>NC_089593.1:60663379-60992800 GCF_019320115.1 Miscanthus floridulus
AAAATGTTGGGTTCCTCACACTATCAATGAGCACTTCAACCATCTCAGGTACATAAGCCTTGAATGCAGCATAAGTATAGCACATCTGTTCAGTGTTCACGAGAGGATGACACAGAAACACTCTCTCCATTGGCCTCTACTTCATAAACCAGCCGTAAATGACACATATTTGTGGTGCTCTTGAAGAGCCATTAGCTCTAACCGATCAGCTGCTCCAGAGGACTCAAGGTATTTCATAGAACCAAAGTTAATGTACAGTCCCAATGACTATCGATGTCCTAATAAGCAAGTAAAATGAATGGATCATAATTATATACAGGTCATGATAGCAATAGTACAGGTATAGGTCACTTTTCCATAGTGGCTTTCGAGTGGAGTAGGTTAAAAAAAAATCTTAACATGGTAGTATTTAACAATAATATATTTTCAAGGAGCAATACAATGTATTGATTTGATAATAAGAATAACTAAATGGTGTATGTTATCATCAATTTAGCGAGACGATGACCTTTCATGTTACTGGATCATAAACAACACAGCTGTTGGTAGCATATATCAGTTTTGACAAAACCATCATACATAAATTTTGACGGTTCAAACCAAGTTTTTTTGCAACTGGAAAGAAAAATAAAATTACCAACACAGTTTATAAGCATATGTGAAAGTTTTTGTTAAAATACTTTTACTGATTGCAGATATTCCCTTTCCATTACCTTTTGCGGTAATTACACTAAACAAAATTACGAGGAATTCACTAAGATTCAGAAGCTTTTTAAAAAAAATGGTTCAAATAGATTTCATGATCAATGTTGCTGGTCATCTTAAGCAGGTGAAATCGTAAGTGTGGTTTGAGATCTCCATCGAGAAATAGCGCCCCTCTTATTTTAAGGTCAAACATAGCACAACAGATGAGCCAAACAAGTTAGTAAATGCTATGTTGCCACATGGCATTTCTACCATCAGAAGATAGAAAATGCTTACAGTTTTAGAGAAATATTTAAGCCGAAATTCAAATGTTCAACACATAGATTACTGCATGGCCATTATGTAGACCGGAAGGAACATAGGTGTATAAATTTGCTACCTCTGTAAGTAAATGCTCAGTAACTGACAGTTGTTAAACTGTTCACACACATGCAAAACATTTTTGAACCACCATATCAACTGTCTTACTGCACTTGGTGCAAATATCAATGTGGATTTGCAACATCCCCATCTACTCCAACATTATTAGTAAGATTGTTGCCTGAACGAAACTGAAACAAAATAAGTTTTATATATCTTATTGGGACGACTACACTAATAATAATATATGGTGTATGAAATGGAATGCAGACATGAGTTTTCTCCACAAATAGCTTAAGCTGAGCATCAACCAAATGTTCGCCAGTAGCCAGCTTCCCTTGAGATGATGGCAGGTTATCACTGTCCAATAATCATTTGAGATCTTTAAATTCACTAAAAGTAGGTACAAGAATATCTATTCATGATGATTATCTAGTGGATAGGCATGTGTGTCACTGAAAGCTCTAATTTGGTTTTGGTGAATTGATGAAACCCTAAGTGCTAACCCATTGCTCTAAGTGATCATGAGATAGGGTAGCACATTCCAAGTGGTGGAGCAAATGGATGATGATCAAGATGGTGGTGATGGCCATGGTGATGATCAAGTGCTCGGGCTTGGAAAAGAAGAAAGAGAAAAACAAAAAGCTCAAGATAAAGTGAAAGTGATAGTGATGATGATGAACCAACTAAAGATGAACTAATTGACATGCTTGAAGATGCTAAGACTCACTTTGACATCAAGAGAAGGGAATGCAAAGACTTGCGTAAGGAACTAAAAGCCCTTAAGCAAGCCTTTGATGAGCTCAATGCATCTCATGAGAGGCTAGAGAAAGCCCATGAGAAGCTTAGCAAGGCTCACAAAGAAGCTTGAAAAGGCTCATCCACTCTTTTTGAGCAAAATGAGAAAATAATTGTAACATGTGATATAATTGATGAATCTTTCTATAAGCCTATTGTTGTTGCTCCGGCTAACCCTTCTTGTAGCTCATCTGGCACTACCACTACTACTTCACCTATGAGTGATGGTTTCACTTGTGATGCCTCACTTATGGTTGAGAATGAGACCCTCAAGAAGGAGGTAAATGAGTTCACTCATGCCTTAGGCAAAGCCTATGGTGGTGAGGACCGCTTGCTTATGTGCTTGGGTAGCCAAAGAGCACCTCTCTACAAAGAGGGATTGGGCTATACCCCTAAGAAAGGCAAGGCAGTCTTTGCTCCTCACAAGACTAGTTTTGCGAAGAACAATGGTCAGTTTTACACTAGTTGGAAACAAGTTGGTCACAAAGAGAATGATTGCAAGAACAAGAACAAGAATGCTATTGTATCCTCAATCAAGTTTGATTCTTGTTATTTGCTCACTAAGGGTGCCAATGGTGTGAAGGTTAAGTTTGTTGGTACATCCATGTTGGGCACAAAGAAGAAGGTCATTTGGGTACCAAAGAGCTTAGTGACTAACCTTTAAGGACCCAAGCAAGTTTGGGTACCTAAAAAGAATTGATCTTCTTTTGTAGGTTAATTACAAAGCTGGAGGAAGGCATTGGGTTCTTGATAGTGGATGCACTCAACACATGACCGGTGATGCAAGAATATTTAACTCAATCAATATCAATGGCAATGATGGTTATGATAGTATCACATTTGGTGACAATGGCAAATGCAAGGTCAAAGTGCTTGGTAAGATTGCAATATCCAATAACTTGAGCATATCTAATGTGTTGCTAGTAGAGAGTTTGAACTTTAATTTGCTAATCGTGGCTCAATTGTGTGATCTTGGATTTAAGTGCATATTTGGAGTAGATGATGTAAAGATCATAAGTGTAGATGGCTTTAATTTAATCTTTAAAGGCTTTAGATATGAGAATCTATACTTGGTTGATTTCAATGCTAGTGAAGCTCAATTGTCAACATGCTTGTTCACTAAGTCTAATATGAGTAGGTTATGGCATAGAAGGCTTGGTCATGTTGGAATGAAACAATTGAATAGATGGTTAAGTATGATCTAGTTAGAGGCTTAAAAGATATGATATTTGAGAATGATAAGATTTGTAGCTCTTGTCAAGCGGCAAATAAGTTAGAAACACCCATCCTAAGAAGAGCATAATGAGTACTAGCAAGGCATTTGAGTTGTTGCATATGGACTTGTTTGGGCCAACACAATACACTAGCATCGGTGGAAACAAATATGGCTTTGTGATAGTGGATGACTATACTAGATACACTTAGGCATTCTTTCTAGTGGACAAAAGTGATGTGTTTGCAACCTTCAAATCATTTGTCAAGGGCATTCACAATGAGTTTGAAACAACCATCAAGAGAGTTAGAAGTGACAATGGTAGTGAGTTCAAGAATACTAGAATTGATGAGTTATGTGATGAATTTGGAATTAGACATCAATTCTCGGCCAAGTACACTCCGCAATCAAATATCCTTGTTGAGAGGAAGAATAGAATACTTATTGACATGGCAAGGTCTATGTTTAGTGAGTACAATATGAGTCAATCATTTTGGGCCGAAGCAATCAACATGGCTTGGTATTGTAGCAACCGCTTATATTGTCACCCATTGAAAGAGAAGACACCATATGAGCTCTTGAATGGTAGAAAACCCAACATTGCATATTTTTGGGTTTTTTGTTGCAAATGCTATATATTAAAGAAAGGCACTAGATTGAGCAAGTTTGACAAGAAGTGTGATGAAGGGTTCTTGCTTGGATACTCAATCACTAGCAAAGCATATAGAGTTTGGAATTTGGCAAGTGGTACTCTTGAAGAAGTTTATGATGTTGAATTTGATGAAACTAAGGGTTCCTAAGATGAGAATGAGAATCTTGATGATGTTAGAGGCATTCAACTTTCAAATGCCATGAAGAACATGGATATTGATGAATTGAGGCCTAGACAAGTGATAGATGAAGAAGATGATCAAGTACAAGTGCTCTCTAACTCAAATGTGCAAGAAGATACAAGTCAAGCAAGTACAAGTGGCTCTCATGACAATGTGGAAGATCAAGTGGCTAGTATATCATCTCAATCAAATGAGCAAGCGAGTGCAAGCAATCAAGTTCCAATACTCCAACCAACCAATATTGCAAGAGAACATCCATTGGACACTATAATTAGAGATATTTCTAGAGGTGTCCAAACAAGATCAAGATTAGCATCATTTTATGAGCACTTCTTATTTGTGTCATCCATTGAACCAAAGAATATAGAAGAAGCATTGAAGGAGGTTGATTAGGTAAATGCTATGCATGAAGAATTGAACAACTTCACAAGAAATCAAGTATGGGAATTAGTTGAGAGACCAAAGAACCGCAATGTGATTGGAACCAAATGGGCCTTTAGAAAAAAGCAAGATCAATATGGGATAGTAGTAAAGAACAAAGCAAGATTGCTAGCACAAGGTTACACTCAAGTAGAATGTCTTGACTTTAGAAAAACATATGCCCCGGTTACAAGATTGGAAGTAATTAGGATCTTGCTAGCCTATGCTTGTGCCCACAACATCAAGCTTTATCAAATAGATGTCAAGAGTGCATTTCTCAATAACTACATCAATGAAGAAGTTTATGTTGAGCAACCTTCAGGTTTTGAAGATGACAAGAAGCCTAACCATGTGTACAAGTTGAAGAAGGCATTGTATGGCTTGAAACAAGCACCTAGAGCATGGTATAAGAGGTTGATGGACTTTCTACTCTCTAAAGGATTCATGATGGACAAGGCCAACACCACTCTTTTCACCAACAAGATTGGAAAGGACTTGTTTGTGTTACAAATCTATGTAGATGATATCATATTTGGATTAATCAATCAAGACTTTTGTGAAGAGTTTGGGAAGATGATGGCTAATGAGTTTGAGATGTCCATGATTGGAGAGTTGAGTTACTTCCTTGATCTTCAAATCAAGCAACGGAAGAATGGTACATTTGTGAGTCAAGGAAAGTACATCAAAGACATGCTCTAGAAGTTTGGCATGAATGAGAGCAAAGCCATTAGTACACCAATGAGAATAAATGGAAATTTGGATAGTGATACAAGTGGCAACATGGTGGATCAAAAGTTGTATCGGTCTATGATTGGAAGCCTACGTTATGTGACCGCATCAAGGCTAGATGTCATGTTTAGTGTGTGCATGTATGCAAGATTTCAAGCCTCACCAAGAGAAACTCATTTGAAGGCTACAAAGAGAATATTGAGGTACTTGAAGCATACACAAAATGTTGGTTTGTGGTATCCCAAAGGAGCAAAGTTTGAGCTAGTTGGATATTCAGACTCTGATTATGCGGGACGCATAGTTGAAAGAAAGAGCACCTTGGGCACTTATCAATTATTGGGAAGATCACTTATTTCATGGTCATCAAAGAAGAAAAATAGTGTTGCATTATCAACCGTCGAAGCCGAATACATATCCGCTGGTAGTTGTTGTGCACAAATTCTTTGAATGAAGGCCACCTTGAATGACTTTAGAATTATGTTCAAGAAAGTGCCATTGCTATGTGACAATGAGAGTGCAATCAAGCTAACCAACAATCCGGTTCAACATGCAAGAACAAAGCACATTGATGTTCGTCACCATTTTGTTAGAGATCATCAACAAAAAGGAGATATTTACATTGAAAGTGTGGGCACCGAAGATCAACTTGCTGACATATTCACGAAGCCACTTGATGAGAAGAGGTTTTGCAAGCTAAGGAATGAGTTCAACATATTTGATTTCTCAAATATGTGTTGATGCACCCCCCACTAATATGACATGCCCCTCCTTCGAGCAATGCAAGGTAAAAGTTGATTGACATGCATACATTCTTTGCTAAGGACATGCTTCTAGTCATTCCTCATATTTAATATGCTCATTCATAAAAATTAAATGAATTTGATGCTTGTGAACCTAGTGTTGATCTAGAAAATGAGCTATAAGTGTTTGACTCAATATGGTCGAGATAACCGTTGAAATGAGGTGTGAAGAAGCTTGTCATTAGATCAAACCGAGTTAAATATCTTTGGCAAGTGTTCTCGATTGAACCAAAATTGAGAAAATGATTCTCACCCCATTGATTGACATTGATAATCTTAACCTATCTAAAATTAAACCTTTGTGGTCATTAATGACAAAGGGAGAGAAGTAATGCACAAAGATAAGGAAAAGTTGACAAAGGGGAAAACTTTGACAAAGGGGGAGAAATATGAAAGTAAGGGGATCAATTAAAATTTAAGCACACAAGTAGGGGGAGCAAGCTCATTGATTTGTATGATCCATTCGGATGTGCATTTACATATGCTTGCTTGCATTTGTCAAGTTTTAATTTGATATACTTGCTTGTGTGGTGTATGCTAGTTGTAGGCTTGAATGATGAAATGAAAAACTAGCATGCATAGGATGATAGTTAGATGTGACTTGCATTTGTTTTCACAAGTGGTACTAGAACCTTGCATATAATGTTGATCTCATGAGGTATCTAGTATTTGTGTTTTGCAAGTGGTATCTAACTAGCAATGGTGCTAAGGATGGTATATTAGTGCACTCCGATTGGTATCATGCTTCAAAGATCCATCTCTTATACATTAGCATCATTTGGTAGATATTACTCTCCCACAACTCTAATTCATGCATATGTGCAAGCTTCAATCCAAACTCTTAGCACATATGTAGGCGGAGCAATTGCTACCATTTCAGGTTCATGAAACTTATCCAAATCCTTTAGACATGATAAAAATCCTTAGGCAAGCAACATGGATTCAAATGAATTTCATTTCATATCTTTGTAAAAGGGTTGTCATCAATTACCAAAAAAGGGAAGATTAAAAGCTCTAGTTTGGTTTTGTTGAATTGATGAAACCCTAAGTGTTAACCCATTGCTCTAAGTGATCATGAGATATGGTAGCACATTCCAAGTGGTGGAGCAAATGGATGATGATCAAGATGGTGGTGATGGCCATGGTGATGATCAAGTGCTCGGGCTTGAAAAAGAAGAAAGAGAAAAATAAAAAGCTCAAGACAAAGGTATATTTGATAGGAGCTCTTTGTTTTAGTGATCGAGACACTTAGCGAGTATGATCACATTTAGGATAGATAGCCGTACTGTTAAGAGGGGTGAAACTCATCGTGAAATGCGGTTATCAAAGTGCCACTAGATGTTCTAACTCATTGTATATGCATTTAGATTCTAGTGAGTGCTAACACCCTTGAAAATGTTTGTGGAAATATGATAACTCACATGCACAAGGTGATACACTTGGTGGTTAGCATATTTGAGCAAGGGTGGCGAAGTTGGTGAAGTCGAGGAGGTCACTGGTGTGACCGGACACAGGAACGGACCCTGGACCAACGTGTCCGGTCAACGATGCAGAGAAGGGTGCAGCATCAGTCTATGACCATACGCTGGCGTAAGGAGCTAATCGGACGCAACGGTGGTGCGTCCAGTCGAGTGTGACGTACGCTGATGCAAGCAGTTTTGTGTGGAAGAAAGGAGTGGACGCTGGGGTGAGTCCGGTCGTCTTTGACCTGATGCATCCGGTGATGAAATCTCTGCTCGGGGAGCGTACTGGTTGTGACCTAACAATGTTCGAGGGTGCGTCCGATCATCCCCTTGGTGCGTCCGGTCATGGCACAAAGGCAGCGTGGGGGTGCGCGAGCGGATGCGGTGGCGCTGCGTCAGCTCGATACTAGCGCGTTCGGTCTTGACTTATGCACTGGCGTAGAGCGAGTTGACCATCGGGAATCGACGAACGTAGTTGAATCAGGGGGTGTAAGGAAAATGGACCCTAGGCCCATTTACTTTGAATTTTGGTGTTTGATGACCAATACAACTAAATTGGACTAATAAATTTGAAAGTGATTGTTTTGTAGTCCAATAGGGTGCAAGACGTGACTTGGACAAAGGTGACATGACGATCCAATGATCAACACCATAAGCAAGACCTTAGAATCACAAGAGAGGACCCAAGATATCAAGCAAAGTCTAAGCGCGAAGATAAAAACCAAGCCGGACGCAAGATCGCGAAGAAACGAGCTCACGGAGGTGACCGGACGCTGGCGAAAAGTGACCGGATGCTCTGATCAAGAGGCTCGGCAATAGCAGGCGTCAACAGCAACGGTCGGATGCTGAGTACTAAAATTGACCGGACGCACCAATGGTATTGTTCATCATCACCGGCAACACATTCAGTACTGACCAGATGCTGGCGGCAAATCAACGGGACGCAGGACTGCAGCGTCCGATCGAGTACAAAAAAGTTCTAGAGCAATGAAATTGCGACCGGACACGTTTGGTGGCATGTGACCGGATGCTGGCAGTGTCCGATTAGTTGATCATGGCTCTATTGGTCGGGATGACCAGACGCGTCCAGTTAGGACGTGATCAGCCTCCGGTCAGTAGCAGAGAAAGCGGGATCTTGTCCTCAACGGGTACTTTCTCAGTGGGGCTTATAAATAGACCCCCCAATCGGCCATTTGAGGAGTGTGGAGCTGAGAAAGCATATCTAGGGTGTTGATACACCATTTTAGTGATCTCCACTTGTATAGTGCTTAGTGATTCATTAGGTGATTAGCGTAGGTGCTTTGCGAAGTGCTTAAATTGATTAGACCACCTCTTATGCGCTTGCTCTAGGTTTAGGCCTAATGTTTAGTGAGGTTTGCATACCTCTTATCACTCAGTGCTTGCGCGCACCATTGTTGTACATCGAAGGGGCTTGTAGTCTTGCGAGATCACACCAACCGCGTTTGTGGTGTGGCCGCCACCATGTACCAAAGAGAACAAGGCCCGCGGCGGTTCGGCTAGAAGCTTGATAGTGAAGACGGCGGGGAGCAACCGAGAGAGGCTTGCCGAAAGGTACGTCAGAGACCCACTTATGCGTGGGGAAGGCCCGAGGCTATCCACGGAGTTACTCGACCGGGAGCTTGGCCCTTGCGAGGGGCTCCAACGAGAGCTAGGAGGAAGTTTGTGCGCTTCTCGATACCTCGGTAAAAATACCGGAGTCGTCGACGAGAGTTTGTATATCTCTACCTTGCTCTTTAGCTTCCGCATTTACATTGATTGTATTACTCCTTTTACGGTAGAGATAGCAATACACTAGCAAAACCGTAGTTGCACATCAAGATAGTTTATCTTTTGCATATGTTTTGCTAAGGGTAGAAAAAGAGGCCATAATTTAGAAGTTGAATTTTAAGTTGCTTAATTCACCCCCTGATCTTAGACGTCATGGTCCCCTATAGGGGGACACGTGGACAGAGATCCACGACCGGACGCTGGGGGCCTACGTCCGGTCAACGCGACCTGCGCGTTCGGTCACCCCGAGTTGGGCTGTGTGTTGAGCCTAACATCTCTATTTCGTTGGGGCTCCCTATTTAAGCCCCTTGGCCGGCTTGGGCTCACTCTCTTGGCCATTTGCATTGACAATACACCTTTGTGAGCCTAGCCAACACTCTCTCACTCACTCTACTTGATTGATTCATCTTTTGGTGAGATTAGAGAGCTTCCAAGGACATTGCTTTTAGTGATTGCATCTAGAGACACTTAGTGATTGTGTTTCGCTGTGGATTTCGCTTGTTACTCTTGGTAGTTGCCGCCACCTAGACAGCTTCATGCAACGAGGATCGTCGAGCGGAGGAAGGTGATTGTCTCCGGCTCGAATCGTGGTGATTGTGAGGGGTTCTTGACCTTTTCCCGGCGGAGAGCCAAAATGTACTCTAGTGGATTGCTCGTAGCTTATGGATCCTCATCTTGTGTTGGTTGTGCGGCACCTGATTGCGGGTTAGGCATGTGATGCCTATTAGCGCGTGAACCTCCAAGTGAGTGAATCGCTACAACGAGGACGTAGTTTGTCGGCAAGCAAGTGAACCTCGGGGATAAATCATTGTGTCATCATCGTCTCCGGGATTCTCTTGTGATTGATTGTGTATCTCTTGCCACGGCGGTATAAACATCACTGCCTCTCTTGTATTTACTTTTTTAGTATAGTTAATCTTTAGAGCTAGCTTGTGTCTTGTTAGTGGTTAATGAGGCTCTTTAGTTAGTCTTTGAGAGCTCACTAACTTATAAAGTAGTGACATAGCCCTTTGTGTGACATAGTAACTATAGCAACTAAAATTATGGATAGGTGGCTTGTATTTTGAGTAGGCTAACGTAATACTCGCTTCGCTTCATAAATTGTCTAACCACTTAGTTTAGGTGTTGTTCTAAAAAAAAGTATAGGCTATTCATCCATTCTAGCCATTAGGACCTTTCAGATACGCACACATGTACCATACAACTTTATTATTTATAGTAGGAGTACCCAATAAATTGTTTACTTAATAAATTGTTTTTCACTATGAAAGTAATTTTAGCTAAATAGCCTGTAAGCAGGATTAAGAGCAAACTTAGCAAGGAAGTTCAATAGGCTAAAAAACTTAAATGATATTTATTCATAGTATTTAACTAAGCAAATACATCAATTCCTGCCCCTGCTTTTATAGAAAAGTTATTCCTACATACCATTATTTTTTATGGAGATAATTGGCCCCGTTCGGCTTACCTTAAATTCGGTTTATTTTTTCAGCCGGAACGGTGTTTTTTTCTCACAACATTTCAGCCAGAACAACGTTTTTCAGTCAATTTCAGCCAAATTTCAGCAAGCTGAACGGGCCAACCATGCTTTTATAGGAAGCAACGTGCAGACAATGAATTAACAAGCCTTGACATTGTCGATGGTGTTCGAGCTCTCGACCTCCAGAGTGATGCACTTCCCGGTGACGATCTTGACGATCTCATCTGTTGAATTGAAATGAAAGAACCAAATATTAATGGACAATGTAACCGATAGAAAGTAGAACGATCTACGAAAAAGTATCATCGGCAGTAAATCTGTTACATTGAATTGAAAGAAACAAATATTCATCGACAATGCCAACCGATTGAAAGTAGAACGATATACGAAAAAGTATCATCGACAATGAATCTACTCTGACAACCGACAAACAATTCAGATGCCATTGCATACTGAGAATTAATTAAATGCTCTGATCAGGAGTACCAGCTACATAGTAAACAACAAAGACAAGTCATACTCATAAGTTTTCTTAATTATCCTTGTCCAGAAATTACAAAAAAAAAAGATTTACCCCATAAGATTACCCCCAGGCCACAGTACGTCCTCTTGGCATATCTGCATGTCTACAACAAGCTTGATATTGTTTTTGTTTCGCCAAGAGGACGACCTAAAAACAGGCATCTTAAATACATTCGAACAGCTTCCTCTCCACTCGGATCTGTATGAATTACTGTTGACTAATCTATGAATCTTGCAGGAAACAATCAAAGCCGATCGGTCTTGTAGATATGAAACAAAGCTGAGATCTCAACAGTTCGCATAGACTACACATAATCCGAATCCACAATTGCACACTACGATTCACAACTTCATTGGAAACAGTCCTAGTAGAAATCAAACACGATCGAAGAGATCGATCGACAACTCGCATACCTTGAATGAACCATCAAGAAGTAGTTGGGGCTACTGGACACCGTGAACACCTCCACCACTGAGTCCAGAACCGGCCGCCGCGTAGGCATCCGTGTCGTGCCGCAGTAACGCCTCCGTCTCCTCGGGTATCGCCGGGGCTCCCCACATGCTAACGCATTCTCCAGGCGTGATAGGGCGGAGGTAGAGAAGGAGGAAGTGGAGAACCGGTGGGCGGCGTCGAGGTGCGGGAGGAGGGCACGTGTAAGGGTCGACGGTGGCGCTGGAGCCGCCCTCCCCCGCGACGACGGGCGCGAATTGCCTAGTAAAGCAGAGGGCGAGGTCGGCCGTCGGGGGCCTGTGTCGGGCGGCTACGCGGATTGGGACGGAGTTTCCCTGTTCGTGTGGAGCCATGGACGCGGGGCGCCGGGGCGGCCAGCTTGCCACCGCTGGGGCGCTGGGGCTGGGCAATGGCCGGCGACTGGCCGAGGGGCCAGGGCGGAGTCTCCAGGGAAGGGGCGAGCCGGCGAGGGAAGGAGTTCAGAGCGGAGGGGGCGACGGGCGAAGGTGCGGTCTGGGCAACTTTTGCGGAGGCGGCGGCAAGAGGAGGGGGGTGAACAACGGGTTTTTTTTATTGAGGAGACGGGGTGAATCGACGCAAAAGGAAGGGAGGGCGGGTAGGCGTGGAGGACGGTGAAAAAAAAATCCAACGCAAAATGTCGGCTGAAGAGAAACAATTACCAATGTAAAGAGTTTCCGTCCGGTTTCTGACCGGATCCACTGCTTAGATCAGCGTGGAAGATTTAGGGGCTGGTTTATCCAGCAACTCCTAAAATTCCTATCATATTAAATATTTAGACATATACATAAAGTATTAAATATAGACTAATTACGAAACTAATTGCATAACTTACGACTAATTTGCGAGACGAATCTTTTAAGCCCAGTAAATATGTGCTAATGACAGATTAATTAAGCTTAAAAAATCATCTTGGCCTATGTCTATGTAATTAGTTTTGTAATTAATCTATATTTAGTGCTCCTTATTAGTATCTAAACATTCGATGTGACATGAATTTTATAAGGGACTAAAGAACCAAACAACCCCTTAGATAGGTTGGATCTATGTTTAAGAATTAAGGTGGGTAGAAAATATTTAAGTAAAAGACTATTTTTTATTTCTTCTCGTTTATAGTATAGATATACACTATTACGTATCAGGAGCAAACCAACCAACATGTATAAACTTGGAAACTACCGATCAGAACCAGTCGATGCTGATCGAATGGACGGAGTGAGAGGTGAGATTTTTTTACACTTAAGCCCTCCATCCATCGACCTTTTTTTACGCTTAAGTCCCCTTACCTCATCGTTGGATCAACATCTACTGATCCAGTAGTTTCTAAGTTGGCATTAAGTAATGCTGCCGTGGTGATGATCACCCGCTCCTTGTGCGGTCGATGGCAAGATGACTGGGCGGCGATCGTCACGAAGGTGGCGCCGGTTTCACCGGCTGGCAACGCCGACGTAACTCCCCAGAAGTACGCCGGAGGCGGATTGATCCCGCCGGCTGGCAACACCGCTAACATGGCGGCCACGAGAAGTGTTGGAACTAATGCTCGCAAGGCTGATATTGTGATTTGTGATGCTACTGCAGCCCCGGATCTAGCAGTGGGGTTGGGGGCTCCTCGCCCTACCGCTGCCGAGCCCACAAAGGCACAAAGCCCCCCGCTAAGAATTTCTGCCATGGTCGCACAGAGAGAAGTTGAGCCTCGGCTGGAGGTCGAAGACAAGTGTATCCGCGTCTTGGGCCAGCAAACCAACGGGCCTTTTGCCCTTTTTCTATATTTCCCTCCTCCCCTTTCCAGTCTGGCCCAAGAAAGCAAAAGCCCATTCCCTCCTCCCCTTCCGCCACAGGACACAGTAGCAGGCAGGCAGCGGCAGGCGGCCAGCCAGAGCCGGCCATGGCGGAAGCTGCAGCGAGAGTAGAGGCAGGGCCGCAGGGGCCATGCGGCCAGTGGCCAAGGCCCAAGGATGAGCGGCAGGCCAATGGCGCATACGTACGTGCTGGGCAGAAGCTAGCAGCCAACAGAATGGAGGCGTGCCGCGAGTAGCGACGGAGCTGCTGGCATCGGCCATCGGGCTATGGTGCTGCACTGCACTAGGCTGCAAAGGCATGGTAGCCGCCGGCTGGGCACGACATGGCTGCACCGAGGCAGGAGGCAATGTGGACGTGTGGTGTCTGAGTTTGACCATAACGTGTTCGAGGAAATGTACAACCTGTGAGGTGAGCATTCTGGCCCAGCTCCTATATGTGCTAGTCTGCAACTATTTTCATTTACTTGAGATAATTTTTATATCATGTCATGGAGCACCCGAAAGGCTAGAACAACATCCTTTAACACAAAGGATATGCAAACATGGACATACATAACAAATTTGCCTAGAAAAAAAAAGGAGTTATAAAATATCTTACTGAAAGATGTATAATTTGGATGAGAAGGGATACTAGTCTTACCTACATACACTATATGTGTTTCAACAGTAGAAAGACATAAAAATGCCTTTGCTTCGGTTTGAACTTAAGCCCCCTTAAACATTTATCCTAAATCCATCACTGACCTAAACTACTTGCATCTAGATAATGTTAGGACATCCTCAATATCATGAGCTACTCCCTATATTCCAAATTATAAGATGTATGTACGAGAGTAGTTACTAGCTCTAAGACAACTTATCCAATGATATTGACTCTTAGTACATAGCTCGTAATATGTGTAACCCCACATGGCATCCTCACATAATTTTGAAATGTATGTACGAGAGTAGCTCTTGATAAAGAGATGACTTCTCTCTCCTCTATTAAATTATGAAATAATATGCTTAGAGCTAGTTTATAGAACACCATTGGAGCTGCCCTTAGAGACCACACAATGTTCATTTTATCTTTCTCTTTATTGACGAAGCAAATATATTGAAGATATTATCATGTGGTCAGTATACGTTTTCAACACCAATTCATTAAAACTTTGGGTCTTTTCTTGTTTTTTCCGCATGAATAACATTTACAGTGGCGAGTTCTTGACAACTTAGTCAGCTGACTTTATTTTGCTGTTGTGACAAAAATTGCGATGAGGAAATCGATTCGTCAATAGAGAACAATTTGAATGGCAACTATAGCAGTAAAAGATATGATAAAGTGCACCGTAGGCATCCGGATCCTCGAACTAAAAATGTTACCATCTGGATCCT
The DNA here is from genome assembly GCF_019320115.1 of Miscanthus floridulus. NCBI lineage: Eukaryota > Viridiplantae > Streptophyta > Magnoliopsida > Poales > Poaceae > Miscanthus > Miscanthus floridulus. Next base: position 60,678,133 of record NC_089593.1, read on the forward strand.
GATTCTATCTATCCTGTGCACCTAAGGTCCAAAACATGCCACGCGTGTGCCAGGATCCAACGTGGATATGCCACCGTGGAGACTAGACGCGGGCCCGTTCTTTACTTTGCAAAAAAAAAAAAAAAAAAAAAAAAAAAAACGGTGTCTCCCAAGGGCGCACCCCCGCGCTCTGCTTGTGCCGTCACGCCATCACAGGCATCCCTAAACTCGTCTGGTGTTACAAACTTCACGAACAACAATTATCCAATACCGTGCCTTGTCCCCGCCGAGCTGGGACCTCGCCACCCGCCTGTGCACGCCGTCGCGCCAAACCAGTTCGCGGGCGCCGCCGCGACGTCATCGTCCTCATCGCGGACGACGTCGCCAAGCCGAGGCCGCGCCGCGATCCGACCAACGCCGACGACGAGCAAGAGCACCCCACCTCGCCGGCCTCCGCCACGGCGCCACCGCCATGGCCAGGACGGGCTCGCGTCGCGCTTTGCTCCGGGAAGGTCGAGCCGCACCAACACTGTGGCGGCCTCGACTTACCGTCCACGTCCAGCTTGCACAGGCGGTCCTGGCCGGATGCGCAGCCGACGCCGAGCTGGTCGGTCTGCCCCACGAGGCCGTCCTGGTCCACGTGATAGAGAATGCGCAGGGCCAGTCTGTGACCGCGCCTGGTTCAGCTTCTCAACAATGTTCTTCGCGGACAGTGAGTGAAAGCAAAGCATTGCGGTTTAATGGGATTTGTTGTTCGTTCATTCAATTCAATTCACGAGTTGAATCTGAATGTGGTGGCTGCAGGCAGTACAAATGCTGCTGCTATCAGGCGCGCTCGTGGAACTCGGCGACCATCATCTCGGCGGCAGCGGGCAGCGCCCTGGCGTGGCGGCGCCGGCGCTCCTGGGCGACGACATTGCTGCTAGCTAATAGGTGGAGCGGCGTTGGCGGTCAGCATTGTGCGGTTGTGGCGGCGGGCGCGCGGCGGACCCGAGGGAGAGACGCGGCAGCTAATGCCTGTCCGCGCGGGTTAGGCCTTCATGAACCGTGGAATGACCGCATGACACGGGTGGCTGGCCGCGCCACGCGACGCGACGGGCGCGCGGGACGCGCTGCGAGGCGTGCGGCGGCCGGCGGGCTGCTGCCTCCACCAGCCCGCGTGCTGCCTCTCGCTGGTTGCCATGCCGTGCCACTCGGTTCGCGCGCGCTGCGCCATGTCTCCACGCCGCCCTGGCCATGCATGCACGGCTGGTGGAGACCTCCGGGGGCCATGCATGTGCAAAGACTTCGGAATGGGAAAGAGAAAAGAGACAGGATTTTTTGGAAGTTGGCACGGTCACAGCGTCGTCTGCCACCGTGGCGCTGCCACGTCGGATGTTGTCGCTGGCGTGGCGAGTTTTGGACCTTTGGTTGGTTACTTTTTAAGTTTGAGGATCTAGATGAAAATGTCCTAAAAGTTTAAGGACCCAGAGTGTAATTTACTCTTTTATTATCTTAGGAGTTGCAAGCTACAAGGCCACACCTTGTACAAGCATTTCCAGCTCAGAAATAGTCTTGTTAATTGATTGTTGTTTGCCAACAACCAGTAGCCTTTCAAGGATGTATTCACGCCTGCAGATTGTATTCTACAGTTTTTTTGTATAGGTCTTTAACGTCGACTGAAACCACTCCTTGTTCTGATGATGGTACTGGCAAACAGGAGGAACCTTTTGATATTCATTTTCATTGGCATGAAGCTCTGAAGTGAAAACCAAAGATTCCTATGGCAACGCTCACGAGACCTCCGGCAGCAACACTTGCGATCGAAGAAGAACCGAAGAGATTTTGGAGCTTTGCTTTGCTACTGCTACTTTGAGAGAAGAGCAATAGACATGGAGACTACGGAGTTGAGCGGAGGCAGAGTTACAGGAAAGAGAAAAAAGACTTTTTTTATCCATTCATGCCACTATACAAAAAAAAAAAAAAAAAAAAAAAAACTCAAACTCAAAACTGAGACCGTGACCGAGTGGCACGAGAGGAAACTAAAAAGATTTTGAAGCCAAGCTAAGCTGAGGGTGCTTTGGTTACTTTATCACCCTGTTTAACACCGTCTGAGGCCAAATAGACGGCAGTGTCATGCAGAGAGAAAAAAAAGCTTCGACCGGTCCTATTGAAGACCAAAAAACCATTTTAATGGCTTATATGGAATTTTGAACTTTTGTGATGGCTCATAGGATAGTTTAAAGTAACATTTAATTCCTACTTCCCTCAAGAGCTTTGAAGATTAGGTGCTCAAGGGAAGCTGGAGATAAGACTAATTGATGGAGATGGTTTACCTTTGGTGGAGTGGGGTTTGGGGGTTACCGAAAACTAGAAACTATTGGGTTTTCTCTAATATGCTAGTCAAATCTCCAAAGTATATAGTCCATAAAATTTTTGTAATCTTACAGCACTGCAAGAAGATGGCAATGAAGGAGAAGGCAATTTATGTGGAGGAGCTATACTGAAGAAGTTGAAGGACGGTCTTGCAAATTGGTGATCATGTATTCGCGTGACCATGTTTAGCTAGCTTGGGTTAGCTGATTGCTTTCTTTTGTGCATGCTTAGCCTAGTTTGTTGCTTCAGTTGTTATAGTTTGTAGTTCTCACTAGTATATGACAGTATGAGTGGAGTGAGTTGATATGCCTTTCTAGGTGGACTTGTGCCGTATTCTAAGCTTGTAAGAAGGTTCCTAGAAAAACATTTTAAAAGCTAGATCAATTTACTCTTTGGCCAACTATAAAATTCAAGTTCAAGATAAACAAGAACCCAATCTTAATGAACTTGGTAAAAGCAAGGTTAGGGCATGTTTGGTAGAGCTCCAATCTCTGATTCTTAGCTCTAGTTACTTGATTCTCCAACGGAGTGATTCTAGTTGATTCTGATGAGGGGGCGGGGAGCGAGCATGTGAGAATTGATGCTGGAGCAATTCTAGTGGGGATTGAACATGGAGCAGCGAGAAGTGATTCCTTTTAGTTTCCAGTGTAAATGGAAAAGTGATTCTTGTTTGCTCCCCATCAGAATCGATACGAGATTTTATTGTTTGACTGAGAAGGAGTAATTTTCAGAGAATCTACTCAAAAAGTGTTGACAAACGACTTGTAGTAAACATACCAAGGCTACTGATGCAACTATGCAAGCAACACTGAAGGAGAGAGATGATGCAAGAGTAGACTTAAATTATTGCAAACTGTCTTTCCCACTTATTAGATAATACTCCCTCCATTCCAAAAAAAAACATGATGTGTTTAGTCTAATTGCTAAATAAAACTATTTTAACTTTGACAAAATCTATAGAGAATTTTGCTAACATTTATGACTCAAAATAGGTATACTATGAAAATATGTTGCATGACAAATCTAATTATACTTATTGATACTATAAGTATTAGTATTTTTATATATAAATTTGGTCAAACTTTGGATAGTTTGACTTATGAAAAAGAATAAAAACACGATGTTTTTTTATGTTATTTTAGTGACACACATATGTTGTAGAGAAAAAAGTGTCCTATGTGTTGGCTATTGTAGGCTACTGGCTATTGAATGATGACAATATATATAGAGACGATGGGTAGATCAGTTTTTTTTTCCTCGCAGCAAAGCTACCTGCATCAGTACAGCACAAGTATAAAAATAAAAAAAAAATGGCTAACCACTATGATTCTATATATAGAATAGAATAGAATAGAATCAAAAGCATCCAGTCCTCAGAAATATCTAACGCCAGCATGTGCTGCCTCCAAGACGGTGGTGCATTGCAAACTGATGACCAAGAAGAACAGGGTGTATGTTGTCTTCCAAACACTAAAGAGGGAACGCCAGCGCATGATGCCTCCAAGATTATGCATTACACATTCACCATGTTTGCTTGTTGGTTTCAGCTAGCCTAAACCAGTCAGCCAACCGTGTTTTCCTCTCACAACAAACCAGTACCAGCCAACCCAAACCAGCTCAGAAACCAACCAGCGAACAGTCCGATTGACCAAAAGAACAGGATGCATTCAGCCTGTTCGCTTGTTGGTTTCAGCCAGGGCTTATTAGCCATGATATAATATTTTTCTCTCACAACAAACTAGTATTAGCCGAGCTTATCAGCTCATAAACCAACCAACGAACAGACTGATGGTCTTCCAAACACTGTAGAGGAAAAAATAATAAACACGTGAAACAAGATGATGCGTTACACATTGACCTAGAAGAACAGGAAATATTGTCTTCCAAACGCTAAAGATGGGGATAATTAATAAACAACTAAAAATGAAAAAAAACTGCTCTCAACACATTTGACCTAGAAGAACAGGAAGGATTGCCTTCCAAACACTAAAGAGGAAAAAATAGCAAACAGCTAAAAGTGCAAAAAAAGCGGAAAGAAAATTAACAAACAACTAAAAATGAAAAAATGTGCTCTCAACACATATTTTATTGATAAAGTGCTCTCAACACATTTGACCTAGAAGAACAGGAATTATTGCCTTCCAAACACTGAAGAGGGAAAAAATTAACAAACAGCTAAAAGTGCAAAAAAAATTAACAAATAGCTAAAAGTGCAAAAAAAAGCTCAAGCAGCTAAAAGTGCAAAAGAAAAATTAACAAATAGCTAAAAGTGCAAAAAAGCTGAAAAATGTGCTCTCGTTGAGAGTCGAACTCAAGACCTCCCGCTTACTAAACGGGTGCTCTAACCAACTGAGCTACGAGAGCTTGCTGGTTTAGAGAATTATTTAATATTAATAACTGAGTGTCTTCGCCCTGGCTGTTTCTGGTGAAAAAGGTGATACATTTCCAGTTCAGTCCTATAAAGAAAATCTAACAAAAAGTTGGGAATCTCCATTCAAATTCAGACGAAACTCCAATTTAAAAGAGACATGTTTCACACAAGTATCGAGCCTTTCATTTTGAACCAAACCCGGGTTGGGTTTTCGTGGCATGAGATAGAGGCTTGGCAAAAGGTGGTCACTCATACACCAAATACTATTGTTTAGCGTGGTCTTATTTATATATTTATTTCCTTTTGTATAAGATACTTTAAACATGTGATTAGTTCATCAGAGTTCAACATAAGTTGAACTAAAATGTGGCTTTATTGTTCAAAGACATGGATATAGAACTATACTAAGTAGCAATTTAAGGCATATACAACCAGATTTCTAATTTATTATTTTGCTTTTTTTGTCTTTAAGTTAATCATGTAAGTATAGTGTTTGAAGTCATGCATTCATAACCTATTACAGAGCGCACACAAACAGCCGGTGTTGCTAATCCACTACGGCTACGATAATTTTGTTCCTTAAATTCTCTGTTCACGCCATTTAATTTGGTTTTATGAAGGTGCTATTAGGGTAATTCTAGTTGTATTAATTTGTGAAAAATATCTATACCAGCTCTATGAAGAGACAACTTTTTGCAAGGAGAAATGTAGGATCAATTGTCATGCATGTAATGTATTTATCCTCCATTTATTTTTATGCATCGCTTATTAATAATTTTTAAAATGAAGAACACTTAGCATCAGTGTATCAGCATGAAGTCGACCTATGGACGTTCATATTTGTGTTTCCAAAAGAAAATATATATTTAGTTATGGATAGAATAGTGCACTGGAATATACATTGTTTCATATTGTTGGTTTATATATAGATAACACACGTGAGAGGGTAGTTGCATCAGGATGAAACTAATCTGTTTTTCTTACGTCAAAAACTAACCTATTTCCCCATATCACCACAAATGTTGGCTTGGCATGGTAATGGACACTGCTAAAGATAGCTATCACAACCGGTGGTGGATAAGAGCATCTCCAGGAGCCTTTCTAAATCTCATTCTCTAAATCATCATTTGGAGAGTCATTTGTATAAAAACCATTTTTTATATCTTTTTCTCTCCAACAGTTTTTCTATATCTCATACGCACTCAAGAGAGCCATTCTCGTCTTCTATTTTTTGCTAGCGAAAAATCCAGAATAGAAAATGTCTATATCTAAATAACCATTTATAGAAGCTGTTGGAGGATAGTTTTTCACCAAAATCTCTATTCCTAGCATTTAGGAAGGATATATATATAGAGTATGTTGCTCCTATCACCGTTGTTTGTGCTATATTGGCGATGATAGTCAGCATTATATTGAAAACAAAGATAATCACCATTGTTTGGAAAAACTACAGTAATAACTGAATTTTTTTTTGAAAAAAACTGCCGCCACCTCCTTGAAGCCCACTGAGCCCTCCACCGCCTCCACCAAACCCCCCTTGCTTCCAAGCTCTCGTGGATCTGAGCGACATCAGCCTAGAGCTTCTTCTCCACGAGCACCGTACCACTACAAAGAGCCTCCCTTGCTAGTAGATCCGAAATGGAGAACGACATGAGAGAGAGAAGAAGAGGGAGACATTGAGGAGCGGCTAGACCTAGGCCATTTGTGAGATCAATCTGGACTACCAACAGATTCACGAATAAGTGCGGCACACCCCGCGAGTGCCGCCAGACTTGGGTCATGGGGCGACTCCCTGCTGCCCCCATCTTTGACTAGAACACAAGATCAGACCGAGGAATAGCTCAAGGGTGATTCCCTGTCCTCGTCGAGCATGAACCTACCTTCCTTGGTTCAAGCAACTCGTGACCTAGGGAATCGTGCACCCGTCCACATGGGAGCACCGCTACCTTCAAATCTAACTGACGCTACCATGTGCCCCTCTCCCTGCTAAGATTCCATCACCCATGTTCTTCCTACGTCAGGCGCCATTGCTCGGATTCAAAATCCACTACCGCCCTAACATCAGCGTGCGGAGAGGATACAACAATGTGGAGCACAATGTTGATGGAGGAGTCCAGGTTAGAGAGGATACGGGTGGGGTTGGCGACCATATAGCGGAGGGGATGGGTGCAGAGGGAGGCAAGGTGGAAGAGGAGGTGCGGAGGGGGGCCAGGGAGGATGTTGTGGCTAAGAATGAGAGTAGGAGAGATAAAGTGGGGCGGAAGAGTGATACAAAACCCAAATGAATGCATGCCCAAGCTCTCTAGTTTTATGAGCTGGCGATGAAAGCAGCATCGAGTTTCGCCGTCAGTTCCATAACAAACTAGTGGTGACAATGATGTTCACTACTTGTTCGTTATGAACCGACGATAAAATATTATAGGAAAAACCATTTATATAGTAGTGGGAGTTTTTTTTTAGATGCCCATGTTTTGTTATTAACAACCCACACTATGCATGTGATGCAAAATGAGTTTTTCCTACATCCTTTATGCTTTGATTCCTACTCTCGCCATTGTTTACCGATCACTATGTTTCTTAACAATCCATACCTTGAGACACAAATGTTGTTTTCCTGCCCCTCAATTCATGTCACCACCATTGATTCTTGGTATACACAAGGATCAAGGTAAAAAGACTAAAGGCCTCTTTGACACATCATGTGCCGGCTCTAGCTTCTCCATTTTTCTTTACCGTTTAGTTGGCAAAATTTTTGGCGAAATGCACTGTAGCACTTTCGTTGTTATTTGGTAATTAGTGTCTAATCATAGTCTAATTAGGCTTAAAAGATTCGTCTCGTGAATTTCGTCTAAACTGTGTAATTGATTTTATTTTTTATTTATATTTAATGCTTCATGCATGCGTCAAAGATTCGATGTGACGAAGAATCTTAAAAAATTTAGCCCTTGGTTGTTTTGCAAAATGATGAATGATGATGCTATACAGCTGCCACGAGCTGTGCAAGCCTAACGTGTAGTGCTGATGAATAACGGGCGGGTTAGCTGGCCAGCATTTAACTTCAGAAGTCGAACACAATACGAAAAGAATTCCAAGTAACTCGAGGGGGTCTCTGCAAAAGAGCCGCCTTCCTCCCTAAGCAAGAGCTCCCGTGTTCACTCAATGCTGCCCAAACCTCCGAGACACCCACGCTTCTCTCGTCCCTCCCTTTGTCGGTGTCTCCCTCCCTCACTCTCTCTCCCCCCTACAAATCCCTCTCCCGCATCCGCCGCAAAACCCTAGCCTAAGCGCCTCACCCCTAAGATTGCCGCCGCCGCCGCCCCGCTCGCCCGCGCAAGCTCGGGCGGGACTCCCCCAGCTGGGCCAAGAGCCTCGCCCCCCTGTTCCGGCGGCGCCGCACCGCCACCGCCATGGACATGGAAGTGTACGAGCGCCTCACCGCCGCCGAAACCAGGCACCACCGCGGCACTCCTTTCGGTGAGTCAGATATCCGATTCCCCCCTGTTATCTCGAGGATTTTGCGGGTCCTGTGTGGAGTTTCGAAGATCTGTGGTGGAGGTTTTAATGGGGTTTTGTGCTGCCGCAGATGCGCTGATCGGGCTCGACGAGGTGGAGGGGAGTGATGAGGAGGAGGAAGAGGAGGAGGAGGAGCGGGCGGCCGGTGCCGGGCTCGGGGATGAGCTGCCCTGCCCGTTCTGCGGCGAGGAGCTGGACGCGGTGGGGCTGTGGTGCCACATGGATGACGAGCACCACGCGGAGGCCAATGCCGGGGTAATTTCATCTCGTTCTCTTATGGGAAGATGCAATTTTTACTCTTTTCTACCTACTAGGAGCTCTTCTAGCAGCAGACGGTCGGTTGTTCATCCCATGATGTTCCGCGGAACATTGTTGGGTTTTTATTTCGGTAGGGTATGGGGAATGCCTGCGTCTTTGACCTGATTTAGCTGTCAATGTTAGATCTTACATGGAAAGATGTCATCTTTCGGGCGCGGATGGTCCTGCTCCTTGCATAGAGAGTGTGATTGAGCTGCTTTTATTTATATGTGGTAGATTGGTAGTTGTAAAGATGGGATTTTGGGGTGTGTAAGACACATCTGCTAGTACAGCATTGCATGTATCAGCTCATTTTAGTTCTGGGATTTCTAGTAGCTGTTGGGATGGAATTCTGGGCTGTGCAAGTTATGCCTGCTTTTGTACCAAGCTTGCTATGCTACTTTTATTTGCAGAGCTATGATTCTAGACCCCAAGATGGGATTGTTCCAGTGAACAAGGTGCTTATGTTTATATACCAAGCGTTTTGTTGGGCTCCTTTTAGTTGTTAAGAGAGATTTCAGTTGCAAATGTTGTGTTTTTCTAGTTTTCTTGTCTGCGTTTGAGCCTGATTTTAGTCCTAGGTTATAATTTTCGTTGCAAAGATGTGCTTTTGGTTTTCAAGTTGCTTATGCGCTTATAGAAAGTGTTTGAGCTTCTTATTTTGCTGTTTAGATAATATACCAGATGCAAAGATAGAATCTTTTTTTAGGGTGTCTAAGGTGTTCGTGCTCATATGCATGATGCGTTGACTAAGTTGGTTTCAGATGCAAAGAAGGGATTTTTGTTAGGAATCTTTGGTGCCTCTGCTTCAGCGCATGGCATATCAGCTTGCTTCACCTGTCTTCAGCTATGAAAGCTTTTCTCCCTTAGTTTTACTGTACCCTGAATGTCCAGTTGGTGTTGTTAGATTACAGTTTTTAACAATGCCCTTTAATGTATATATTAGGCATTTCTAATGGTCCATGATGTAGTGTTTGTGTCATTGTGTGGTTGGGCTAACATTACATCCAATGTGATTTATTTTGTTTGGAAATTGTGCTTTTAATTGTAGGATCAGTTTCTGCTTTCTGCTTCTTAATTGTTAAAAGTTTGTTTTTTTTCTTTTAATGATATTTTTCAGCCAAAACATTTGCTCTATGTTAAATAACTGGTTGCATGCTTGACTTGTTTGTTGTAACCTTTTCATTATTTCCCTTGTTTTGTGGCGAAGTACAGTCTTCCATGCACTTTGCATGCAATGTCTCCATTAATCTATTTTCAAGTAGCAACATTTCTTTGTTAGTTGCTAAGAAGTAATTAGAAGATCTTAGTGTTTGGGGCAGTATATTGATCCATGTTCTTATGTAATGATATATACTTGTGTGGTTTGGGGTATTTTCTTTGCAAGCTTGGGTTTCCCCTTAGCGCCACTGGATGGGAATATTTTATGTGGTTTTGTTGGAGTGTTCCTTGAGAGTTTTACAGCAATAATTTGAGACATAAGGGTGGAATTAAGTGCTACTATACTGATTGTGTCATTAGCTGTTTTTCCTTGTTGAGATTTGAATATCTCTAGTTTTGTTGGGCTGTGCATATTCTGCTAGTCTAGTTAATACTGCCGTCCCTCCTCCATTGTGATATACATATGATGCCTTAGCTGATGTTAGGTGTGATGCTCATGTAGTTGAGATGATGATATACATGTAGGAGTTTGCGTGTCACTTCTATTTTGGCATATGAATTATATTGACTATTTGGTTAAAAACCAAAAGTTTCATCTACTTTTGGTAAATATTTGTGCATTTCATCATTGGTTTGTTGGCAAGTGTGTTGTGTTAATGCCCCCATTAATCTAGATCACTGTAACAACAGTGTGGCATTGACACTTCTGAAGATACCACGGTAGTTCTGCTCCATAGTTTTTTATTAAAAATCTCAGTTGTTTTTAACATTTTTAAAATACTGCGAACATGATTACAAACTAGTGAATTAACAGTCACCTTTAGTTTAGAGTCACAGATTTTATTAAGCATTAGACCACAAATTGAACATCAAATTGTGTGGTTCATGACAATGTTACTCATTCGACAGTGGGCAATATCAAGATCAAAACATGAAGACCAAACCTCACTATCATACTGTATCAAGCATTGAATATGACTGCACATAACATAGTTGCATTCTTGAGTTGGGTGTAAATAAGACAATTTTGTGGCTTGTTGGATTTGGATCAAATGTTTCACAATTTTGGGCTTGATTTTTATAGCATTGTAAATTTTAAATTCACCCTTGTTGTGATAAATGTTCATTTATTGCTTGCACATATATTTTCTAGCCCAAAAAATATGCCGTGATGTGCTTGCTATTTGCCTATTTCTGCTATGTCAATGTTGGGCCACTAGCACTATATTATGGTTGTATTCGTTATGGCTGTGATTGTGTGCATTTTGTTAATGTTTAGTGCTTGTGCAATGTAATTGCAGTAGTACTGCTGTTGTAAGGAATTGGCAGATTAGTACATGTGAAAATTTCTTCTATGATACAGCAATTATTGATTTTAGAGTGGGTAATATTTATGTTATTGATTGCTTTAGTTTCATGTTTTGTGGTAAGAAATATGTTATAAAGTTAGCATGCATCTTTGAATGATGGTATACCATGTAAACTGAGCAATTGTGTTAGATTTTGCTGTTAGAGTGGGAAGATCAGATTGGGGGCAAAGGCCACACTGGGCAACAGCCAGGGGCGCCATTATATATAAGCCAATGGGCTGAATTACAGGAGGTGATAGACACCAATAATAGCTTACTATACAGGCCTACCATACATGTGTAGCAATATTCCAACAGCCCCCCGCAGTATCAACCGGGAGAGGATCGGACGTTGAGGCTGGATCGGAAGGACTGGAAGACAGCAGTAGGCAGTCCTTTTGTGAAGATGTCCGCATATTGAAGTGTTGTTGGAACATGTAGAACATGAACTTCCCCGAGAGCAACACGATCACGCACAAAGTGCAAATCAATTTCCACGTGCTTGGTGCGCTGATGTTGAACCGGGTTGGTGGAGAGGTATACAGCACTAATGTTGTCGCAGTAAACCACCGTAGCCTTAGACAACGGGCGATGAAGTTCAGCAAGAAGCTGGCGGAGCCAACATGCTTCGGCCACAGCATTAGCAACGCCGCGATATTCAGCTTCAGCGCTCGAACGAGAGACTGTCTGTTGCCGTTTGGAAGACCAGGACACCAGATTATCGCCAATAAAGGCACAGAAGGCGGAGGTAGAGCGCCTAGTATCGGGGCAGCCCGCCCAGTCCGCATCGGAGTAAAGGAGCAGATCATGAGAGGAGCTGCGAGTGATCTGAAGACCATACTTGATAGTGCCTTTGATGTAGCGAAGAATGCGCTTCAGAAGAGAGAAGTGTTCCTCCCTCGGATCATGCATATGCAGGCAGATCTGTTGGACGGCGTGAGCGATGTCAGGCCGTGTAAGAGTAAGGTACTGAAGACCACCAGCTAGACTGCGATAGAGGGAGGCGTCGGCGACTGGAGGACCCGCCTCTGCAGGTAGCTTGGGGCTCACTTCAATGGGAGTGGCACAAGGGTTGCAGTGCTGCATCTTGGCACGGGTAAGAAGCTCCAAGGCATACTTGTCTTGAGTCAACAGCAAACCAGAGGTATTCCGGGATGCAGTGACGCCAAGGAAATATTGAAGTTCACATACAATAGCAAGTACGCAATGAGGTCTGGGATGCAGTGACGCCAAGGACATAGCAAATTCCTGTTGAAGGGAGGCAATGATCTGCTGAAGCAGTGCCGAGGAGGAGGCCGTCAGAATGAGGTCGTCCACATACAGTAGCAAGTACGCAATGTCATTGCCAGACTTGCGGATGAACAAGGAGGTGTCACATCTGGAACTGCAAAATCCAGTAGAGAGTATGAAAGACTGGAAGCGAGTATACCAAGCGTGTGGGGCTTGTTTAAGTCCATACAGTGACTTGTTCAACTTGCAAACATGTTGTGAAAGGCTGGATCAATGAACCCGGATGGCTGCTGAGAGTAAACTGTCTCTTCCAGAGTACCATTTAAGATGGCATTCTTCACATCCAGTTGATGAATAGACCAGTTGCTACTGATTGCCAGAGAAAGAACAGTGCGAATCGTAGCAGGTTTCACCACCGGACTAAAGGTCTCCTCAAAATCGACACCTGGTTGCTGAGAGAAACCACGAAGCACCCAACGGGCTTTATAACGATCCAGTGACCCATCAGACTTAAGCTTTTGGCGATAAATCCACTTCCCAGTAACAATGTTGGCATTGGGTGGGGTAGGCACTAAATCCCAAGTCCTGTTAGCCGTGAGAGCATTGAACTCTTCAACCATTGCATTCTTCCAATTAGGATCAGCAAGAGCTTGCTTGTAGGATGTTGGAATGGGCGATGGTCCGGCAACCTGAAAAGTGGCTAGAGTGTGGAACCCACTCTTGGCCCGAGTAACCATTGGATGGTCATTGGAGATAGGTGGAATGGGTACTTTCTGAGCTTCTGAAGACCGCTGAGAGACGGGAATCGGCGCAGGAGCAGATGCACGAGAGGCATGCTGAGGAGCAGGTGGTGCCGGCGCGGGATCGCGCTGTTCGATGGAGAGTTCCACAGGACGTGGACGGCGAGTATAGACAGCTGTTATAGGCAGCCTGGTGCTGTAGTCGTTCGGCGCCGATGAAGAGGTGCCCACACCAGCAGCGCCGTGCGTGGAGGGGCCGCACGTGGCGTGCGACGTTGACGTTGAACCGGGCGCGCCGTGCATCGGGGCTGGCCCAGTCAGCGACGCCGGCACTCTTGCAGCAGCTTGCGACGAGGATGGCGCCAGTTCGGTCGCGTCATGCGACGGGGCAGGCCCGTGCGGCGCCGTGGATCCAGGTGTGCCGGGCGATGGGGCAGGTCCTCCTGCCGGCAGTGAGCCGAGCACGCCGGGCAGAGGCGCAGGAGCACCAGGGAGCACCGTATCATCATCTGCAAAGTCATCCAAAAACGAATACGAAGAGGCAAGGGTGCTAGTACGAGCGGCATAAGGAAATGTGAGCTCGTCGAACACGACATGCCGGGACGTGATAATTTTGTTAGACTTGAGATCAAGACAACGGTAGCCCTTGTGATCAGAGGGGTATCCGAGAAAGATGCACTCGGTGGATCGTGGCGCAAGTTTGTGAGGAGTGGTAGCCGATAGGTTGGGATAGCAGCGACATCCAAAAGCCCGGAGGTGGGAATAGGACGGCTTGGAGTCGAACAAAGCCTGGTGTGGAGTGAGATTTTTGAGGACTTTTGTGGGGTGAAGGTTAAAGAGGTGGGTGGCTGTGTGTAAGGCATCGGCCCAGAAGGCGGGAGGAAGACCGGCTTGAATCAACAATGTTCGAAGAATATTGTTGATTGAGCGGATGACACGCTCAGCTTTTCCATTTTGTGGTGAAGTGTGCGGGCAAGAGAGTCGGAACCGAATTCCCTGGGAAAGAAAAAATGAGCGAGCAGCGTGGTTATCAAATTCACGACCATTATCGCATTGGACGAAACTGATACGACACTGAAAATGTGTTAACACGTAGGTGTGAAAATCGTGAATAGTGGAAAAAGTGTCAGATTTCAGTTTCAAGGGAAATGTCCAGAGATAATGAGTGAAATCATCTAAACACGCCAAATAATATTTATTGCCAGACACACTGGGAATCGGAGAAGTCCACAAATCACAATGAATAATCTCAAAAGGGCGCTGAGTGCGCGTTAAAGATGTAGAAAACGGCAAACGAAAATGTTTTCCTAACTGACACTCATGACAAGGAGTGGCAGGTGTTTTATTTGGGGCGACAGAGATGGCGTTGGCTGACTTCAATTGAGAGAGAACTTTGGCGCTGGGATGGCCGAGGCGATGATGCCAAATGTCTTCTGCAAGAGCCAGCAACACTGCGCGAGTGGAGGTGGGTGGCGTGAAGAAAGGGTACCAATCGCCGAAGCTATTGCACCGATAGAGCAGCGCCTTAGTTTTCAGATCCTTCACAGACAAACCAAACGGGTCAAATTCCACAGACACAAGGTTGTCAATGGTAAACTTGCGCACGGAAATAAGATTGGTGACTAATTGAGGAGAAACTAAAACGTTGGATAAAGAAAATTGCCGGGTAGGAGAGGGAAAAACAACACTGCCACGAGCGGTGATGGGAATGGAAGAGCCATTGCCGACAAGAATATTTGTGGGTGTGTGGGAAGGAGAAGTGGAGGAGAGAATACCCTGATCGTTGGAGAGATGGGAGGACGCGCCGGAATCCATGAACCAGTCGGGCTGCTGCAGGGTCATGGAGTTCAGCGTGTTGATCAAGGCAGTGGGATCCCAGGTGTTCGTGGCGGACGTCGTTGCAGCTGCTGCAGGCGCGCCGGCAGTAGGTAATCTGGGAGGGGCGCCAGCGAACATGGCCTGATGCGGAACGCCAGGACGTGGACCAAGTACGCCCTGGGTAGGCTGCATTGGCCACATTTGGAAGGTGCCGGTGTAGGGGTTCAGGAACGGACGGAAACCGCCGGGCGCGCCAGACCTGCCGGAGGATGGCGCACTGTTGCGATTTTTGTTCTTGTTCCTGTTCTTGTTGTTGTTCCGCGGCGCAGAAGAGGACTGCTGGGGCGCCGAAGGGGAAGCGGGCGGCTGGGGCGCCGGCGGCTGATGCGCCACCACCAGCGCCGTTTGTTTGCCAGGCTGCGGGGTCTTGAGGTCCGCCTCCTCAAGTTCCAGCATGGAGCACGCAGTGCTGAACGTCGGCAGGGGATCCCGGATTTGATGAGGGTCCCCATGTGACGAAGAGTCGGACTTAGGCCTCGAATGAGCGTGAGGACCAGAGTCGGCTCGTTGACGGGGAATCCGAGATCGGCGAGCCCGTCGGCGTACGACTTGAGGCGCTCGCTTTAGTCGGAGAAGGAGAGGTTGCCTTGCGCGAGATTGTGGAAGTCCGCTTCCAACGCAAGGGCCCGCGACGACTTGTTGTTCTGGAACTGCGCCTCGATCGCCAGCCAGATGGTGCGGGCGTTTGCGCCGGGCGTCACCACCTTGTTCATCAGCTTTGGAGAGATGGACGAGTAGAGGAGGGATCGGACAGAGAAATCCGTTGTCGTCCACACCGGCGTGACCGGGTCAGGCACCGGCGTACCATCGATGTGGTGACCAGCGCCGAACTTGCCGAGGAGGGTGGTGAAAAGCTCACGCCAGGCACGATAATTGGGCGGGTGAAGTTCCAGGGTGATGGGGAGGTGAGTTTTGATATTGATGGTGGCGAGAGAGGCAGCAGGATTCGGAGGGGCGGCGGCAGGAAGGACTGCGGCGAGGGCTGCAGCAAGAGCCGCGGTGGGATCGGGCACAATCTCGTCGTCGGCCATGGCAAGAGAGAAGAGGGCGGGCCGCCGGGTGGGTGGACGCGTCGTGAGGGGAACACGCGTGGAGAGGGGTGGCGGCGCGAGGAAGAAGAGTCATGGCCTGGGCGCGCGATCAGCGGAAGCGGAGGATCGGGTCAGCGGCTGATACCATGTTAGAGTGGGAAGATCAGATTGGGGGCAAAGGCCACACTGGGCAACAGCCAGGGGCGCCATTATATATAAGCCAATGGGCTGAATTACAGGAGGTGATAGACACCAATAATAGCTTACTATACAGGCCATAGCTTACTATACAGGCCTACCATACATGTGTAGCAATATTCCAACATTTGCTTCCCACTTTCTGTTATTTGCAAGTGATTCCTAGTATCAGGAAATGATCTATTTATTCCCAGTGGATGTTTATGGAAGTTTTTTATGACTTACTTTTTTCTCTCCATTATTCAACTTGGTGAAACACTGCATGCTAGCTACTTTAGCACCCAGTGTTCTAAAGACTATTGATAGCGCCATTATTTATGGAAGTTTGTACCATTTTTCAGTAGCTAATTTTCTGTGCTTTTGTTCTTTCAGGTGTGCCCAATTTGCACAGATAAGGTTGATAAGAACTTGTTTGACCACATCAGCTCAAAGCATCGAGGTTTCTTGAAGGTATCATTACCTTTACATGCATCATAAGTCAATTATTTCAGTTTATATATACTGTGAATCATATATAATTTTTGTTTTTGACTAAAATCTGGAAACTAGATCAAACTTTCATTATTTGACTCCTCAAATTCATGTGCAGGATAAGTGGAGAAATCAGAAAGGTTCATCTGGGGCACGTTATTCAACACTTGCCTTATTGAAGAGAGATTTACATGAGAGGATAAATGGATCGTCTCGTGCTGCCCCAGTCAGCACAGTGCCTGATCCTCTGCTGTCCTCTTTTGTTGGTAACTTTTATGAAGTAGATTTGCCAAAGGATGCTAAGAAAGAGTCCTTGGCTGAGACAGAAGTGGGAAGTGATAACTTAGAGCAGAAAGCAGCAGAGAGGTATGTTCACATGCAATGTAATTCATTTACTTTTATTTCCTGAGAGTAATAATTTGAGATCATTTTTGTTTATAAAGTCGAATCATGACAGAAAATAAGAAAAGAGCTAATGACACTGACTAGACTGCTCCTGTTATAAGCCATAGATATAAAATACCGAAGTTATGTCATCTGTTCCAATTATGCCATTGCTTCACAGTTAGTAGTGGGTAAAATATAAACTTAATAGTGTGGGCAGTCCGTTTGATGTCTTAGTACATGGTGGAACATATGTCGTAGATAGTTCGCCCTGTTCGCTTGGCTTATAAGCCGTACATTTTCAGCCAACGAACAGTATTTTTCTCTCACAACAAATCAACCAACAGTACTTTCAGTTATGGCTTATCAGCCAAGCGAACAGGGCAATATATTGTATGAACAATTTTTTATCAATGACTTATATGTCACGCATAAGAATTCACTGATGTCTGATATTTGCCAGTGTTGATGAGCCTTTGCTCCCTGAGGTCAAGGAGGAGAGAACCAGGAGGAGCCAATTCGTGCAGGGGCTTGTCTTGTCCCTGATGTTTGACGACATCTTATGAAGAGAGCAACCCAAAAGGAGAGTGGAGAAGGCAGCTCTTGCTACCAGCAAATAGGCCTTACAACAAGCACAAGGTGCTGCCGCAGTTGTTGTAACGATTAGCTGATTTGCCATCGGGAGATGGTGACATTGCTCCGGGATAATGGGGAGATGAGTTGTGGATATGGATGTTTCGTAGTATGCATCGTCATTGCATGAATAATAATAGAGTATATGTATTTATAGTTTGGTGGCATCATGGTACCTGATATTATGGGGCCTTGTATGTATATTGGGAGGCCGGGATGGATCCTATCTATCGTAAATCAGCCATTTGATCATGTGCCTGTGGTGTTCTGCTGGAAACCTGGAATGTGCGTAGGTAATAATCTGCCTGTGTGCCGAACCGAGTTTTCTTCAAATGCTTTATTTGAAAAATAAAACGGCATGATTTGGTCAAATTTGGATGAAATGATTCGCGTTCTTTCGTTGCATTCACACTGCCAATTTTCTGTGCTTTTGTGGACAACGGTACTGCGTCAGTTACTCATTTTGCACATACTAATCGTAATGGTATGGATTTTTTCTCTTCCGATATTGAAGAAAGCTCAATATAGCCCCCCAGAATGACAACATCATTCTTGAGCATTACTTGTACGTAACTATTGAATTTAGCACAATACAGATTTAACTGAAGCATAAAAGATGGCAAGAACATTATCATAAAAATAGCTTGGAAGAAACCATCATCCAAGTTGAATAATGAAATAAGTCTCCTACGATGGTAACGATAGACAAACTTGGGTTGCAACATAACAGTCCAAGCGTTAGGCAAAAACAAGACCTTGATGCCTAAACATTGTTATTATAACATGTGTTTATTCAATGTGTTAGGACATGCATATCATGATCTGTACGTCCGTATTGCTACTCCCAACCTGCAACAAACCTCGAAACTCATATATAATAAAGGGGGAGACAAGTGTATGGATTTATGAAAAACCTTAGCAAACTATGCCTTTTAGAGTGCAGTTGAAATGAAGTATCAGTTTAAAAACCTTGCCAGCCAGAATGGTAAATAGAATTATTAGGAAACAAAATTAAATATCAAATTGCGATGATGACTTAATCCATGATGTAAACCATATTGAAACAATCTTGATAAAAAGAATAACACATACCCCATTTACATACTAATTCTAGAAATTGGGTGGACTCAATCCAAACAACAATGCAAAAACGAGTAGACACAACACTTCAATTACTTATGTTCACTGAAGATAAAAAAAGCAAGCTAAGAATGATTTAAAGATACATCACATATTCACATGTATATCTTAATCCCCAAAACAGTTAAGAACGCAAAGCTAAGAACGCGTACTTATCAACTGGAGTACTGGACTACAAGACTTTGTCACAGTTAAGTCGTCGCTGCGTATAGTCTGCCATAAACGTGTTTGGGAAACCGCGTGTTCCAATCTGTAGCTTTTTTCATCCCAAGTGAGCTTCTAAATTGAATGCCTTGGAGTTGCCATTAGTCAAATCTGCTAATTTTTAATTTACACATGATGAAGCTGACTTTATGCCGTGAACTCCACACGTATTGGAGGGCTTGGTTTTGACTTAAAATGCTTATTAGAAAGGGCTATGTCATGCTGTTTTCCTTTTTACTGTGTGGGTTCTCAATGCACATGAAAATTCAGTCAATTATATATTCCTGGGGAAAACTCAGTGGCGTTTAAAGAAAAAAAAAGTCATTACAATACAGAGTCTTGTTTGGACTAGCAAACCCATCACCTACATTTGCAAACAGCCAAACACACGAAAGCATACATCTGTACACCATGCTGGTACAAACAATGGCTATGCACATGACACACAAACATACTGGTACCACATCACACAATTAACACAACCTGGAACGATTTTCCAGGGCTTGTGTGCTTACTGGAAGTCGTTGGGGTGACCTGATCCTGGAAATCCAGAGCAGCTGGGTCCCTGATCTTGCTCAGCCATTGATGGCATCCATGGCTGTGCAGCAGCAGGGCTGGTTGATTCAGGTTGAGTTGGGTTACGTGGCCCAAACATAAGTTGAGCTTGAGCAGAGGCTGATGCACCTGAGTCCTGATACAGGTCAAAGTTCATGCCCGCCAACTGCAAAAAGGAATGCCCAGCCGTTCAAGAATGTGAGCAAAGCATCTGTGAAGCAATGGATATGCAAAAGAAGAGGATGCGTTTTGTGGTTATCTGCATCACCTCAATTGGGCAAGCAAAGTCCATCATGCCTTGGGGGTTTTGAGGCCAAGGTGAAATTACTTGCTGCTGACTATGCAGTGGAATTCCTTGGCCTGTCAAGTTTAGAAATCATTTCATCAGGATAGCTGTGTAAAGTTTAAATTCATCATATCAGAATAACTCAGGGAACAATCAGTGACCTGGTAATGTTTTTGAAGAGTGAACAATTCATTTCTGGAAGTAAAGTACCTTGGCAATAACGTGTGTTTAGATAATCAGGATCGGCAACAATGGGACCACAGTCTGCAATTTGGTAAGGTGTTCCATGCTCGCCCTGGGGCAAATTTTCAGCTGTTCCAGTTCCTGGTAAGTACATCACTGTATCAGAAAAACTCACACAGAAAACACATGGAAAGGACAGACATAAGAGGAAAATGTTTCTAAAAAAATATAATGGGGGAACAATCACGAAAATAATGTGAGAGAACATTCATCTTTTTAAATCACAGTACCTTGGTAATAGTGTGTGTTTGGACCATTATTAGGAATGGTGGGACCACAGTTTGCCACTGGGGAAATTTGTCCCATTACATGTTCATCGTGGGCCAAATATTCAGCTGCTCCAGTTCCTTGGAGGTTTAAATAGAAATTGCAGCCTCAGACAATCAGTTGTACTGAGGAATGTAAGAGCAGTCAGAATTTAGAAAGTGATACCGGAGTGACCTTGATATGCAAGCTGATTAGTAGAGAAAACTTGTTGTGATGCACCCACTGCTAGAACAGAAGGTGCAGCAGCAACATCTGTGCTTGAAGAGACCGGCTCAGGAAAATTGCCATTCATTACAAAATCAGGTGAAATGTCCTTCAGTTTTTCATATGCATGCAATCTCCATTTGTTCACTAAAGCCTGCAACACAAACAAAGTTCAGATGTTGTTGAACATGGCCACGATAGTATTATTGGTAATATGGTGATCATGGGTTCAGTGTGTACCTTCTGAGCTGTGTTAAATCTTTGGCATGCAACATACTCATGTGGGAATGCTGCTCCGACAAGCTCATGCACGCAATTAAAGAAAAGCACAACGTTGCCCTCTTTACTGTGGTACCGTTTGAGTTCTTGCCGATCTTCGAGAACACACTCCCTAGCATGCTCAGTCAGTTTTGACCAAGCATTTTGCTGTTTTTCCATCTCGAGGATCTGCATGATTTAAAACAACATCATGTGAATGAAACAGATAGCTGCAAAACAGGGGCATACAGGATAATGCATTTAGAATTCTTTACCGCACGAAGCTTGTTGGAGTCCTCATTCAAAGCCTTCAAGAAGCCCCCCACTTTATAGATTTGCACCTTCTTAAGCCTCCTGTGGTAAGCTCCATCCCTGGCAATCTCCTCTAAGCGATATAGGTCATCATCTAGTCTTGGAGGGTGCCTCTTCTCATTTGCTGAAAAAAAAAAATGATCAGACTAGACTAATACAAATTCAGAAACAGCAATAAACCTGACAATATGAAAAACCAGGTTCATACGTTTGTTTCTGCGGTCGAGAACTTTCACAGGCTTCATGATGGCTTCCTGAACCCGACCACAAGTCTTTTTGTTCTTGCAAACTCTTGCTGCCATGATGACGTTTTTCCTGGATGACCCTTCCCTGAAACGGATCTGGCTAAGTTCAGCCATTCCATTGGTTAACCATACAGTCCCCAGGACAAGATCGTGCCCGTCCCGACCTTGCAGTAT
This sequence comes from Miscanthus floridulus, assembly GCF_019320115.1. NCBI lineage: Eukaryota > Viridiplantae > Streptophyta > Magnoliopsida > Poales > Poaceae > Miscanthus > Miscanthus floridulus. The sequence continues at coordinate 60,699,611 of NC_089593.1, forward strand.
ATGCTTATCAAACTCATCTTCAGTCCAATTGTCCCAGCATTTGTTGGAGAAATCTCCACGGAGAACCAAGATCTCAATTTTTGCTTCCGAAAGCGCACCAGATTCTACCACCTTGTCACCTTGAAACATGGCAAGTTTGATAGCTGCATGGTTCTGAGATGTTAAGTTCTCATCCGTGTAAACAGGTGGCTCCAAACCATTCAGGAAACACAGTCGCGTGTTTGTGTTTGATCCATTAGCAGCAATATGCTCCTGATTTGCCTCTAGTCTGAAACACCAGCATGAATGAAAGTGTGATAAGCCCAAAATCAAGTAACATATTCACCTGGCATTTTTTAAATTCAGCACACACGTACTTCGTTTCATCACATAGCAACAAGAAATTGATGTTTCAAATATTTCTCTTGTTAAACTGGATGCAAAGGAAGTATTATATGGAAATGGCAACTTGATAACAAGCAAAACAGGAGATGCATAGTACAGTTCAGGTAGAAACAAATTTGTGGGTTCATTACCTTGTCTGTTGATCAGTGTGGTGATTGGAACACAGGCGTGACAATTGTGTCTGTCATAATTTTTATATAAAGAGTTTTATCATGAGTATGAACATAAACTGGATTCCATAGACAGGGATTTACAGATATCATGTATGGAAGGTATTAAGATAATCTAACCACTTCATGGCGGAGACCCTCGATCTGCTCCTGAAAACTCTCCAGCTTGCTACAACCATAGAGAAGAGAAAGGATTAAAAATAGTGATAATGGAAATAAATGCAAATAAATGTGCTTTGATGTGAAATAATACTTGTGTTAAACGGATGAATTCTATAAAATGTATGTTACTGATCCTGTCCCTAGTTGCAGGAAGCAGTGGTGGTAGAATAATTACAAAAAGTTACAAACCTTTTATTTTAGGGATAGAAAGATTTGCAGATTTCTAATGAGTATCGAAACTTCATAAGAGAAGATGGATGTGTAATATATGAACTATTGAATGTGAGAAACACATAAATAACTAATTTTTGAACCTAATCCTGGTTGATTGCACCATAAAATACATGCCAGAGAAAATTTTCTGAAACTAATAATAAAAAACTATGGGCACTCATGGCTCACCTACCAATCGATCCAATCTCTCTTTCTTGAAAAGCACTGATAAGTACCTACACAAAAATTTTGCGCTCTCACAAAAACTCATACACCAATTGTTGTGCTAACCATAGTACTACTGCTCTAAGTGATAAAGGCAGATATCCTTACATCTGAGGGAATAAATCGTATGGTTATAAGAAAGGTAGGGACTTGCAGCAAGAGAAGAAAAACTGTACCTGGAAATCATCCCATGATACTTGTGAAAGGTGCAGTCGACATATCTCTGAAGCTGTGAAATCACAGGAGCAATGAAACCAGGGCAGACAAAATGCTAGTAAGAGAGTCTAGCAGAGGAAGACATTGCTATGCTAAAAAGCTAAATGCAGGGCCGGAATTTTTCCATTTTCTAATAAAAAAGAAAAAGGGGCAGAGGACAATAATGGCAAACATATATCTGAATATGATCTTAGGCTAGATCTAGATCTGTAGTCCTGCACTATAATGTACTAGTACCTTTTAGTATCCTTCCACAAAAAGGGTTCATTTTGGTCAATTTAAGGAGGTGCTCAGTAACTGTGAACACCAATTTCAGCATAGGTGGCAAGTGAGCAAATCAGACAAGAAATACTAGTAACAATTGTTGTAAGGATGGGTCGGAGGAGTAGCTGACCATGCGACCGATTTGGGAGATGCTGGCCGTCACCGTGGTCCTCCTGCGCGCACAGAGAGCAAGATGAAGAAGCGCACCCAGGACCAGGAGATTAAAGAAACAGAAGTGGGTGGGATGGGAGCACTCACGCTCGCACCAGGAAGAGCACCACGAGCAAGGTCTGCCGCAGCCTCCGCCACCTCGGTGACGCCACCTGGCCACTGCCGCCGCCGCCGGCGGCGGCGGCGGTCGGCACCACCGGTGCCAGCTTCATGCGCTTCGCCGGCGGCTGCGGAACCAGCCCCCTCTCCCTCTCCCTCTCCCTCTCCTCCCTCTCCATCTCCCTCTCCCTCTCCCTCCCCCTCCCTACCCCTCCTCCCGTCAAGGTCAAGCGTCGCTGTGGTACTGCCGCGGAGCACGGACAAGCGTCGCTGCGTCAGGCCGTTGATTATTCCCGTTGTTATATAGAGGATCGAGGAGGCGGCACTCGGAGGCAGCTGAGTAGCAGTGCCGCCGCGGCGGGCGGGCGGCGAGGGGGAACGGGAAACGCGGATTCGGTTCGGCCACGCGTCAGCCCAAAAGCGCGTGGGCGCCACCCATCCCGGCCGCGGCCGCGGCCGCGGCTCGGCGAGGTCAGCAGAGTTGCGCATGCTCCCCCTCGCTCGCTGGGACTGGAGATTGAGGGATCTTGGCTTCCTCGCCTGGCCACGGAAAGGACAAAAGGCATTTTTTCTGCTTCCAAAAAGAGAGAAAGAAAGATAGGATAAAGGACGCGCGGGCCGCGGGCGGAGATGAGCCGACGTGTGTGTGTGTTTGTGTGACACTGACACCACAGTACTTCATGCTGATTCATTTCCATGTTTGGAATTTATTTTTGCTCTGCCAATCATGGAGAACTTATTTGGCAATATTTCCTGATATGTCATTACTCATTACTGTGTTTATGGCACATGGAACCCTACCATCCACAATCACTAACAGTAACATATCAGACAGGTGGTATATCCTTTATTGTAATTTATAATTTGTAATAACAAGGAATTATTCATCTCCTATCCTTCTTTTCCCTTTTCTTCCTTTCTTTTTTAGTTTTTCCAAGATTTTGTCCTCATAGATGCTTATAGCTAGGAAATCGAGGGTGATTTGGGGTTCATGACATGAATGTACATCCCTTTCTCTAGGTGAAATAATGTCTAAGGGACAATTTGGTAGAGCTCCCCTTCTTGATTCTTGATCTTTACTTATTGATTCTAAGGTGAAGTGATTTTGGTGGGGACTAGGGTGAAGAGCAGGTGAGATTCGATTATGAAGTGATACTGATGGTGATTGAGTGGGGAGCGGTGGACAGTGGTTTTTTTTTTCTCTCTCAGCTTGTAGTGTAAATGGAGAAACGATTCTCGTCAGCTTACCACTAAAACCCAGTTGCATTTTAATCGTTTGGTAGGGATCTGCAAAATGCACTCCGACGAGCTGGGATCAAAGCTTTGTCAAACTAACCATAATAATCCCGTAATGCAAGGATGTCCATGTAAACCATCAACAATATAGTGACTAATAACGAGAATAATAAATACTCCCGCGATTCTAAATTATAAAACGTTTTAGCTTTCCTAGATGCATTCTTTTTATTATGTATTTAGACATAATGTATATCTAAGCGTATAACAAAAGCTATATATTAAAAAACCAAAACAACTTATAATTTAGAAGGGAGGGAGTATGGTTTTATAGCTTACAATAATAGCTCTCTAGCCATGAAAAACAACTTGATCTAAATACAGTTAAGGTGTGATACTGTTACTCCCTCCATATTCTTTATAAGACAGCACACATATATCAAGGTTAAACTTTAAAATCTTTGACCAATAATTTGACTAAGAATTTTGAGCTATAATAATTCATACTCTATAGTGTTAGTATTGTGATGAAATATACTATCCAACTATAAAAAGTTTATAGACATAAATAATATAATGTAAAATAAATAAATGTTCAAATAGTAATTTGAAATACGGTGTCATGCTATGTCTTATAAAAAGAAAATGGAGGTAATATTGTTCGAAGAATTTGACATTTAATATTCATGCTATCATGATCACACTCCGCTATGCTAAACAAGAACTGTGTTTTAGATTCTTGTTTTTATTGTAAGTTTCTTCTTTATTATTTTGCCTCATACATAGGATAAATATTAATTGAATTCAAGTGCCTGCAACCAACATGGCCGCCGGCCCCTAGATTAATGTATATTGGTATTATATTGGTCTATGGAATACTTTTACTTAATTAGTATATGTCGTTGTACTAGCAAACATGATAGTGCACTCTAAGAGAGGTTCTGTTTGGCAGAGCTCTCAGAGCTAATTCTCTACTGAATCCAGCAGGAGCTTTGCCAAACAGTTTTTCAGAGAGAAGTGATTCTCTGTTGATTCAAGTGATTCTCTGAAATGAACTAATTAAGAGGCTGAGAGTTAAAAAGTAGCTTCTCCTGATTGTGTGAAGTGATTCTCCATCGCGATTTTGAGAGTTTATGTTAAAGAATCAAAGAGAATCACTTTCAGCCATAGAACTACTTCTCTCAGAGAATCAGCTTCCATGGAGAATCAGAATCAGATGGAGCTCTACCAAACAGGCCAAGAATGTATAACTTGTCGCATGATCATCTGAATGACTTGACGCTTGGAGCTTTACTTAATAATTGTGCCATACGTTTTAATTTGTCTTGGAATTAAATTATGTACCACGCATGGCACTCTTATAAGAACAGAGGGCTTAGTCATTTATCTAATGATCGTGTCATGCATTCTAATTTGTCTTAGCATCGGATTCTGCAGCTCCTTGTATGGGTATGGGAGAGTGATGAACCAAGGAAACGCTACAGACTTTAATATTAGTTATAGATACATATACTCATGTACGTAAATAGTTTCCATGTTCATGTTGGGACATATAAGCACATCACATACAATCCATAGAGACACACCTTGCAATAATGCCTTTGACGGAAATTGAAGACTCTCAATTTCAGAAATGGGGTTCTTTCATTCGTTGGGTAGACTAAGTAACCATTGTCCAATAGAGACCCATCAATGCAAAGCAAGTACATCTTAGGTTGCCCTTATCGGCAGGCTCATTAGACCACCTTAATAGACGAGAGAAGAACAACACATATGATTTGACAAAGTAGGGTGGAGAGAAAAGATTAAGAAGATAGGGGGATTCTTCTTGGTCATGAGTCAAAACTCTTGTAATCCACACATCAAAGCAACTCAATAGATATGTTTCAGAAGAAATGGAATATTTTGATTTGAAAATAAAGAAAACTAGATAGTTTAGTTTTAGTGGTTTGTGGACGTGGTCATGTTGCAATTACCATAAGTTTCACATCCGTACTCCAAATCAAGCGATCTGTGTGCTTATTTGGATTATTTTGACAAGGGATATGTCATGGCAATCTACTATATGTAATTTGACCCCCCATATTATTGTAAGTACAAGTACTTTTTTGTATCCTCAATAAAATTAAATCAAAACCTCTAGATTAGATGTTCATAGGTTGCAAAACACGTCAACATACCAAACTTGTGGAATAATAAGTGATAATACTAAGTCTATTGAATTTAAGTGTAGCATATGCCTCCTACTTTTGGCAAAGCTTGCATGTCAGAAAAATAATACTCATGTTACTTATGGTGATGATAAACTTAACATTCACTAGCATGTTTAGTTCATTTATTCTATAAAAGCATATTAATGTAGCAGAAATGAAATTCAAGCAAGTATAACAATGCATGCCGACTTTAATCAACTAAATATTTTGTCTTGTCAACATTTAAAGCATATTCATAAACATAACTCTGGATGCAACTATGATAGTGAATCACATATATTATGACCTCTTGGTATAGGACAATTAGGGTATATGGATATTCATAAAACAACACATGCCAAAACCATGGATTATAGTCAAATGTATTGGAGAAGCATATTGTGGCTTGTGCATTGATGGTATATATGATGAAACTTGTGAGGTAATCACTAATGATGTTGATGCATCTTTGTTCTTCATGATGAAGAACTTGTTTGATTATTTGTAGTCTCACATAGTCACTTATTTTGCATGGTTATTTGCACCATAGTGAATTATAAGAAATACCATATTGAACAAGAATAGGGCATGATGGGACAATTCTAATACATTAATATTGGTTGCTCCCTGGAGTGGTGTGCAAAAGTGGTTTGTGCTTGGTTGTCATAAGGAAGCCGAGTGGCCAAGGAAAGGTCGGGCGGCCTGCCTTTTGCAATGCTTGACTATGGGATAACCATCATTGGAACTTGGATAGTGTGGATAGCCTCCTTATTAGTGTTCTTTGTCATTGACAATGGTTATTATGGGATTGTATATGCCCAATGATGATGATGGGCCTATGCACTTGACCGAGAGCTCGATGCTAACACAAAACACAAATTTATATAGGTTCATTCCCATCTAGTGAGGTAATACTGTAGCCCTATACATGGGCATATGGTGTCCTCGGAGGGAGTTCATGTATCCGTGGACGTTGCTTGGTGAGGCTTGATGTGGGATGCTGAGCAATGTCAAGGGATGCTGTCTAATGAGGCTATGTTGAAGGAGACTCAAATGAATCTAAGGGATGTCACGGTCTAGGGATCCATGCCCATCTTATATATGTTGGAGGTGAGAGGCTAAAAGCTCTAGTTTGGTTTTGGTTAATTGATGAAACCCTAAGTGCTAACCTAGTTTATCAAGATGGTTATGAGATAGGTAGCACTACTCCAAGTGATGAAGCAATGGCGAAGATCATGACAATGGTGATGGCATGGTGATGGTCAAATGCTTAAACTTGGAAAAGAAGAAAGAAAAAAAAACAAAAGGCTCAAGGCAAAGGTATAAAATGTAGGAGCCATTTTGTTTTAGTGATCAAGACACTTAGTGAGTGTGATCACATTTAGGATAGATAGCCGTACTATTAAGAGGAGTGAAACTCATATCGGAATGCGGTTATCAAAGTGCCACTAGATGCTCTAAATCATTGCATATGCATTTAGGATCTAGTGAAGTGCTAACACCCTTGAAAATGTTTGTGAAAATATGCTAACACTTGTGCACAAGGTGATACACTTGGTGGTGTTGGCACATCTACAAAGGAGGTGGTGTTTGCAGGATTCGGCGCTTTCAGGAAAATGGAATGCCTATTTTCTATTGCGCCGGATGCAAATTCTTGTGGTTGGCACATTGGAGCAAGGGTGAAGAAGTTAGAAGTGAAAACGAGTTGATCGCGAAGACGCTGGCGTCGGTCAACTGACCGGACGCTGGGTCTGAAAGCACCGGACCCTGGCAGCGTGCGTCCGGTCAAACTGACGGGTCTGCACAGTACCAAGGGTATTGCACCGGACGCTGGTCTGTGTCTGATCAAGGTGGACCAGACGCGTCCGGTCAAAGAAATACGCCTCGGGGAGCTTACTGGAAACGACCGGACGCTGAGGATTCTGTGTCCGGTCAGTTTTAGCCGGAGCGTCCGGTCAACTATGTAGCCGTTGAAATCTGACGAATAGCGTTTGAAGCTAGTGACACGTGGCATGAATCAGTGGACCGGACGTTGAGTCCAGGGTCCGGTCAATATGACCGGAGCGTCCGGTCAAAGCGCGTTTTGCCCAGTGAAGGGGTATAACGGCTCTATTTGATGGGGGGCTCTATATATAGCCCCATGACTGGCTCAAGCTCTCTCTCTTGCACATTTTCATTGACATAGCAACCTTGTGAGCTTAGCCAAAGTCCTCCCACTCATCTCCATCATTGATTCATCATCTTTGTGAGATTGGGAGAGAATCCAAGTGCATTGCTTGAGTGATTGCATCTAGAGGCACTTGGTATTCGTGTTGCACTGTGGATTTCGCTTGTTACTCTTGGTGGTTGCCACCACCTAGACGGCTCGGTGCAGCGGTGGAGGATAGGCATGAGTTGTGATTATTCGTGGCTGTCTCCAGTGATTGTGAGGGGAGTTGTACCTTCCCCGGCGGAGCGCCGAAAGGTAGCTCTAGTAAATTGCTCGTGTCATTGAGTTACCTCACTTGTGGGTCGGTTCTTGCGGTGTCCTATTGTGTGGACGAGGTTTGTGAAACACCTCTTAGCCGCCGAACCACCAAGTGTTGGTCGACACAACGGGGACGTAGCGTGTTGGCAAACACGTGAACCTCGGGAGAAAATCGATTGTCTCTTGTCTTTGGCATTCTCCCGGTGATTGGCTATATATTCATCTTGTGATTGGTTCATCCTCTACACGTCGGTATAATCACCCTACTCACTTATTTACATTCTTGCAAACTAGTTGACACAAGCTCTTTAGTGTAATTAGAATTGAGAGCTTGCTTTATTATTTACATTCATCTAGTTGAGCTCTTTAGAGTAGCAAGGTTGAGAGCTCTTAGTGAGTAATTACATAGCAAGTTTGTGTGCCTAAGTAATCATTGCAACTAGAATTGTTGGATAGGTAGCTTGCATCCCTTGTAGAGCTAGAGCAAGTTTGCATTACGCTATTTGTCATACTAATCAAATTGCTCTAGTTGATTTGTAGATTTTTAAATAGGCTATTCACCCTCCTCTAGCTATATTAGGACCTTTTAGAGGCTAGTTCTATGAAAGATTGGTAAACGACATGTAGGCCGAACATAGGCAATGGTTTGGGGGACCTTAAGAAAGGAAAGGAAGCATACATCCCTAGCATTTTATTATGACAAAATGGGCGAGACAAAACTCCAGTTCCCAGCACCAAAAGGTAGCCAGAATAGAGATAGAGACTAGAGAGCCAGGATAGATGGCGGAGGAGGGAGGAAGAGGCCACCCTCCACGCAATTTGAACCACCATACACAGGCATATATACCGAGCTGTGGAGAAACAATTTTCAGGCTGGTCAGAGACGGCAGTCACGAAGATGCGCGAGGAGTTGCCGGCAGTGTAATAGGAAATGCAGCACGAAGTTCCTGTTTGCAAAAGAGAAGTTGAAGCCGTGTCAGAGAAAAATGAACCATGCTGACAGCGTCTGAACACAGCTAGAAAAAGGTCAGAAGAAAGAGACTCGATAAATTATAATTATCGTCCTATGTTTTTGCACAGAAGCTGCAAGGGTGACAGAACGAAAATACAGCGAAAAGACTCTGCCTTTCCACGGTATCACCCATACATCTTCTCGGATTTTTCCTTGCCTCTATGACCAGGGATTGAAAAAAGTTCGTGTTATTTGCGCGTCCATGGTTCACAGAATCACAGCTCTCTGTCATAAAACAATACAGTTTGAGCTTAACAATTTAAAATTTAATCAAATATATAACAGAACTAATACAATCTATGATACTAAATAAGTATTATTAAATTATTTTTAAGTATATTTTCATAGTATATATGTCTATTTAGAGTCACAAATTGCAACACCCTAAAATTTGCAATATTTTGAAAATAGGTGAATTGGATTTATTTATGCCATAGTGTGGGCATGCAACATAGGAAAATAATAAATTTTATCAAATTAAAATCAAATATAAGGTTTACCTACATGATTATGCATTCATGCTGCTGCATATTATTTTTGTACTGTGTGGTTTGAAATCAGATTTTAAATTGATTTGAATTTGCATTTAAAATTTGTTTGGAAATTGGTTTAGAAAATAGAAAAGATTTCCTTTCCCTCCCTTGCTTTCGGCCCAAGCAGCCAGCTTCCACCCGGCCTTGTTTTCTTCTCCGCTGGCCCAGCTCGGCTTCATCTCTTCCCCGCAGGCCCAGTCGCCCCGCTTCCCTGGTTTCCTTTGCGCGGCCCAGCTCTCTCTCCCGGCCCAGCTTTGCTCGGCCGCAGGCAGCCACGCCGCACGTCTCCTTCCTTCCTCTCTCGGTCGCTGACGAGAGGGCCCGGCATGTCAGGCGCATCTCCTTCCTTGGTTCGTGTCCAAGCCGGACACCATCACCCCCGTAGCTGCCGAATCCGCCTCCGCTATGCCATGTTTGACGTGAACCCCAAGTAAGTTCCGCCCATAAATAGTAGCCGAGCCCGCGCTGCCTCCCTACCCCATCCTAGAGCCAGCGCCGCCCTCGCTTTTGCTTCAACCGCTGCGCAACCCTAAGCTCTGCCGCCGTCGTCGGGATCGTGCAGCCGCCGCGCGCCATCGTCGGTTCCTCGCTCGTGTTTTCGGTCTCGGTGAGTTCGCCTTGATTTCCTCTCTCCCCACGCTCTTGTTTCTCTCAGTCGTGGACCGAAGGCTATGAATCGCTAGCACCGCCCGCTCCAGCCATCGCGCCGCCGCATCGGTCCTGTTTCGGCCGGCCAGCTTTCTCTTCCCCGCTCTCATCTTATCTGCACCATTGATTTTAGATCCAATGGTCCAGATGCAACCGTACCCCTTTGCTGCGAAATTTGCAAAAAGGCCCTTACAATTATTCAGATCTTAACCCGCCGTCCTTGGTTTCTTTCAAAATGACCCCTAGCTTTTCTTTTAATAATGCCCACAGTCCTCGGCCGATTTCAAAATCCGGTTTTATTTATTTTAATTCAAAAATCAAGTTCCACTTATTTATAGAACTACCACTACCTTCTATAGGCCATAAAATCTCCGTTTTAACTCCAATTTGATCCGTTCAACTTGTGTTAGGTTCGTGATTCCATAATCTACATGTTCATACTACTGTTAAGTAGGTTTTCAACTTTTAAAATTTGAGGTTATATTTAATATATTATTTTACTAAAGGAATAGCTCTGATTTTTGTGATCTTCACGTCTGTGTGTTCGTAGTGAGACGTAGATTCATTTTACAAACTTTTCATCTTGATCTTATGATGATTGGTGTACTATTCTAATATATAGCTTTTATTTGCTATGCATGATTGCTTCTGGATGCTTGTATGTTGCTGTGATTATCGAGTATAGACGGTGAGCAATTCGTGGGAGACCAAGAGTATTACTTTGACAAGCCGGATCAGCAGGAGAATTTTGTTCAAGGCAAGTATAACATGGGATTATCCTTGTTTTCTATCAACTTTAATACATTTAATTCATGTTGCATGTATCACCTTGATAGGGATTCACTAGAATTGAACTTATACCTTGTCTACTATGGGATATGCATTGCGTAGCTTTGCTAGTGCTCAATTAAACCATGATCTTGTAACTTGACTAATGGTATATGCAATAAATATTAAAACATGACTTTTTAGCAACTTGGAAACAGAGGGCTGGAGTGTTTAGCTACTTTCTAAATGCTTCAGATTCCTCTCCCTAAGGACTTATCTGTAAGTGATCACCCGGGACTTACAGTACAGCTGTGAGGGCTACATGGCTCTAGCTTTAGCTCAGTATGAGGACCTTTTCTAGCTTGTTAGACGTTACCTTTATTGGCGTAAGAATGGTTTGACGAATTGGGTATAGGACAACCTCTACTCTTTTGTGTATAGCCATGATGGAATTGTGCCATTCGATAGGGGGTTCCTACATCTGTTTGCCGAGTGAATCTAATAGCCCTAACTTGTTAGACGAACCTTTGAAAGGCTTTATAGTGACCCTGCCTGCCCACCTTGGAAGTGTTTTGGGAGTAATTAACCCGGGCATATGGGTATCATGACTCACAGTGAAATTGTACAACCTCTGCAGAGTGTAAAACTAGTATATCAGCTATGCTCACGGTCACGAGCAGCCTTGGACCCTTATGGAATAGACAATTACTAAGAATTATCTATTTATGCCATTCATTATTCATGTTTACATTGATCATATGTTTTACTGTGGGATTGAAACAATTTGTTGCTACTCTTATGCTAAAATTGTGACAACTAAAAGCTAAATGCTGTTAAACCTGTGTTAAGCCTTTTGAGCCTCACGAACCCCATGTTACACTTGTTGAGTACGACATGTACTTACGCTTGTTTATCTTCATTATTTGGATAAAAATCCTAGATGGGTAACAGATGGCTATGGTAATAACGACTGTCCTGAGGATTACTAGACATGTGGTCAACCAGTGGACGTCCCTGTGATATGGAGCTTCTGCGAGAGATTTTCTTTATACTTCCGCTACATTTATGTGAAGACTCTATCTTATTCGTAATGTAATAAACACTTGTGATGATACTATTTGTAATTTGTCGGCTTATGTGTGTGACTGATCTCTGAACGCACATAAGATTTTGCATCCCATTTTATCCTTAAAATCGGATATGACAAATTGGTATCAGAGCCGTATTGACTATAGGACGCAAGCCTAGTTAGCAATGGTCGTTTTAGCTTCTTTTGCTTCACTTATTTCATGCTTCCCATCTCACCCTTGTTATTTGCTAAAGTTTTATGCTTCTTTTGCCTCACTCTGTTATGAAAATTATTGCTTCTAATCTGACTAAATCTAATTTTGTAGATGCCTCGTGCCAATAAGACTGCTCACATCAGTACTGAAGTCTACTACCCGTCTCATGGCTTGTCCATGGAGCCACATGAGGAGGAGGAACCCTAGGAACAAGAAGTTGATTCGCCAACACCTGCACCTACGTCGGAGCCATTCCAAGAAGAGCCTGAAGAAGAAGAACCTGAAGAAGTGGAGGTCGTCTTATTGTTTGATGATGATGATGATGAGGAGGAGGAAGACGCCGCTCAAGAGGATGAGCTGATCCCTCCCCTAGGATGGACTACGAAGGTCTGGTACAAGCCAGGGTGTGAATCCTCCATTTTGTACCACTGACTTATGGGGATTCTTCAGACCTACTATGGTGATTGGGATGCAGCTATGGAGTACGTCTGCACCGAGCGTACACACCCTCTAGAGGACACCTATTGGAAGACCAGGGCATGCATCTCCATCAGGGATGAACAAAAGAACGCATATCAGCTGGACTCAAACTATGCGCACCACGCTCACTGTGCCACCATGGAAGATAGCATAGAAGATCCAGCCGCTGTAGCTTGCATGGGTCTCCATGATCGTCGCTTTGAGGATATGAAGGAGGACCAATATCGATTCCTCCCTCGCCAACACTCTGAATTGGAGTGGGCAATGATGGAACCTCAGGGCACGGATCCAACTACCCAAGTGATGGTACATTTTGGCTGTGAGTCAGTAGCGAAGATTCGATGACTGGAATATCAGTTGAAGGCACAGCAGGAAACCCTTAAGAGATACCAACAAGTGATAGATGAGCAAAGGGTGTGCCTCAACCTGCCAAGGATGTACGAGGAGCTTCCCCATAAATTCCGCCCATAGGTGTTGGAGTCTTTTTTATGTAATAAGACGTTAGTAGAACGGGTCAAGTTGAGTTAAGTCGAGTCTAGTAGTGCGGTGTGAACTTTGGTGTGCCTAGTTGATTTATTATTATGTTTATGTGTGAGTTGGATTTTTGTAATGAGTGCTTTGTGGGCATTTCCGCAAGTTTCATAGTTAATAATATTAAAGTTTGAGTTAATAAATAAATAGTTGGGTTTGGTATATCTTGTTCTCCTAGATCTGTTTTCAGAGCAGTCTGCCCTTATCTCAATGCCAATCAAAATATACTAGACTAAAAATTATGAAATTTTTATGGGAGCAATTAGACTTAAGTATATTTCTAATGCCTTTAGAATCACCCATATATATGATCTGGTTTGTGAGATATGGCTTATTTCAATTGAAGTGTCTGCGTAGTCTGGAATCTAGAATAGTTTCGGTTGTATCCTATTTTTGAGTAACCCAACGACAGAATCTGGGCATATGGTCTGAATAAAAGTTGTAGATAATTTCTTAGGCTTTCCAACCATATAAAGAACGTCTCTTTTGGATATCTAGAACTTGAGATATGACTATTTTATCAAGCTGCTGATGTTGAAACTCGTCCAGAAAATTTTCAGAATGTATTCTATATCTCTATAGGTGCATATAACCTGGAAATCTCTAAATTTTGAATATTTCTGTTGAATGTCAGATGTCTAGAAGAGGAAGAGGCCGAGGTCGCGGAGGTGTTCCCCCACATCCACCACCACCACCACCACCGACAATTGAGCAACTTCTAGCAGTGCAGACACAGCTTATGCAAGCGCTGGTGAAGAATCAGCAGAATCAACCGATTGGTGGAGCACTGCATGACAAGCGTGGTGAATTCTTGAAGGGCCGTCCCCCGGTGTTTTCTCATGCCACTGATCTACTGGAAGTAGATGATTGGCTTCATGAAGTGGAAAAGCAACTCAACATAGCGCAGTGCGATGACCAGCAGAAGGTGTTGTATGCGTCAGGACAACTCCAAGGAGAAGCTCAAGATTGGTGGGAGGCATTCGAGTATGGATGTCCCGCCAATGCTCCTCTTGTCACCTGGCAGGAGTTTAGAGAGAATTTCAGATCCTACCACATACTAGAAGGATTGATAGAGCACAAGCAGGAGGAATTTAGAGCTCTGAAGCAGGGATCTATGTTCGTAGCTGAGTATCATGACAAATTTGCTTAGTTGTCATGTTACGCTCCGAATGAGGTGGCTGATGATGCTGATAAGCAACACCGCTTTCTCAAGGGTTTGTATGATGGTCTGCAACTCCAACTTATGTCCAATACATACCCTAATTTCAAGACGTTGGTGAATCGTGCTATTGTTAGTGACAACAAGCGTAAAGAGATGGAGGCCAAGGAGAGGAGGCTTCAGGGATAGACCTCTAGAAGTAATACCCATCCACGCACCAATTCTCAGCAAGGTTTCTAGCAGAAGTACCAGGGACCACCCAATTAGTGGAATCATGGTCAGTACCCTTAGCGCAACCCGAACTAGCAGCAGAATGACAATCAGCGTCCCCAACAGCAGAGTGGTCAGCAGACACCACGACAGGGAACACCCAACAACACTCCCATGAAGACCAGTGCACCTAGTACCCCCAACATATGCTATTGTTGTGGAGAAATTGGGCATTATGCTAACCAATGTGCTAGGAAGCAGAATCAACAAACACCCTAGGGTCAGCATAGTAATCCAAAAGGAACACCTCAGAATCCAGCACCCAACACGGGAAAGGTGAATCACGTGTCTACCGAGATGGCGCTTGTGGAACCAGAAGTCATGCTCGGTACGTTTGATGTTAATTCCACTCCTACCACTGTTCTTTTTTATTCTGGAGCTTTGCATTCATTCATATCACAAGCATTTGTTAGAAACCATAGCATACCCTTATGTGCCATGCAAAATCCCATATTAGTAAACTGACCAGGAGGTAGTATGTAAGCTTCTTACCGTTGTCTTCCAACTAGTCTATCCTTAAGGGGGGTAGAGTTCAAAGTGAGCCCCATTGTGTTGAGAACATCTGGTATTGATGTGATTTTGGGTATGGACTAGATGAAACAAAACCGGGCAGTCATTCAGTGTCAAAAGAAGGTAGTTGTTGTGACCACACCGAATGGGGATAGAATCAGTGTTGATGTTGTAATACAAGCATAGCCGACAGCCACAGTGAACCAGCTTGATGATCGCGTCAACAAGGAGGACCCAATAGTGGATGAGTTTCTAGATATGTTCCCCGATGACTTGCCAGGTATGCCACCTGACCGTGACATTGAGTTTATTATTGAATTATTACCTAGAACTACACCTATAGCTAAGCGTCCATATAGAATGGGGGTTAACGAACTAGAAGAACTTAAGAAACAAATAAAGGAGTTACAGGAGAAAGGTTTTATTCGTCCTAGTTCATCACCATGGGGAGCATCGGTTATATTTGTGGACAAAAAGGATGGTACCCAGAGAATGTGTGTTGATTATCGGTCACTAAATGAGGTTACTATCAAGAACAAGTACCCACTACCTAGAATTGATGACTTGTTTGATCAGTTGAGAGGTGCAAGTGGCCCATATGTCAAGTGAGTTGTGTGCTAAATTTGAGCGACTAAACTTGGGTTTTGTCACTAATGCAGTGGAGTTGGTGATAGAACCTACACTAGAGCAAGAAATACGTAAGGGCCAGTTGCAGGATGCAAAGTTGAAAGAGATGGCATAGAACATAGTGATTGGTAAGGCACCAGGTTTTCATATGGATGATAATGGAACTCTGTGGTTTGGGAAGAGGCTATGTGTGCTTGAGAATAAGGCTATTCGAGATGCGATTCTTTGTGAGGCACATGAATCTACTTACTCTATTTATCCTGGGAGTACCAAGATGTATTTGGATTTGAAAGAGAAGTATTGGTGGTATGGACTGAAGAGAGATGTTGCTGAGTGTGTTGCTATATGTGATACTTGTCAAAGAGTTAAAGCAGAACATCAAAGACCTACGGGATTGTTACAACCCATGAAGATACCCGAGTAGAAGTTGGAAGAAGTTGGTATGGATTTTATAGTTGGGTTACCACACACTTAGAGAGGTTATGATTCAATATGAGTGATAGTGGATCGGTTGACTAAAGTTGCTTACTTTATACCGGTCAAGACACATTATAAAGGACCGAAGTTGGCCCAATTATATATGGAGAGGATATTGTGTCTACATGGAGTTCCCAAGAAAATTGTGTCTGATCGAGGTACTCAATTTACATCTCATTTTGGCAGCAAGTACATAGACAAAGTTGAATTTTAGCACAACATATCATCCTCAGACAGATGGACAAACTGAGAGGATTAATCAGATATTAGAGGACATGTTGAGAGCTTGTGCATTGCAATATGGTACTAGTTGGGACAAGAGTTTGCCTTATACAGAGTTCTCGTATAACAACAGTTATCAGAAGAGTCTCAATATGGCACCTTTTAAAGCTTTATATGGACGAAAGTATAGAACCCCGTTGTTTTGGAATCAAACGGGAGAAACTCAAGTATTTGGACTGGATGTTTTAAGAGATGCAGAAGAGCAAGTAAGGATGATTAGAGATAACTTGAGAGTGGCTCAGTCTCGACAGAAGAGTTATGCTGACACTCGGAGAAGAGAATTGGTTTTTGAAGTTGGAGATTATGTTTACCTAAAAGTACCACCAATGAGAAGTGTGAGAAAGTTTAACATGAAAGGAAAGTTAGCACCAAGGTATATTGGGCCTTTCAAGATTTTAGAGAGACATGGAGAAGTAGCTTATCAGTTGGAATTGCCTGAGAGTTTGTCATGTGTACATGATGTGTTCCATGTGTCTTAACTAAAGAAGTGTTTGCATATACCTAAGGAGCAGATACCGTTAGAAGAGCTTATAGTTAAGGAAGATCTTACATATGAGGAATTTTCAGTAAAGATTTTAGAAACGACAGAAAGAGTTACAAGGAGCCGAGTTATAAAGATGTGTAAGGTTCAGTGGAATCGGTATACAGAAGATGAGGCTACTTGGGAAAGAGAAGAGGATCTAAGAAAAACATACCCACAGCTTTTTGAGTAAGCATCGCTCGAATCTCGAGGACAAGATTCATTTTAAAGGGGTAAGAATTGTAACACCCTAAAATTTGCAACATTTTGAAAATAGGTGAATTGGATTTATTTATGCCATAGTGTGTGCATGCAACAAAGGAAAATAATAAATTTTATAAAATTAAAAACAAATATAAGGTTTACCTACATGATTATGCATTCATGCTGCTGCATATTGTTTTTGTACTGTGTGGTTTGAAATCAGATTTCAAATTGATTTGAATTTGCATTTAAAATTTGTTTGGAAATTGGTTTAGAAAATAGAAAAGGATTTTCTTTCCCTCCCTTGCTTTCGGGCCAAGCAACCAGCTTCCACCTGGCCTTGTTTTCTTCTTCGCTGGCCTAGCTCGGCTTCATCCCTTTCTCGTAGGCCCAGTCGCCTCGCTTCCCTGGTTTCCTCTGCGCGGCCCAGCTCTCTCTCCCAGCCCACTTCCGCAACCGGCCTAGCTTCGCTCGGCCGTAGGCAGCCGCACCGCGCATCTCCTTCCTTCCTCTCTCGGTCACTGACGAGAGGGCCTAGCATGTCAGGCGCATCTCCTTCCATGGTTTGTGTCCAAGCCAAACACCATCACCACCGTAGCTGCCAAATCCGCCTCCGCTATGCCGTGTCTGACGTGAACCCTAAGTAAGTTCCGCCCATAAATAGTAGCCGAGCCCGCGCCGCCTCCCTACCCCGTCCTAGAGCCAGCGCCGCCCTCACTTTTGCTCCAACCACTGCGCAACCCTAAGCTTCACCGCCGTCATCGGGATCGTGCAGCCGCCGCGTGCCATCGTTGGTTCCCCGCTCGTGTTTTTGGTCTCGGTGAGTTTGCCTTGATTTCCTCTCTCCCTGTGCTCTTGTTTCTCTTAGTCGTGGACCGTAGGCTATGAATCGCTAGCGCCGCCCGCTTCGGCCATGGCGCCGTCACGTCGGTCCTGTTCTGGCTGGCCAGCTTTCTCTTCCCCGCTCTCATCTTATCTGCACCGTTGATTTTAGATCCAACGGTCTAGATGCAACGGTATCCCTTTGCTGCGAAATTTGCAAAAAGGCCATTACAATTATTCAGATCTTAACCCACCGTCCCTGGTTTCTTTCAAAAGGACCCCTGCCTTTTCTTTTAATAATGCCCGTAGTCCTTGGCCGATTTCAAAATCCGGTTTTATTTATTTTAATTCTAAACTCAAGTTCCACTTATTTATAGAACTGCCACTACCTTCTATAGGCCATAAAATCTTCGTTTTAACTCCGATTTGATCCGTTCAACTTGCATTAGGTTCATGATTCCATAATCTACATGTTCATACTACTGTTAAGTAGGTTTTCCACTTTTAAAATTTGAGGTTATATTTAATCTATTATTGTACTAAAGGAAATTTTGTTTAATCTATAACTTCTTTGTTTTAGCTTCGATTTTTGTGATCTTCGCGTCTGTGTGTTCATAGTGAGACATAGATTCATTTTACAAACTTTTCATCTTGACCTTATGA
The DNA here is from genome assembly GCF_019320115.1 of Miscanthus floridulus. NCBI lineage: Eukaryota > Viridiplantae > Streptophyta > Magnoliopsida > Poales > Poaceae > Miscanthus > Miscanthus floridulus. The sequence continues at coordinate 60,718,199 of NC_089593.1, forward strand.
TGATTGGTGTACTATTCTAATCTATAGCTTTTGTTTGCTATGCATGATTGCTTCTGGATGCTTGTATGTTGCTGTGATTATCGAGTATAGATGGTGAGCAATTCATGGGAGGCCAAGAGTATTACTTTGACGAGCCGGATCAGCAGGAGCATTTTATTCAAGGCAAGTATAACATGGGATTATCCTTGTTTCCTATCAACTTTAATACATTTAATTATGGGATATGCATTGGGTAGCTTCGCTAGTGCTCAATTAAACCATGATCTTGTAACTTGACTAATGATATATGCAATAAACATTAAAACATGACTTTTTAGCAACTTGAAAACAGGGGGCTAGTGTGTTTAGCTACTTTCTAAATGCTTCAGATTCCTCTCCCTAAGGACTTATCTGTAAGTGATTATCCGGGACTTATAGTACAGTTGTGAGGGCTACATGGCTCTGGCTTTAGCTCAGTATGAGGACCTTTTCTAGCTTGTTAGAGGTTACCTTTATTGGCGTAAGAATCACTACTAGAAATCCTTTCATCTATGACATTTTGGGTATGACGATCCCAAATTTGGTCACTTAACAAGGTTCATTAATGACGAAATTTTGTTATTCATCTTGGATGACCGGTTTGGGCGTCAACCCCTTTGTTCAACTATGACAAAGTAGAAGAAATCATCATAGAAATGTTGTGAACTTCGTCATAGAAGTGAAGCTTAGTAGTTTCACCATTGAGGTCCCACCTGTCAGCCAAAATTTTTGTCATAAAAGTGAAATTAAAAAAAATGTGTGGTGCCTAGGAATCGAACCCAAGACCTGCACTTCCCAAGCAAGATGGCTTACCATCACGCTACAAATTTAGACGTGTTACAGAGTGGGAACATTAATTTATTATCTGTTTGAATAATTCATATATTAAAAAAATGTGCGGTGCCTGGGAATCGAACCCAGCACCCTTCACTCAGAGTCAAGCTGCCTTACCATCAAAACACGACTTTGGTCATGCTCAGAGATGAATTTTTTTTCTTATTCATTTATTGAATCAGTTCTATGACTCAAACCCAATCCAATCGTGCTGCCCCCTAGATCCAAACCCAACCCAAATCCGGTAGAGGGTGGGAGTAGGTTCTCCACTGACAGCGAGCCTCTCCGACGGCTAGCTCTGGCGAACTGCTCTAGCAGCCTAGCTGGTATGGGATGCGCTGGCGGGCAACTGCTCTGGTGGTGTAGGGGGTTGCTTCGGTGGGCACCTGCTGCAGAGTAGGTTCTCCACTAGTGGCGTGCCTCTCGGGCATCTACAGTGAGCCTCTCTAGCGGACAGCTCCGGCGAACCGCTCTAGCAGCCTAGCTGGTACAGGATGCGCTGGCGGGTAGCTCCTCTGGCGGCGTAGCGGGCTGCTCCGGTGGGCACCTGCTGCAGCGTAGCTGCTTCGATGTGCACTGGCGGCATGCTAGGGTGGCTACTTCAGCTACTTAGAGGTATTGTCCCCTCCCATTACTTGCAATTTGTAGAGCAGTAGATGTTTATACAAGGATTGGTAGAGCAGTTCATGGCTTTTGTTCAGCTACTTAGGCCTATTTTTTTTGCATTCAGAAGATGGACAGAACATGGATTCGTGCTACTCGGTTCAGCGATGAGTTCACTGTAGGTGTTGATCAGTTTATGTCTTTTGTTTGAGATAGATTCAGTCCGAATGATGCTATACATTGCCCATGTCGCAATTGTCTGAATCAGTCTTCATAGAGTCTGAAAGATGTGCATGACCATGTTTATCTCCATGGATGGTCAGCTACATATACTCGGTGGGTACACCATGGAGAAGATTTTGATGTTGACATTGTGGAATTTGGAGAGGATGAAAATGTACCTGCCTATCTAGGTGATGTGGTAGATGTGGAGGAGCCCGACAATGAAGATGATCATGATTCGGTAGAGATGATTGTAGACTTGTACACAGATGTACAACAAGATGGAGAACAACCTATGTTTGTTAAAGTTCTTGAAGATGCAAAACATGCTCTTTGCCTGGGTTCAGTTCAGTCTAGGTTCTCTTTTCTAGTAAGATTGCTACATATCAAGTCATACTACAGGGTCAACAACACAACATTCAGTGCATTTTTGAAGTTATTATTAGGGTCATTCCCTAATTGTTGTCTTCCAGATTCATATGACAAAGCAAAGAAGTATCTCAAAGAGTTGGGCCTTGGATATGAGTTAATCGATGTCTGTGATAATAACTGTGTGTTGTTTCACAAAGGACATGAAAAACATGACATCTGCCCAAAATGCAAGGAATCTAGGTGGGTAGATGGAGATGCTGCCAAACAGATTCCTAAAAAGATTTTGAGATATTTTCCTCTTATACCAAGGCTGAAGAGGATGTTTACAAACAAAGCAACATCGGAGGAGACCCGGTGGCACAAGGATAAAAGGGTTGCTGTGGAGAATGAAATGACCCATCTAGCTGATGGCTTAGCCTAGAAAGATTTTGATGCTGTGTTTCCAAGCTTTGCTAGAGATGCCAGAAACCTAAGGCTTGGTTTAGCAACAAATGGGTTTAATCCATTTGGAAACATGAACACAACTTATAGCATGTGGCCTGTACTTGTAAAGGAATACAATCTACCTCCATGGTCATGCACCACTGCATCCAACTGCATAATGGCATTGCTCATCCCAGGACCAAAGTCTCCAGGCAAGGACTTTGACGTATTCTTACGGCCTCTCATTGAGGAATTGTTAAAACTCTAGGAGGGAGTCAGTACATATGATGCATTCACTGGTGGGAAGTTTGACCTTTGTGCTACAGTACTATGGTGCATCCATGATTATCCAGCTTTGGGTGTATTATCAGGGCAAATCACTAAAGGTTACTATGCATGTATCTATTGCAACAAAGATCCATTATCAAGGAGTCTTAGGAAGAAGATATGTTACATTGGACACCGTCGCTATCTTGATAAAACCCACAAGTGGAGAAGAAGCTTGGCCTTTGATGGACACCGAGAGAATCGGGGTGAGCCAGGAAAGTTGAGTATGCATGAGACATCGGAGTGTCTAGAGAAATTAAAAGATGTTACTCCTAGTAAGGTTGATGGTACCAAGAAAAGGAAGCGAGGACAGAAGGACAAGGAGCCAAAATTGTTTAGCCGAAGGTCCGCTCTATGGGACCTTCCTTATTGGAAATACTTGAAGCTACCACATAATCTTGATGTGATGCATATAGAGAAGAATATATGTGATGCCCTTCTAGGCATAATACTCTGCCTTGAGAAGAATAAGGATACAGTTAATGCGAAACTTGATTTGCAGGATATGGGCATACGTCCTGATTTGCATTTAGAAGAAGATGAAGACAATTTAGTTTCCATGCCAGCAGCATGGTATTCCATGGAAAAAGAAGAAAGGGTTACATTTTATGTATTTCTAAAAAGTATTCGGTTTCCATATGGATATGCTTCCAACCTGACAAGATGCATTAGTTCAGATGGTTCCAAGGTGCAGGGCCTCAAAACCCATGATTGCCACATCCTTCTTCAAAGAATTTTAGCTATTGGTCTCCGGGGACTAGTGCACAAGGACATATATGTAGCAGTTGCAGAGTTGGGTAAATTTTTCTAGGAGCTTTGTAGTAGGAAACTAAAGGTTGATAGATTGAAACGTCTAAAAGCAGAAATCCCTATGATACTTTGCAAGTTAGAGAAAATATTTCCTCCTGCTTTTTTTGATGTGATGGTCCACTTAGCTGTCCACCTTCCTGATGAAGCACTCCTAAGAGGTCCTGTCCAATATGGATGGATGTACCCAATCGAACGGCAAATGGGCACTTTGAAGGGGTATGTGAGGAACAGGGTTAGACCTGAAGGGTCGATCGCTGAGGCGTACATAGCTAATGAGGCCTTGACCTTTTGTTCAAGTTACATGGAAGATGTTGTCACTAGATTTAATCGCGATGATGAAAAATGGCATCATGGAGCAACTAATGGTGACCTCCCTATATTCCAGCATGGTGTTAAACTCTTGGGGGCCAACAGGCAGACATATCTTGATGATAAAGAATTTCACAAGATTTGTTGGTATGTGCTAAACAATAGTGAGGAGGTAGAGCCATATTTGAGGTGAGTTTTGTTTCTAAATTATATAAGTGTGCAGCAAACTATGTGTGCACCTGACAAGTTTAGGAGTGCAACAAACTGTTTCTCAAGACATATTGTAAACTATGTGTGTAGCAAGTTTAGAGGAGAGTTAGACAAAGAAGGTGGCCATGATGTTGAGAAGAGGTTGGAAAAGGAATTCCCTGCTTGGTTTAGGAGTCATGTAAGTGGTTCCAGATTTATTTTTGACTTGCTTGGTTTAAGATTCATATTGCAGCAAGTTTCACTCAATTATGTGTGCTGGTAATCATAGTTGCTTTAACTTATTTTGTTGTCTTTTTAGATCAAGACTAAGTGGAAGGATAATCGAGAAGAAGTTAGTGAAGGGCTATATGCAATATCATGTCCTCCTAACCTAAGAGTGAACTTATGGGCATCGTGCAGTGTCAATGGTGTTCGATACAACACTGTCGACCATGAAAGACAAAGGCAGACACAAAACAATGGTGTGCTGGTGGATGGAACACATAATGGATTGGCAACAAAATTTTATGGTCAGCTCAGAGAGATAGTTGAGTTGAGGTACAACTCCAGTTTGGAATGCATTCGAATGGTTGCACTTTTTCGGTGTGACTGGTTTAGTCAAGATGGCAAAGCTATAACCATTAGAGATGATGGCCTTTTTAGATCCATCAATGTAGAGAGGCTTTGGTACAAGACGGACCCATTCATATTAGCAACTCAGTCAAAAAAGGTCTTCTATGTGCAGGACACATAATTTGGCAAAAATTGGCGTGTTGTCCAAAAATTTGAGCATAGGAGCATGTATGATGTCAATGAAGTAGAATTGAGCACTGTTCACCAAGATGAAAATGGTTCTGGTAATGAGCTTGGGGTACAAGATGATGTTGATGATGGCTTGGATGAGCCTACACCAGTGCACTGACATGTGGGTGGCCAAAAATCTACTGTTCCTGGTAACTTACAAGTTCTTATCAATAGAAGGGAAGAAGACATGGTTGAGGACAGTGACTCTGAAGGCTATGAAGATGATACTATCTGAGTATTTTAGTGACAATGATAGGGATCCCATGGAATGTAATGATGATGATTAGATTAGCTGTCATTTGTAGCTGTATTTCTAGGATGTTGATTGAGCACAAACATTTGTACCTGTCTACTTCTGGATGTAGATGTATCTGACTTTTTTCTGGGATGTTGATGTTCCTGTCAACTTCATTGTATTTTTCTAGGATCACAATTGTAATTCACTGTATTTTTCTAGGATCACAATTGCAATTCACTGTATCAGACAAGTCACAAACAATTAGAACAGGTAGATCTTTAGTTGGCAATTCACAAACAATTCTCACACAATTGATACCATGAAGTCATTGATACATTGATACCAGGAACTCATTCATACACTTCTCAAAATCCAACTCAGTTAGACTAAGCTAGTGGATACAGTTCTCCAAAGCTATGACATACAGTTCTAAGACTTAGCTAATACATAAAACTCATTCAAACTAATCTAATTCAAACATTGATACAACTCTTTCATAGCAGCTGAAGCATCATAGGCCTTGGCTGAGGACCTTTATTGCATGTGGCGACCAGGAGTGCCAAACAGACAGCAAGTGCCAGAGCAAGGACCTTCATAGAACGACAACAGACCTTGACAAGTGCCTTGGCCTCCTCCCTCTCCTTGACAAGTGCCTTGGCCTCCTCCTCCTTGACAAGCTCCTCCTTCTCCTTCACTAGTACAACATACTTGGCATGTGCTTCATCCACCAAATATGCTAGTTCACTATTCTTCACTTCAAGAGATTTGTTCTTCTTACGAAGGGCCTTGACTGCATCTCGTAGATCAACAAGTATTTCAATCTGATGCTCAGTTGGCTTTGGATCCAGCCACTCCCAGAAATTACAACCACCATCCTTGCATCCACAAGGAAATTGCACTTTGTTAGACAGACTCTATATAAATGAACTCATTGCAAATTGAACTCAATGTAAATTGAACTCACCTGATATTTGTAGCAGCAGTGATACCTCCTTCCTAGATTCACATCACTCCATGATACCCACCTGGGTGCCCTCTCATCGCAGAAGCAATTGACTACTGGCGTGTACGAGTAGGGCAGATGGCGATATGGAATTGGGGAGGCATTCAGGGATGGCTCTCTATAGCATGCAATGGAGTTTTAGGACAAGCTTGACCCAGAGTTGGTTGCCATGGCGCTCAAACCCTAACCGAGGTGGTTTGGAGAACGACGGCGGGGCTGAACGGTGGGTGGGAGCACAGTAGCGGGGCTGACCGCTGGGTGGGAGCATGGCGGCGGGGATGGACGGTGGTGTGGACCTGCGGCGGTGGGGGCTCACCGGTGGAGTGGATGCGCGTCGGTGGGGGCTCGCCGGTGGAGTGGACGCACGACGGTGGGTGCAGCAGATTTGGGGGATTTGGGCGGATTGTGTTCGATTTGGGGGATTTGGGCTGCGTCCATTGGGTGGCTAACGGGTAGGCCAACCCGATCAGCTCTTGAACTGGTTGGACTCGGTTCACCTCGGGTAAGAGGCTGATGGGTGGGCCCATGATGGTCAAATCATGGTCAAATCCACGATTTCAGTGTATTTTGATGCAAATTTGAACCTAATTTTTGATTGCAATGTTAAGTGCAACATTCAAGTAAAGTAATTGTACCTTGATCACTAAAGTTCAAAACGGTTCATATATATCAATGGATAAGATATGTGTGTTCATGCATAAGCTATGTGTGTTCATATATCAAGTGAAGTGTGTTCATATCAAGTGAAGTGTGTTCATTTAATCTTATGTGATCTTATGTAATGCCTACCTATTTATGTGTGTTTCTATATCAAATCATGTATACTATCTTAAGTAGTGCATAGTTTAAGTGCATATAGCTATGATAGGAGACATATAGATCTTATGTGTATAACCAAGCACACATACATGGATCGATGTATATGATCTTATGAAGTAAACAAATGCCACATACATGTGTGTTGTTAGAACATTGTTAAGTGTTTGAATTCATTAATGCACTCACTAAATAAGTAGTGTAGTGCACATAGTACTTGGATATATATCATCCTATAATGTATATAGTGCACACAAAATAAGACCTACATGTCTCTATAATTTTAGAGCCCACAGATTATCATCTTTCACATTTACTTTGAAAAATCAAAGAATGTTTTCATATATATTATATAATGACTATATAATTTGTAATTTTGATGTATCAAAGAAGGTTACAAAGACTAAAAAAATATCATTTTGGATTACTATGGTACATAAAACATCATTATAAACATAAAAGTCTGAATCACAGGCAAATGGAAATTGATATCAATTTTAGAGAAACAAATATCATTTTTCAACACAAAAATAGTCCCCAAAAGCTAAAGAAAGAACCATTTTTTCATGACAAAAAAAAAAGAAAATTCTTTTCACTCCTCCCACCTAAACGCCCCGGTGGTCGTCGTGAATCCCCCGCCCAAACTTTGGTAGCTGAGAAAATCCCCTAACTGCCCTCAAGCACGTCGGCTCTTGATTGACTACAGCAGGGGTAAAATAGTAAATATACAATGGACTATATATCCGTGAATCCACTCAACTCGGTCTCATTTCACTCCTCCCGCATCCACTCCGCTGCCGCCCGTCAAGATCCACTCCGCCGCCGCCCTAGTTCGCCTCCACCGCCGCCCTCCAATATCCCCTACGCCATTGCCCACCTAGAGCCCGCCCACCGCCACCCTCTTACCGCCTAGATCCGCTGCTACCCATTTCGCCCCGCCCAGATCCGCCACAGAGACGTGACCCACGACCCGGAGATGGAGGAGCCACACGACTACATCGCTGGAGATCGTCCACCCCAGCGGAGATACAACTCTCATCAACAATGCCTAAACAAACCGCAACATTCCTCTGCCCCCCAAGCCCAGGTTCTGCCGAATGATTCCCCTTTTAGGTGTATGGTTTTGTTCACTAGGTAGGGTTTAGGTTTTATGGATTACTATATTCACTAGGCATGTGTTCACTAGGTAGGGTTTAGGTTTTATGGATGATGGGTAAGATGTTAGGGTTTATTGTTTAGGTTTTATGGTGTAGGGATCAATTGGACTAAAATTCATTTACAAATAAATAGGGTACTATGAAAGGCTGAGGGACTTGCAAGTCGCAGAGAACAAAAGGTTCATGGAATCCTTGGGTATTCGTACCTTGTCAAATGCAAGTTCTCAGAACCCGGACAAGCCACGAAACAAGAATGGTCATGGGGAGGGGTCAGATTCATCGGAGTATCTTCCTGGAGCTGAGGGCAGCCAGGAAGAGGAAGATGAAACAGTTGTGGTGGGTTTTTTTTTACATTACACTGTGCGATGTACATTTTAATGCAGGTTCCAATAACAGATTTGTTTACCCTTCTGTATTAGGAAACTGAGAAAAGCAACAAGCGGGGCACAAAGTGGAAGAAGAAGACCAAGATGCCTCCAGGTGGCACAAAAAGAGTCAGGGCAATTGGCGGCAGTGAGGCAACTCCTGGAGTTGCAACCAGGTCTGGAAAGAAGTACATCACCAACCACCCCACAGCTATGGCTGAGGGACAGTCAACTCTGCTACCAGAGAACAATGAGACAACAACTGTGGGACAAGGGGAAGAAGAACATCCCCCAAGTCTTGTTCTGGACTTTTCTGTATTTGATGACCCAAATAATACAAATGAAGATGAGGTCATAGAAGAGTTAGATGCTATTCCTCAAGGCAAGTAATAGACCATGCTTTCTCACATTCTTTGCTTTACTTGGATTACTCTAACACTAACAGCATCACTTTTGTAGCTCGACAACGTGCTCCAAGAAAGCCAAGACCACCAACAAAAGGCAAATTGCTGGACAATATGACAAAATCTATGGGAAAGAGATTGCCAATTGAAATTGCTGCAGGGAAGAGAAGGCCAGAGAAGCCTGTACAAGCTGCTAAGCTAGCTTCAGAGGCTAGACTTATCACTAGGAAGAGCATGCCTATCCTAACTCACTGGAAACAGTACAAGAAAGATGAAGCCAACTGAAAGAATTCATGGGCCAGTTATCTATAAGTAAATTGATACCTTCCATATCTATTTGGTACCTTCAATAAGTAGCTATACCAAATGCTAAGAGCTAACTCCGCTGGGTGATTGACTTTTGTAGGTTAGGTTGGCAGTTGATGACAAGGATGAGCCAACAGTTCAAGCCTGCTGCAATATACTCCAAGGTGTTGTACGCCAGAGGAGATATTTGTTGAAGAACAAGTACTTCAATGGTATATCGGCTAATGAAGTCCCCACTACTTCCCCTGTTCCTAGTATTTCTGACGATGAGTGGAAGGCACTCGTGGCGATGTGGTCTACTCCAAAAGCAAAGGTATCATGATGTTGTAAAGAAAGTTTTCTGTTCTCTCTATGTTGTCTTCCATTTACATATATGTCTTATAGGAAATTGCTCGGAAGAACAAGATAAACCATGAGAAGGTTAGACACCATCAAGCGGCGGGATCTCGAAGCTACATCTCACACTTGTACGCATTTGTAAGTGCTAAAACACTAGGACAATACATTGTATCTGATTTAAACATACATATCTATTTCCTATAAAGTTGTCTACAAACAAAAGCTAATTTTGCTGCATTTCCCGCTATAATTATGTAAAGGAGAAAAACAAGGACAGAGAGGTGGATGTAGTTGAGAACTTCAAGGAATTGCATACCAGCAAGAAGAAGGGTATGACTGATGTGGTCAAAGAAACAGTTGTAAGTGCCTACATATCATTGCTTGTTAGGATTGAGTATGTGTGAATTTATGCTAGTTACAGTTGCTAGATGGGATTAGTACATGGAAAGTATGTTCATATGATTAGATGTTGTGTGTCAATGGTTCTATCAGTTCTTTATGAAATGGAAGGTTGTTCTACATGCTTGCTGGAGGGGATGAGTACATAGAAAGTTGTTCATGTGTTTATGCCTATATATGGAATCATATGTTGTGTGCATTGTTCTGAAATGTTAAGTTGTGTTCCTATATGCTTGTGAGATGCTAAGTTGGGTTCCTACACCCTTGTTGGAAGGTTGTGCATGGTTGAGAAATGCTAAGTTGGGTTCCTACATGCTTTCTAGAAGGTAGTGCATAGAAAAGATGTTCCTATATGATTGCTGGTTGTTACTTTTCCTATATGCTAGCAGGATGGTCCTATCTGTGCTTAGGAAATAAATAGTTGTCCCTATATGCTTGCTAGATGGCATTATTACATGGATAGGATATTCATATCTTTGATGTTCATGTACTTTAAAATGTATGCAGCAATATGTTTTGTGTGGTTTTCATAACTTGGCTTGTGAAATAGATTCTGCATAATGAACTTACTAATGTTGCACCTGTTTGCTGTAGAGTACCATGGAAGATATGTTGGCCCAGCCTGCTCAAGACTTTGAGACACCAAGATCTAGTACTGAGATAGTTTCGAAGGTTCTCTCACAAACCAGTGCAGCTTGTACATTCCTCAAGAATGCTGGTATTGAAACACCAGTAAGCAAGTCTGCTGCATCAGCTGCAAGAGAGGCACAACTTCGGGAACAGCTACAGGCGGAGAAGGAACGGGCTGATAATCTTGAAGAACAACTGGTCCATCTGAAGAAGAAAGCTGCAGAAATAGAAGAATCCATGGCTAGGACCAAAGAAGTTGTGCTCAAGAACCAGCAAGAGCTGGAGGAGTTCAAAAAGAAACAAGAAGCAAATGATATGATCCTTCAGCGCATCTTGGGCCTCAACTCAGGTAATCAAGCTACTTAGCTTGTTCCTGTCCTGCCTAGGTTCCTCTGCAGTCCATGGTTGTGCTGGGCCGTGTCGCTACTGCTGGTACTCGTGTCGCTACTGCTGGTACTCATAATAAGTTGCTAAACTTGGTCTGTCAGTTGTCGCTTGTGAACTTATTCTGTGATTGCCTGGTCTGTGGAACTTGTTTGTGAACTTGTGGTTCAAGTGATGTGAACCTATGGAACTTGTGGCTCCCCTGTGTTTGTGGTTCCCCTGTGTTTGGGAACTTTGGTTGTGAGAACATTTAAACATGTGATGTATAAACTGTGTATGATGTATGAATTGTTGTATGTGGTAAATTATGTTATGTTTCTGGAATCAGTGATCAGGCACGGCTGCAGCCTGTATTTTATCCAATCAAAGAATTTATGACGAAAAAACGTCATCGTTCACGCACTGCCACATCATCGCCAGCGTTAAGATAATGCCACATGTCAACCTCTCAAAAATACACGTGTCAACCTCTCAGAAATACACGTGTCAACCTCTTAGAAATACATGTGTCGACCTCACAGAACATACACGTGTCGACCTCATATTGAAACATGTGTCAACCTTATTTTAGGACACATGCCGTACTCATAGTCACACACGTGTAAACCTTAGCTTAAGACACGTGTCGTCCTGAGCGAATGAAACGCGTCAACATTACCGTCATACACATGTCCACTACAACGCCTGCTGAAATAGTTCAGTGACGGTGCCCAAATCGTCATGGATGTAAACTTATCTATGATGAAACACAACAAATCGTCACAGTGCAACATTTGTGACGCTACAAAGATGACGAACATAATTTTGTCATAACTTCGACACAGATATCTTTCCATGACGCTTTTAGCGTTTACTATGACATTATTAGATCGTCTCAGATGTGCACTTTTTTAGTAGTGAATGTCTTGACGAATGGGGTATAGTACAGCCTCTACTCTTATGTATATAGCCGCGTTGGAATTGTGACATTTGACAGGGGGTTTCTACATCTGTTTGCCGAGTGAATCTAACGGCCCTAACTTGTTAGACGAACCTTTGAAAGGCTTCATAGTGACCCCTGCCTGCTCACTTTGGAAGTGTTTTGGGAGTAATTAACCCGGGCATATGGGTATCATGACTCACAGTGAAAGTGTACAACCTCTGTAGAGTGTAAAACTGGTATATCAGTCGTGCTCACGGTCATGAGCGGCTTTGGACCCTTATGGAATAGATAATCACTAAGAGTTATCTGTTTATGTCATTCATTATTTATGTTTACATTGATCAGATGTTTTACTGTGGGATTGAAACAATTTGTTGCTACTCTTATGCTAAAGTTGTGATAACTAAAAGCTGAATGCTGTTAAACCTGTGTCAAGCCTTTTGAGCCTCACGAACCCCATGTTACACTTGTTGAGTACGACATGTACTTACGCTTGTTTATCTTCATTATTTGGATAAAAATCCCAGATGGGTAACAGATGGCTATGGTAATGACGACTGTCCTGAGGATTACTAGACTTGTGGTCAACCAGTTGACGTCCCTGTGATATGGATTTTCCACGAGAGATTTTCTTTATAATTCCGCTACATTTATGTGAAGACTCTGTCTTATTCGTGATGTAATAAACACTTGTGATGATACTATTTATAATTTGTCGATTTATGTGTGTGACTGATCTCTGGGCGCACATAAGATTTTGCATCCTATTTTATCCTTAAAATCAGATGACATAAATATTAATGGTTTTTTATATAAAATTAGTAAAAAAAAGTTAGTATATAGGAGCTAGTATAAGATATATCAATGCGTCGTGTGTAACAGTAAACCTGTATAAACCGAGGTCTTTGGTCTTAGTCTTGGACCTCGTTTTCTGATCTTCACGCGTCGAAACCGCTGGGCAGGATAACACAAATATCTGCGCTTCCATCGTTTACTAGGCCTTGTTTAGATTGTCTCAAAATTCTAAGTTTTTTCACTCTCTCTTCATTACATTAATTTTTGGACGTATGTATAGAGCATTAAATGTAGGTAAAAAAAAAACTAATTGCACAGTTTGGTTGTAAATCACGAGATGAATCATTTGAGTCTAGTTAGTCCATGATCGGACAAAGTTTGTTAAATATAAACGAAACGTGCTACAATGTCTAGATTGTAAAAATTTGCAATCTAAACGAGGCCCTAATGTTGATCATTTGACAGTCATCGTCGTCTTGGCCTCCTTTTGCTACAGCCTAGAGTAAGTGGCAAGCTATCTTTTTCCTTTCTTTTCTTTTCTTTTTTGTCACTGAGAAGCTCAGATATATATACGGTTTTACGGGCTGTGTCCATATATATAGTTATCTTCTTGCTCTCCGTCCTCCAAACTTAGGTTATATTATGTGATAGCGTAAAAGATTAGCCAACCACCAAAACACATGTGGATTGCAGGATGGAACACGTGATGCTGGCTGTAAGAGCAACTCAGTAGTAGCTCTTAAAATAAGGCATTATTATTTTTTATTTGAGGACTCCACTACTTTTGAGGACACTATTTTCTTGGCTGCCCTCGAGCAGTAGCCCTCAAAACAGTTTGACCAATATGCTAGATTAAAGATGTTTGGTTGCATAGCCCATATCATTTGCTTGCACTCTTTATAAAATGATTCATCTTTAGAGCAACTTTAGCAGGGCCCCTACTTAAGCCCCCATAGCTAAATATGGATGCCTAAGTCAAAAACACCACTTCAGCAGGACCCCTACTAGAGCCCCCAATTTGAGGTGGGCACCCAAATCATCTCCACAGACCCCATTCCTATGGGCGAATGGGGTCCGGCCCCCATCCAGCATCGCGTCTCCCAGCCCCGCGGCACAGGTCCCTCCCTCTCTTCCCCTGCATGGCAGCGAGCTCTGGCAGCGCCCCTCCCCTCCGGGCACGCGGCAACGAGCCCAAATTATATGTACTCACGGATAGTTGGACCATAATATCAAGATTTAATGACTGACTGTTGAATGGTAAAGCAAAATAACAATAACGACCAATAGTCTGTTGCAAAAACGAGATATAACGAACGACCGAATGTTACTAATATTGAACGTCCGACCTTCCTTCCAATGTTAAATTGGCATTTTTAACATCTCCCATGCGATGCTAAAGATGGGCTATGGTGTAGTGGCGCCGGCTTGCCGGTCCGCACAGGCTCGTGCACGGCTGCTTGACACCGGCCGCCTCCTTGAGCCGGCTCGCTGGTCTGCCTCACTTTTGGTTGATGGCTTTTGCTCAACTGGGAAACAATGTTTGATGGCTGTGCAACCTGATGAATAATTGCTAGTTCTGTAATCAGCTATATGCTTGTATGTTGGCTTGATGTGAACAAGCTAGTGACATGATTACACATGTACTCATTTGATATAAATTAATAAGAGTATAATTATTGTGTCCATTTGTGTATGTCATTCAAAATCTGTACAATATAATTTTAATATTGTATTGGTTCTAAATGTTTGATCCAATTTACACGGTTTTAAATATATTTGGTTTAAATTTTTTTATCTATTTAATTGAGCTCGATGGATTGTTAGTCGCTAAAAGTTCTTTATTGCGTTGAACTGTTGGTCGTTAAAAGTACTAACATGCTATCGGTCGCTAAAAGTAGAACCGTCGAACTGTCCATCGTTGAATGATAGATCCATCGCTATTGTAACACCCCAGCCCATTTGAAGCCGGTAGTTGTCGTGAAGTTGGTCATCCATGTGGCCCATGTGACATATGTTTACTGTAGTTGGTGGATTTAGTACCACCTTAGAAGTCTAGAAGGGTGAGGGCTAACTTATAATTCTTGTCGTTCCAAACGTAGCACCACCAGGTTAACTCTTTTATGTGGAGCGAGGACAAAAGTGTAAGCAAGGTGCTACGCGTATATAGGCCCGTTCCACATGCGGAGCTAGGCCATATAAGCAGTTTTGGATGTGGGGATAGCATCAACCCTTGCTGCACGTGCCCGTAGAGGGGTGTACCAAGGGGTGGCCCTGGACATCTGCCACATATATGTGGTGAGCTGCCGAGGGCGTCAACCCTTAACGGGGTGTGAATGTAACACCCCAGCACATTAGAAGCTTGTAGTGTTGTGAAGTTGGCCCATGTGGCTCATGTGGCATTTGTGGAGCTGTAGTTGGTGGGTTTAGTACCACGTTGGAAGTTTAGGAGGGTGAGGGCCAGCTTATAATCCTTGTCGTTCTAAATGTAGCACCTCCGGGTTAACCCTTTTGTATGAAGCGAGGACAAAAATGTAAGCGAGGTGCTACGCGTATGTAGGCCCATTTCACATGCGGAGCTGGGCCATATAAGCAGTTTTGGATGCAAGGTCCTACAACTATTTACTTATAATGATAACGATGCCTTTTGGTAGCAACAGCAGGGAGCCCGCTGCCACTGCACTGCCCTCCCTGCTCTATTCCATGGACACCGCACAACATCGTGGAGCGCCTAAGGCCACTTGTGCACTCCCATGCTTCTAAGGTCCTAGACGAGGTCGGCGGAGTTGTTCCTCAAAGTTGGTCCATGGTGCTCGCCATGACGGTGAACATCCATGGCGCGTCGTTGAAAGGACCTAGATGGCTAGGGGGTCAATAGCCTAAAAAATTCTCTTTAAACCACAAACACTAGAGCAAAGGTTGGTTATTACAATAAGAAGCCCTAATAGAAACAACTTGATCTAGCTCTATTTCACTCAATGCAAGACCCTACACATTACTAGTAGCTTGGTTTCTAGTCTCTTGTCACACAAGCAAACAACTACACTAAAGAGCTAAACAAGGTAACTACAACTAGTTACAACTACAACTACCACTAAAGCTACTCTAGCTAGCAAGGCAAACAACTACACACACAAGCAAGTAAATGCAATGTAAAGAACAAGTGTGTAGATGGCAAACCAATGAGGGCTAGAGATAACACAAGATTTATCCCCGTGGTTCAGTTGCTTGGCGGCAACTTAGTCCACGTTGTGGCGAGTCCCCAAGTGATGATTCAAGCGCTAACTAGCATAACAAGCTAGACCCACAACTTGGGTGCCTCAAGAATCAATCAAATGGTCCACTCCAACTAGCCACATGCATTCCAGTAGAGTATCTCTTTTGTACTCCGCGAGGTGGGATCAAAACCTCTCAGCATATCAACCAGTCGGAGGCGAAGAACAAACACCAATCTTCCTCAACGACCCAAGCTGCTCTAAGCCGTCTAGGTGGCGGCAACTACCAAGAGTAACAAGAAAACTACATCTCAATCGATCACTAGTGCCACTAGCTGTAAGAACCCAATGCAAATGCACTAGAATCACTATGAACCAAACTCTCCCCAAAGGAGGACCTCTCCGTCCCATCCTCCTTCGTCCCTAGAACCAAACCCATGCTTGAGTGTTGATGAGGATGTAGTACATATGCATGTATAGAACCAATTCAAAGATATAGAGTAGCTGATGATGAGACAATTCAAAGATATAGAGTAGCCGATAATGATACACTTAGACTCCACTAGGAATAAAAAAAGAAACAATATGAGCATCAAGGCTCAGCACCTGTCACTCATATTTCCTATTGGACCGTGAGTGATTTGATCGTGTCCTCACTCATATGCATTATTTTTTAATAACGCCAGGGATAGGTGGTTTAGGTTCCAATTTAGACGTTGTTAAATTATCTTTCATAGTGTTTGGGGTAGGTAGTTTAGATTCTAATTTAAGGGTTTGTTTTAAAGTATCTTTTATAATCATAGACGTGGATTATTTAGATGTAAATTTTGGGGCTACTTTATGTATGTTCACAATGGTAGAGATGCATGTTTTTTTTTCTGAAGACGATGATTAGTCTGCCAAATGATAGACATGGTTAATCTACATATAAATTTAGGGGTTGCTTTATGTATGTCTACCGAATTAAAGTCAGAAGTTTCTAACTATTGTAAGAATTTTTAGAATTTATTTTTTCTGCATGACAACTGTAAAAAAGGAAAAATATAAAGCGAACAGTGAGTACATAACATGGAACATAAACAAGTGCAGATAGTTGGACAAGCATAGAACTTTCCCTTAATATTACCAATCATGGTGGAGTACATTATTTAAGTTTAACAAGACGGTTTTATGACCATCGTCAAATGGCCTTGAGAGGATTGCACAGATTATGCATCATTGGCTGGATGGGCAATGGGCCCGACACTGCTGAAACGTGTCATAACAGAAAAAAGGTTGTTTGGATCGCAGCAGTAGACCACTTTTCCATTTTGGTACCTCCTTTGATCACAATCTCCATATCCGGTGAGGCTAGAAGCAGCTTGCCTCCTTGCAGTTCCAACATGGATATCCTCGTGAGGACGACCTGATAGATTATGTGTTCATGAGGATGTAGTGTATATATGCATATCAAGAACCAATTCAAAGATAAAGAGTAGTGTCGGTGTTTCGAGTAAACGCCAATTAGTAAATTTGTATACGGCGCGTCTGACTCGGTTGATGTGCTAAGAGGACACAAGGATTATACTGGTTTGGGCCGAATGTCCCTACGTCTAGTTCCGGGCTGCTCGTGTTACCAACACTGAGTTTGTAGTAGGGGGTTACAAACCGACGAGAGAGGAAGGAGCTTCCAAGTCTATGTGGTTCGATTGGTCGATGCTTCTACTGCTCGATCTATCAGTCGATCTATCTCCCCTCTGAACGGTGCACTGCCTTTCCTTTTATAGACCAAGGGGAGAGAACAGGATATCAGAGACCAGAGAAGGGAAGAGGGAAAAAAGAAAGAGAAATAAGGCTCCCGGGGGTGTGCCGTCCTCCTCTTCCCGTGGATCCCGCTGACCCTGTAGATCATGGTGGCAGCGACGTCTCACCGGGGTCCTGTTGGCCGTTGCAGCATACGTGCGGGTGTCGTGCGCCGTTCTTGTCTTCCATCCCATCCAAGCAGACGGAATGGTCAAAGGGTCCCCTGACAGAGGCCATACGGGGTGCTGGTGGTATAGTGCCAGTCAACTGACGCTGGTCGACTGACGTTGGAAGGTAGTCAGGCATGGAGTTGGCAGCACAGTGCTGGCCTGTTAACGCGGTGGGCGACATGAGTCTCCTAGCATGGCCCGATGCTACCGCCAGTCGCATCAGGACGTGCTCGAGATGTGCTCCCAGGCATGCGCCTCCACGCCGTAGTGGTTGAGGCGGTTCGAGTCCCACCCTGGGGCCACTGCTTTTGTCCGGTTGCAAATCTGACCCCCAGGGAACAGGCGAGGTGGAAATCTCGCCCAGGGGGGCCGGGGGAGGCAGAAATCTTGCCCACCGACCCTCGGGGGTTGGACGAGGCGGAGCCCTCCCTGTGGGACCGAATGAGTTGGGGCTCGCGCCCTAGGGTCGGAGGAGTCGCAGCCCATGCCTTGGGGTCGAACGAGGCGGAAACCTCGTCCTCAGAGTTGGAGCCCACGCCTTGGGGTCGAACGAGGCGGAAACCTCGTCCTTGGAGTCGAATGAGGCGTGGCCCGGCCCCTGGGGGTCAGACGAGGCCATAGTTGCGTCCTTAACCATCGGATGAGCCGACGTGATGCTCATTAATCCTTTGGCTCGTATACCCCGGTATGGATATCCGACAGTAGCCCCTGAGCCTTTGGAGGAGTGAGACACTCCTGCAAAGGCTTTTTGCGATTTGTTGCTCTAGTGGCCGTTGTGCCGTGGAGGCAGGTCGTTATTGGAACTTCGGCGTCCGTCCATGGTTTCCACAACCGAAGGTGACTCGTCGTTTGTCTGCGACCACGTGTTCGGTCTCTTTGCGCCGCCGAGCCCCCGAACCCCCACACGTAGTAGGGGTCCATTCGGGGGGTTGGTTCGTCTTGTGATCGTCGTCCCTCATGCGTCCATTCGCTAGAACGGAGGGGCGGAGCCATGCCGAGCTTTCCTCGCTGGATGGAGCACGGTGCTCGGTGAGTTGTTAATGGGCTTGTTCGAGTGGAGCCCCGGCATCCCCTTCACGGGGGCCTGGTTCGAGATTAGCTGGTGACTGACTCCAGATTCTTGGTGGCTAATCCATATAGTTCTCAGATCCGTTCGACCGGTCCGAGGGCTCGATGCCTTTCTTCAGGGAAAAACCATGGACCTTGAATCATCCAAGACTCAAAACAAGGGTTGGGACGCCCGTGGCGCTTCCCGCGCCTCGGGTATTGGCCGCTAGCGGGCCTGTCCTTAACCTCCCCTCACTCTAGGGTGCCCTAGAGCAGCCATGAACCCACTAGTGGGCTAGCCTTCGAACTCCTGGGCATTAATGGGCCATGGGAGCATTTTTAGCTTCGTATCCCACTTACTTGTGGTGGCCCGTAGACTTTGAAGGTGAACCGTCACCCGACGGATCCTTCGCGGGGAAGATTTGGATAGGCATGTGCTCATCTCTCGAGGTAGCAATGCGACTGATGCAGCGTGGAGCAATGAGGGCACGACCCCCGAAGGAAACATATTTGGTGAGGCATGGGGCGTGTTAATTTAGGCGGATGGTTCACCCCTCGTCCATTTCGCCCTTACCTTATAAACACGTAGCCGCATCCTTGCCCCTCTAGTCTTTCTGCCTTTCGCTCTCCAGTTCCAGTCTTTGTTCCCCTGTTTCAGCTCCACCGCCGGTGAAGTTGTCACTCTCTAGCCGTATGCCACCACCAAATCTTCTGCATCGCCATCCCTGTTCCTCGATGGAGCTATGGCTTCACTCCGATGTTCTCCACACGCGCATGGAGGGTCTAGTTAAGAAGGGCCTTCTCCTCGCAAGGACCACGGCGATGGAGTGGATCATACCTGGTGGCAAGGATGAGCCATCGCCACCCAATGGCTATGTCGTCTCCTTCGTCCCCTTCCACGAACATGGGTTCACGACTCCTCCCCACCGATTCCTCTGAGGGCTTCTGCACTACTATGGGCTTGAGCTACAGCATCTAAATCCCAATAGGATTTAGCACATCTCAGCCTTCGTCGCGCTGTGCGAGGGGTATCTAGGGATCGAGCCCCACTTTGAGCTATGGAAGTACTTTTTTGCCATCGAGCTGCAGAAGAAGAAGGAGACGAAGAAGCCAGACCTGGCGGTGCCGATGGGATGTGCGAGCATCCATCTTCGAGGCAACCGGTCATTGGAGTACATGTCCATCTCATTGTCGAAGTCCAACAAGGGGTGGCATAAGCTCTGGTTCTACCTAGGGAACGATGATACCACCCCCTGCTGATCTTCACCGGCCGCCTAATCAAGGAGGCACCAAAAGTGTGGAGGTATGGGCCCATCGTGAAGGAGCAAAAGAGGCTCGACGACCTTCTCAAAGCCATTGTGACTCTGAATGGCCACGGTCTTCACGGCACCGGCGTCATCAGAGCGTACCATGTCAGGAGGCTGGCGCCGCTGATGGCGTGCGCTCTTTCGATGTACAAGATGACGCTGGATTCCACGCCCGAGGGGACAGTGATGGTCGCCAGTGAGGCCCTTAGCGTCGGCGAAATGGCACAATGCATCAAGGAGGCAATGGAGTGCCCGGTAGATCCATCGGTGGATCTCGCCTCAGTGTACCCAGTCCTAGGGCATCCCACGATGCAGTTGGACGTGGGTTTCATCGAACTGGTAAGCCTTCTTTGAGTTTCTTTCCTTAGCTAACCGTCCTCTGTTCTCAGATTCTAAGCGATGGCATTTGCATCCCGGCCTCTTCACCCATGAGTCTGACCCACCACTGCTAGAGGATGTGGCCAGGAGGGCGGGGAACCGCGCCACTGTTGAGGCAGCGAAGGTGAAGAAGGAGTGGAGGAAGGCAAAGAAGGAGCGAGTGATGCTACAACGTGGAAAGCACCGGCAAGGCTCGGAGGAGAGTGACGGTGATGAGGAGGAGGAAGAGGATGAGGACAAGTCCAACCCCAACATCCCATGGGGCATGCTTGTGCATGAGGATGAGTAGGCCAACATGATGCAGGCCAACCTGACCCCGATTCCACAGTACGCCTCGACGTAAACCGAAGAGGATGAGCAGGCCGACATGGGGTAGGCCAACCTGACCCCGATTCCGCAGCATTCCCCTGCACAAACCAAAGAGGATGTGCCTCCAAGATCAACGAGGGAGGACGTGCCCCCGAGGTTGGAGGAGCAAGTCCACCCCGCTCCAACCAACCCCATCGAGGGATCGAAGCAGCTAATTGCTGAAGTGGTGGAGTCGGAGTCAAGTGACCAGCCCCCAAAACATTCTCAGTAATGGTGTCGAGGTGAGTTAACAACTTCTTTGCCCTTTTGTTGTGTTCTCGGATTTCATAGTGTGACGTTGGTTCTTTCCGTAGGACCGGCCCCAGCAACCGCCTAGAGTTGGTACCGCAGAAGATCTTGGCGTGTCAGCCAATCCCCTAGGGGTCGACTGGTGTGGTGCTGGGGGCGCGTCATGATGGCGCCAAGGCAGACACTGTGCCGCCTGAGGAAGTAGGGGAGGCGGTGGGGTAGATGAGAGGAGGTGTGACTAAGGCATCCCCTATGAAGGTAGTGATGGCTCAGATTTCAGAGCCCGAGCTGCCAACCTCCTCTGCCATTGAAGGGACCGCTCTCGAGGGAGCGCCAGTGATGGGGGAGGTACCATCGGCTCTGTTGGGTCGACGCCGGTGGTTGCGACAGCTGACCCCTCGGTTGGGGCTAGGCCCTCCCAGTCCCTTGTCTAGCTAGGCGACGATCCGCTCGCATGGGGAAGAGACCGGCTCCATTGGGCTAGGCGGCTGGACCCGAGCGACTCGGTGTTCACCCTTGATGACCCAGCGGAGGTGAAGGACTAGACGAGAGTGCGCTCGGGACTTGAGTCCGTAGTCCACTCTATGACCAACGCATTGGGGGTGTTGTAGTTCTAACCTGATTTTTTTGTGGTCCCTTGTGATGCACAGCCAGGAGAAGTTCCTATTCCTTCGTCGTGAGAGGGAGGTCTGGGGGCTTGCTGCCAAAGTGCTATGGCTGTAGGAGGAGGTGGCGAGCCTCTAGATCAAGGAATGGGAAGCCTGTCAACACACCGATGAGGCCAAGGACAAGTTCATGGCTGTGGTCTCTAAGGCCGAGGAAGATGCTGCGGAGCTTGGATGACTCCGCTCGGAGCTCGACCTTGCCCGTCAAGGGAGCGCTGATGCTTGGTGCGTGCTAAAAATGAGCATAAGTTGAAGGAAGAAGCCAAGGGCTTGGCTGCCGCCTTGGCAGGGGATGTTGGCATGCTCTAGAGGGAGAAGATGGTCCTCAAGGAGCAAGTGAAAGGTGAGGCTCTGGTTACCTTTTTGCTTGATGTTTGCAATTGGTTTTCTGACACTCTTTGATGTTTGGCTTGGGCAGTCCTACAGGGGCAACTCTCCAAGGTGTGGGGTCAGCTCCAGTCAGAGAGTGACGACCACAACACCTTGTGCGCTGCCGTTGGGTTAGTATTCAATGACCTCAGGGTCACCCCAGCCGTGGAGAGCTCGCTCGCAGCTCGGGTTGCCCAAATCCCAAATTAGGCACGCGCACTCGCAAGGGAGGCCCTATACACTGGCATCCATCGTGCGTTCGCCATCGCCCGCTCCCACTACATCAACATCGACCTATCGATGATCAGTGATGGCTTCGCACCTGGCTACACTGATGCCAAGCTGGATGAAATTGAGAAGGAAGCGGCTCCCTCGATGCAGGACCTTGCAAAGAAGGTCGGTGAAGAAATCCTACCAAGGGATGTTTAGTTAGATAGCTGAGTCCGACGTTGGTCTTTTTGTAAAGACTTTTATTATGGTCGGAAACATTGTTTGGCCTTTCTTTATATATATATATATATATATATATATATATATATATATATATATATATATATATATATATATATATATAAAGTTCATTGTGATCTGACCCTTGTTTTATGTTAAGGCACTAGAAAATTAAGTTGCGAGCGACTAAGTAATGATCACGCTGGTGAGCAAGCGATGCCATAGCCACCGGGGCATAGGCTTTTTGCATTCCTACCAGTTTTACTTATCGTTAGTTTTTGGCAACTCTTATTTCTGGGAAAATGTTCCTGAGTATATGTACTCTTATATAAAGTTTGTTGCGATCTAACCCTTGTTTTATGTTAAGGCATTAGAAACTTAAGTTGCGAGCGACTAAGTAATCATCACGCTGGTGAGCAAGAGATGCCGTAGCCGTCGGGGCATAGGCTTTTTGCATTCCTACTAGTTTTGCTCATCGTTAGTTTTTGGCAACTCTTATTTCTAAGTCTTGTCATAAAAAGGAAGGGTCGGATGGGAAAATGTTTCTAAGTATATGTACTCCTATCAACCCCTGAGTAAAACCCGACCCTAGGTAGTTGCCGGGGTCGGGTGTTACTAAAGACCGATCAGATCAGAAGTGAACCCGATAGGAGGTAACATTTTTTGGTTTTTGCAGAAACATTACTTAGTTTGATAAGCATATTGGAAGCTTTGGAATATAAAGACTAAGGATAAAAGTGACGTAGCTGCTCGATGTTCTAGGTGTTGGCGATGGCTTTGCCGTAATCAGTCTTGAGCTTGTAGGTGCTGGGTCAGAGTACTTTTGCGATGATGTACGGTCCTTCCCATGGCACCGAAAGCTTGTGGTGATTTTTGTTGCTTTGGATATGGCAAAGGACTAAATCACCTACACCGAAGGCGTGACCCTACACGTGTCGGCTATGGTACCATTGTAGCGCCTGCTGGTATTTGGCCGAACGGAGCAGGGCGATGTCGCGTGCTTCGTCAAGCAGGTCCATGGCGTCTTCCAAAGATGCTTCATTTCCCTGCTCATTGTAGGCCTTGACCCTTGGCGCTCCATAGTCGAGGTCGGTCAGGAGGATGGCTTCAGAGCCATAGACCATGAAAAACGGTGTGTAACTGGTTGCTCGGCTGTTGGACATCCTTAGGCTCTAGAGTACCGAGGGGAGCTCCATGACCCACCATCCGGCGACTTTGTTGAGCCGGTTGAAGATCCTGGGCTTGAGGCCTTGGAGGACCATGTCGTTCGCATGTTCAACCTACCTATTCGTGCGGGGGTACGCTATGGCAGCCCAATCAACACGGATGTGGTGGTCGTCGTAGAACCGGAGGAATTTCTTCCCCGTGAACTGTGTGCCATTATTGGTTATGATGGAGTTTGGGACCCCGAATCGGTGGATGATGTCCGTGAAGAACAACATGGCCTACTCGGATTTGATCACAGTGATCGGCCGAGCCTCTATCCACTTTGTGAACTTGTCCACGGTGACAAGTAAGTGCGTAAAGGCCCCCAAGGACCTCTTGAGGGGCCCTACTAGGTCAAGCCCCCACACCATGAACGACCACATGATGGGGATCGTCTAGAGCGCTTGGGCCAACAGGTGAGTTTACCGAGCGTAGTATTAGCATCCTTTGTGGGTGCACATGACTTGCTTGACATTGGCCACCGCAGTTGGCCAGTAGAAATCTTATCGGAATGCATTTCCGACCAGGGTTCTAGGTGCGGCATGATGTTCGTAGACCCCTCCATGGATGTCTTCCAGTAGGTCCTTCCCCTGCTCGGTGGGGATGCAACGCTATAGGATTCTACTGTGGCTACGCTTGTAGAGCTCCCCTTTGATGATGACAAAGGACTTGACGCGATGCGTGAGCCGTTGGGCCTCTGTCTTGTCGGCAGGGAGCACCTCGTGGAGGAGGCAATCGAGATAAGGTGTTCTCTAGTCGGTCGGAGGGTTGGGCTCTACCACTAGGTCTCTAACGAGTTCCATGACCTTGGGGTTGGATGGAACTGAGGGTTAGTTAGCCCCCAAGTACAGAACTGACGGCTCATTGCTAGTCTATTCTGGTTCCTCTTATCGGACCAAGGGCTTGTGTAGGTTGCTCGTGAAGATGCCGGTGGGGACCAGCTCTTGGCTCGATGCCATCTTTGCTAACGTGTCGACTACTTCATTAAGCCATCTCGGGATATGGTTGAGCTCGAGGCCATCAAACTTGTCCTCCAACTGGCGGACCTCATGACAATATGCAACCATCTTGGCATTGTGGCAGCTTGACTCCTTCATGATCTGGTCGATGACCAGTTGTGAGTCGCCTCGGACGTCAAGCCATCGGACGCCCAACTCAATGGCGATGCGCAAGCCATTGATGAATGCCTCATACTTAGCCACATTATTTGAAACCAGGAAGTGGATGCGAGTTACGTACCTCATGCGCACCCTAAGGGGGAAACAAAAACTAGCCCAACCCTAGCTTCCTTCTTCATCAGTGATCCATCAAAGTACATCGTCCAGTACTCTTGATCGATGGCCACCAGTGGCATCTGGATCTCGGTCCATTCGGCCACAAAGTCAGCCAGTGCTGAGACTTGATGGCCGCTCGTGGGGCATATGTGATGCCTTGATCCATCAGCTCGAGCGCCCATTCCGTGATTCCCCCATGGCCTCCTAGTTCTAGATATCCTTGCCAAGGGGGAAAGATGACATGATGGTCACCTGGTGTGAGTCAAAGTAGTGGCGCAGCTTCCTCTTGGTGATTAGGATGGCATATAGGAGCTTCTAGATCTAGGGGTAGCATGTCTTGGAGTCAGACAAGACTTTGCTAATGAAGTACATGGGGCACTGTACCTTGTGGGTGTGTCCCTCTTCTCCCCATTCTACAACCAAGGCAGCGCTAACCACCTGAGTCAGCTACGACACAGAGTAGGAGCGGCTCTCCCTTAGCCAGTGGGACCAGAATTGGGGCCTTCGTTAGGAGCACTTTGAGCTTATCAAGTGCCTCCTGAGCCTCAGGCATCCATGCAAATCGGTTGGTTTTCTTTAGGAGCCGGTAAAGGGGGAGCCCTCGTTCACCGAGGTGTGAAATGAAGCGACTAAGCGCCACGAGGCACCCGGTGACCTTCTGGACTCCCTTCAGGTTTGGAGTCGGGCCCATCTTTGTGATGGCTAAGATTTTTACTGGGTTGGCTTTGATGCCATGCTCAGAGACAATGAATCCGAGCAGCATGCCCCTTGGGACCCCAAAGACGCATTTCTTGGGGTTGAGCTTGATGCCATTCTCCCAGAGCTTCCTAAAGGTCTGCTCTAGGTCATCCATGAGCTGGTCGGTCTGCTTGGACTTGACTATGATGTCATCCATGTAAGCCTCAACTATCCACCCAATGAGGTCTCCAAAGCATTTGGTCATGCACCACTGGTATGTAGCCCCAGCATTCTTGAGTTCAAACGGCATCGTAACATAGCAAAACGATCCAAACAGGGTGATTTAAGAGGTCACGAGCTGGTCAGACTCTTTCATCACGATCTGATGGTACCCAGAGTACGTATCAAGGAAGCATAGGGTTTTGCACCCCGAGGTTGAGTCAACTACCTGATCTATGTGTGGCAAAGGAAATGAATCCTTTGGGCATGCCTTATTGAGGCTCATGTAGTCAACACACATTCTCTATTTCCCACTTTTCTTTTCTACCAGAACAGGATTGGACAACCACTCTAGGTGGTATACTTCCTTGATGAAACTGGTCACCAAGAGCTTAGCGATTTCCTCACTGATGAGCCTCCACTTCTCCTTGTTGGAGTGGCACAGGCGTTGTTTGACCAGCCTAGAACCTGGCCTGATCTTCAAGGCATGCTCAACGCCTTCCCTTGGAATTCCCAGCATATCCGAGGGTTTCCACGCAAAGATGTCTCGATTGGCATGGAGGAAGTCGATGAGCACGCCTCCTACTTGGGGGAGATGGTGGTGCCGATGCGCACCGTCTTGTTGGTGGAGTTGTCGGGGTCGATGAGGACCTCCTTGACGTTCTCCATAGGCTCAAAGGATCTGGCCGCCTGCTTCACATCGGGCGCTCCTTCAGCGATGTCCTTCCTGATGGCTATGAGCTCCTCGAAAGTGACGGTTGCTAAAGCGAGCTCACAGTTCTCGACCTCACACTTGTAGGCCCTCTAGAAAGAAGTGCCGACATTGATGACCCTACGCGGGCCCAGCATCTTGAGCTTGAGGTAGGTGTAGTTGGGGATGGCCATGAACTTCGTGTAACATGGTCACCCCAAAATGGCATGGTAGACCGTGGGGAACCCGACTACCTTGAAGGTGAGGGTCTCTATCTTATAGTTGGATGGATTCCCAAAGGTGATGGGCAAGTCAATTTGCCCGATCGATATGGCCTGCTTTCCTAGCATAATGATGTGGAAAGGCTCCCTGGTCGTCCAGATGCATGATCGGTCAATGCCTATGGCATCAAGTGTCTCTACGTACATGATGTTGAGGCTGCTACCCCCATCCATCAGTACCTTGGTGAGCCACTTCATGCGGACTATAGGGTCAACCATGAGCGGGTACCTACCTAGGTGTGTGATGCTATCCAGGTGGTTGGATCGGTCAAAGGTTACGGGAGACCCTGACCATTTGAGGAAAGAGGGCGTGGCGGGATCAGCTTCGTAGACCTCTCAGCACATGAGCTTCTATCGGTGCTTGGAGCTGTATGCCTCTAGCCCAACGAAGATCACAAGGCAGCCATCTAGCAATGGAAAGCCACCGTCCTTCTCTCCTGCATTGTCAGCTTCTGCCTCGAGCTTCTTCTTCTGCTCCTAGCTTCATGAGGGAGCAGTCCTTGTACATGTGTTTGATGGGGAAGGCATGGTTTGGGCATGGCCCCTCGAGCAGCTTGTCGAAGTGATTGGGGGTGCCCTCGGCCGGCGCTCGACTAACTTTTCACTCGGTGGCAGTCATAAGCGAGCCCCCATGACATTTCTGGTTCTTCTTCTTATTCGAATGGTTAGAGGGGCCTTCGTCAGTGTCCTCATCCCGCTTTGCCTTGCCTTTGGAGTGATCGAAAATTGCTCCAACTGCCTCCTTGCCGGAAGCATGGCTGGTCATGATGTCAAGGAGTTCCTTGGTAGTCCGTGGGCCCTTATGTCCCAACTTATGGACTAGGGGCTCGCAGGTGGTCCCTGATAGGAAGGCTCCGATGACATCGACACCGGTGACATTAGGGAGCCCATTGCATTGCCAGGAGAAGCACTAGATGTACTCATGGAGAGTCTCTCCCAACTTCTGTTGGTAGTTCTTCAAGTTTGAGGGGTTCCTAGGGCACGCGTAAGTGCCTTGGAAGTTCCCCACGAAGATTTTTTTAGGTCTACCCAACTCTGAATGCAGTTGGGGTGAAGGTGCTCTAGCCATGTTCGTGCTGAGTCAGCTAGGAACAGGGGGAGATTATGGATAACGAAGTCATGACTGACCGTAATGCTGGCCCAATAGGTGAGCTGATAGTCCTCGAGCCACAAGCTAGAGTTTGTTTCCCTAGAGTATTTTGGGATGTTCATCGGTGGGCGGTATCGGGGTGGGAGCACCGCCTTGAGGATATGCCAACTAAAAGCTTGGGGCCTCGTTGGTTTAGGGCTATGACTCTAGTCCTCCTCATGGTTGTAGCACCCACCGTGGTGAGGGTGCTAGCCATGGTTGGCTGCCTCATCTCTATCACCCTATGCACGCCTTTGGGCGTTCAGGGTGAGCCAAGCATCATGGTCATGGCCAAGACGCCCTTGGATTGGGGCCATGGTGAGCCTTCCGCTGCCCTACGGTGATGGCCTCTGGTGGACAGATACGTCCCTGGCATGGTGTCCCAAGGACGTGTGCTAGCTAGCATCGAGCTCGCATCGCCGAGACATCATGCTCTCTATATGCTGCACCGTTGCTCGCTCGAGCAACGTGCGTATCTCCTGATGAGCTCGGCGCTCATCGGGTGTCATGGGCTCTGGCATGCCTTAGATCATAGCTGCCACAGTGGCTATGTTCTGACTAGCATGGGCAAAGTGTGGGAGGCCATCGTCATCCTTGATGATCCTCCTATGTACGTTGCGGGCCACGACACGTGCTTGCCCACCGTCTGTGCGATGAGCGATCTCGCACTCGAGCTCCGCTTGCTCTTGCTCCAGCTGGAGCCACACGTCCTCAAGCTCCTTCTGTCACGCCCACAACTGTTCCACGCACAGGGCCCTTGCGTCCCCCTTGGCCTCATCGTCCTAGCCATTCGGGGGAGTGGCTTCCCCACCATGGACACCTTCATCATGCACATCATGGGTTTTTGCCAAGAAGCACTCGCACAAGGGGTGGGGGCTCCCCTGGCCGGAGTTAGAATCGAAGATGGTCTCGGAGCCTTCCGTGATCAAGAAGGACTTCAAAACATAATCCGTCACGCCCACGAACTCGCTGCTCATGGTGGTGAATGTAGGTCACTCTTGGGAGCATGGGTTCCCAGGGTGTGTAGCCATAGCTCCCTGAGGGTCTCGATGACTGCATCGAGACTAACGGCCTGAGGCAGTGTGGCTGGGCCGTTAGCCCATGCTAGTTCTCCCTCCATGGAGATGATGAAGTCTAGGCTCCCAAAATGCATGTGTGTGCCCGGGACCCATCTTGCACCATGGTTAGCCATCCGTGGCCTAGTGGTGTCGACGTGATGCGCAAAAAGCCCCTACCTGGCATGCAACTGTCAGTGTTTCGAACAACTGACTAGTAAATTTGTATATTGCGCGTCTGACCCAGATGGTGTGCTAAGAGGACACAAGGATTATACTGGTTCGGGCCGAATGTCCCTACATCTAGTTTTGGGCTGCTCGTGTTACTAGCTTTGAGTTTGTAGTAGGGGGTTATAAACTGGCGAGAGAGGAAGGAACTCCCAAGTCTCTATGGTTTGATTGCTTGATCTATCGATCGATCTCTCTCTCTCTCTGAATGGTGCCCTGCCTTCCCTTTTATAGACCAAGGGGAGAGAACAAGATACTAGAGACCGAGAGAAGGAAAGAGGGAAAAAGAAAGAGAAATAAGGCTCCTAGAGGTGTGCCCTCCTCCTCTTCGCGTGGGTCCCATTGACCCTATAGATCGTGGTGGCAGCGGCGTCACACCGGGGTCCTATTGGCCGCTATAGCATACGTGCGGGCGTCGTGCATCATTCTTGTCTTCCATCCCATCTGAGTGGATGGAATGGTCAAAGGGTCCCCTGACAGAGGCCATATGGGGGGCTGGTAGTACATTGCTAGTCAACTGACGCTGGTCGATAGACATTGGATGGTGGTCAGGCAGGGAGTTGGTAGCACAGTGCTGGCCTGTTGATGTGGTGGGCGACATGAGTCTCCCAACATGGCCTGATGCGACCGCCAGTCACATCAGGACATGCCCAAGATGTGCTCCTGGGCGTGCGCTTCCATGCCATAGTGGTTGAAGTGGTTTGGGTCCCACCCTTCATCCACTGCTTTTGTTTGGTAGAAAATCTGACCCCCAGGGAACGGGCGAGGCAGAAATCTCGCCCTGGGGGCTAGGCGAGACAGAATCCGACCCTCGGGGGTCGAACGAGGTGGAGGCCTCCCTATGGGACCGGACGAGTCGGAGCCCGCGCCCTGGGTCGGAGGAGTCACAGCCCACGCCTTAGGGTCAGATGAGGCAGAAACCTCATCCTCGGAGTCAGAGCCATCACCTTGGGGTTGGACAAGGCGGAAACCTTGTC
Organism: Miscanthus floridulus; assembly: GCF_019320115.1. Lineage (NCBI taxonomy): Eukaryota > Viridiplantae > Streptophyta > Magnoliopsida > Poales > Poaceae > Miscanthus > Miscanthus floridulus. The sequence continues at coordinate 60,748,583 of NC_089593.1, forward strand.
CTTGGAGTCAGATGAGGCGTGGCCCGGCCCCTAGGGGTCAGACGAGGCCGTAGTTGCGTCCTTAACCATCGGATGAGCCGACGTGATGCTCATTAATCCTTTGGCTTGGATACCTAGGTATAGATATCTGACAAAAGGTAAAACCCTCCGTTCCTTGAAGGCTAAGGTTGTTGCATTATTTACCAATTTTTATTGCAAGAAAAGTTAGTGTTGATGGCTTCCCTACTTCTATGTAGCATTTTGATAAGTGTCACAATATGACTATTCTAGTAGGAACCCAGACCAGATGCCTTCTTCTTCTCTATTTTCTTTCTCATGCACTCTCTCCTCACATCTTTCATATCACGATTATATTTGATATTTCATACGAATGTTCTCATAAATACATCATTGTCATATAAACAATGGTACTAGTTCATTATCCAAATGGTACCTACATGTTCTAATAAATACACCTACCAAGACAAATTATAAAATATTTATCAAAACTAATTTGTAATTCCATATGTTGATATTTTTTTGTAAACTTCATTGAAAGTAGAGAAGTTTGGATGAACTAATGTGAGTTCCATCAAGAAACTAGATTTTTCGTCTGCGAGGAACCACCAAAAATAGAAAAAAAATATCAAGAAATAAATTCCATAGGTCTACAAAGTAGCTCGACAGAGAAATACAAGTAGCAGCCTATTTTCTAACAATTTTTAGAGAGGAGGTTGTGACATCAAAGTTAAGCAATATGTCAGGAACTATTATTAGGATAAATCTTTTTGAGTGGGCCTAGGTGCGGTGACCGGAAGGGGAAGATGATAACCAAATGTAAAAATGTATGGGAGATCTTGGGTTTTGGGGGCATTAGTTTAGAAATTCAAACTCTTGAGACCCTTGACTTTTCCCATGGTTGGTAATAGATAGAGGTGTTATTTGAATAAGCCATTTAATTCTCCATGGTGGGTGGATGCAACATGTGATGAAAGGGGGAGGGGGCATGCTGCTTCTTCTTCTCCTTTCTTCCCCATCCTTCTTCATTCCTTTCTTTTTCCTACCTCCTCTCCCTCCTTCTTCCAATAAAAATTGAGGGTCTCAAAGGGGGGTCCATTGCATGAGAGGCATAAGGGGGCTAGAGCCCCACCTGCCCTACCGGCTGCTGGATCCACCCCTGAATGGGGGCCTTTCCATCTTTAGGTCTGCATTGCCCTCCCACTTGCTACCATATTAGGTGGGCAGATGAGTTAATAAAAAAGGCACCAAATCAATAGAGAATAGCGCTCCTTAGGAGAAACGTATGTGGCCAAATTCACTATGACAAGTGCCCTAGCTAACGGTGGCATAGAGTATGCCATGGCTAACTAGGGCACCTGCCATAGTAGCATCTTTCGCTGGCCAACAAGTTAATTGTCTTCTTTATGCCTATACTAACACACAAACTTATCTCTTCAAACACACACAACCACACACAGATGAATCTTGCAAGCAAGTCATTTCTAGTTAGGACATCATTAATGCGGACTAACACACATCGAGCAGTCTAGCTATCATCTCATACAATATATATCACTACTAGAGCACTGAGTATTTCTAACGGCTAAAAATCGACAAGACAAGCAAAAACAATAGGAGTTTCCTTTCACTATATATTCAGAGCCAAAGTAAGTTTGGAAGAGTTGAACATGAATAGGAAACTCATGTGCAAACAAAAGGGATCAAATTAGAATTGAATAAGCTAAATTTGAGAAAACATAGAAAAACTGACCAGAGGTGGAGCTATAGCCTTTGCCATCAGGGTCAAGTGACCCCGATAAATTTCACAAATCCTACAAAGAACTATTATTGATCACTACTCACCACCACTGTTGGCCCAGGCCCATTGTGTAATACATAAGACCCTAGTAGCCATGGTGGCTAGCTTTCGCCCCTGAAACTAACCTAGGCCGGTTTGTCCAGGCAATGCTTGTGGACACTATTTGAACCAAGTCCAGACCAATTTTGGAACCGGCATGAGCCAATTTTGGCTGTTTGAGATGCAAATCATGTTTTTTCTTTTGAAATTCATCTGATCTTGTGGAAACATGTAAATTGCATGTGGAATAAGTTTCCTATTAGGATAAGACCACTCTGCTCTATTTATATGAGAGGATCACAACCGATTGAGAGATACATCTATCCAATCAACAAAAAAACAAATCTACCTTACTTTTTATCTTCTACCTCAAGCTCTTCCAACCCCCTTGTTGTCTAACACTTCTCTCGATAAAATTTGTCAGTGTTCTAGGTGTAGACTTACTCATCTTAAGGCATCCACAAGATGCTCCTCCCTAGTGGGTCTTCCTGGTGAAGAACGAGTGTCAAATCAACCTCGTCGACTTGGTGGTTGGCCTCGCCATTTAGACCTACCTTCGCTGCATATCTAAGCTATGTGTGGCCTTGGATCTAGCCATAGCTGGTGTGCTGGCCTAGTCTAGTGTCAACATGCTTTTTGGGGACTCCATTGGGGAAGAAAGGAAATTAATCTACTACAATGGTAGACATTAAGAAGGATGATAGTACATGTCCTAGAAATCCTAAGCACATCACCAAGCCTTTGGACGATCAATTTCTTGAGTAGATTCACAAGATGCGGAAGAAGAGGGTGAAGGCCCAAGCTGTTGCCTTTCTAGAGAATGCCCTAGCATGCTTCGAGATGGGTCAACAAGGAACGGTGCTATCAAGAAAATCAAAGACGATGTCACCTTTGATCCTCTTCCTACTACATCTTCATCTAAGGTAAAACATGATGAAACTCCTCCTAATTTTAGCATTACATGCGATGAATGTGCTAAGATAATTTTTGACCAAGCTAGACTTTTTGAGTTTAGTGTGCATGATAATCTTATCAAATTTATGGTTGATTTTGGTAAAAAGTAGGTAAAGAAGCCTAAATTTCTTATTTTCCTCAATCCACTAGTGGATCGACCTTGGTTGCTAGATAAGATTAATATGGGATGTCATTCAGTTTTTTGGGGGACAAATAAGATACGTCTTAGAGGTTTTGGCATTGACAATGCATGCAAATCAACGTATCATGCATAGGAAATAAGGTGGAGTACCACATGGCACATAGATTTATACTAGTTCAGGTACGTGGTACCCTATGTCTAGTTGAGAATAGATCTCTTATCTCGTATGTTCGGTGTTTATAGGGGCGTTGACTTCTAGTTGCCTAGGGTTGCTATGCAATGTAAGCAGATACCAATCGGGGGCTCCCTACCTCGCCTTATATAGTCTGGGGCGTAGGGTTATTGTCCGAGTCCCAATCGGTTTACATGAGAGGTTTAGGGAAATCTACGTAGAGAATCGTCTATTTCATACTATCGGATTGTTTTGCTCCGGCAATATCCAGCAATGTGATCGTGTAGATGGAATCAGATGGTAGCACACGAGACATAGATTTATAATGGTTCAGGACACGGTGGCGGGCTAAATCCTACTCTAGTGGTGCGGCTGCTCATGTATTCGTATGCTCAATTATAGGGGTTGTAGCTCCTAGCTACGTAGTAGATTGGAATGGTGGGAGATGGATCCTGAGCCTAAGGTCCCTACCTTCCTTTATATAGGCATGAGAGGTAGGGTTATAGAGAGGGCAATCGGGTTAAGAGATTGAGTTCCTAGTTTGTTACAGGATATGCACAACATATTGATCCTAGCGATCATACAGATTCACCCACCTTGGCTTGCCTTGGCCTCCACGTTGGTTGGCCACGTCAGCCCTTGTGGGCCTCATTCTCGATGGCTGCTGGGCTGATAGTCTAGTGATAGTCACATATACAGGCGGTGTAGGTACTCCTGTCCCATATATCTGATAGTAGCCCCTGTAGGACTTAATGATAAGCTAGCATGTAGCTTTAGCCCTCGGGACATCGCAATTCCCCCTGCAAGTTCTACGTACTATAAGTACCAATGAGCACCTTTGGGTTGCTAAAGTTTTGAGTAGTGCAACTAGATATACCCAAGTATTTGGGGAGCTAGTATGTTGTCGTTCGAGTACCAAGAGCATTTCTTAGGTAGCGAGAATCTTCTTCAAGCATCAAGTGGGGCGGCAGTACGCCATACATCAAGGGATGTAGGCCCCCGGTAGCTATGAGCGCTTGGCTCAGGTGGTGCACCTTATATTGGGAAACATAGTTTCCTAGGCATAGCCCTCGGGACATTTTAAATGTCATGTTTGGGTGGTGGCACCCGATAGCCCGAAGCATGGCTTCTAGGACGTCCATCGGCGCCACGTTAGGGTGAAAACACCACTGTACTCGGGAAGTCGATTCCTAACATATTCTGGCGTATAAGTAGTGGTTGCGCATCATTAAGTCCTAGCCATAGAACAATAATGAGGATGGGGTAGATGCATGTTCATCAATCATGCATCACTATGCCAGTTGAGTTTTAGGATGACCTAACATAGGTCATCGATTAACAAACACTAAGGGCGTCATGTTTTTCTTCAAGACCCGTTAAGCAATGTGACCCGAATTTTCATGAGCCACATTAGTGGGAAGAGCAAGGACAATGTCTCAGAGGCTTGAGGCCAATATAATAGTCTCCCAGGTCAGGAACCACCGTGGGCGTGTAATGAATGCATGAGCAGTTGTGGGCTATTGCGCATATTACTCTTCGAGCTGGTAACGGGTAGAATGAGTGAACGTCCTCTATCACTGAAAGGAAGTGGCAGGACAAAGCCTGACCAACGGGGCACATCATAAAACTCTTTTTCTAGATTCTAGGAGGTCATACTTTGGTTACAGCCATGTGCCAACTAGTTTTCTAGTTTCCTACAAAGAGGCACACATCCGTTGAAATAAGGTACTTCGAGCTCGTCCGGGTATTGGGAGATTTACGTGACACCAAGTATTAAAGGTTTTAGGGTCATACCGCTCACCCTCCTGAATGCCCCCCTAACTCTAGAAGGGGTAGGGTTGATAGTGAATGAATCACTACTGCTTACACCTGCTGAAGGGGTGACTAGGCTGAGTACACGATCTGAGTGTCAGATCACTCGCCTGCACCGTCTCGGGTGATGGTGTGTCAAGATTGGGCCACTAGGGACTCGTGAGTGAGTTTGCTTACCGAAAGCCAAAGCGTCGGTGCTCATGGCTTGTTTCCCATGTGCAAGTGCGCACGGTTGGGGTGCCGTTTATGTGCTGATTCCTACTTATATAAAGAAGGGGAGGCATAAATGGGTATAATTTCATCTGCGCACTGTTGGGCTTACCTCCCTTTCTTTAACTCTTTGACTTCCTTCACCTCTATACCCTTAGATCCGATTTGATGGAGAGCGTGGGGAGCTCAAGGACGGAGGTTTCTAGGCAGGTGGCGGCCAAGCGCTATCCACCCATCTATCCTGCTTTTGTTGGGTAATTCTTTCGACCAACCTGAATCGGGTGAACTTGGGATTTTGTGTTTCTTCTCACTGGGTGTCCTTCTAGGCTTCCTGTGCTTGACAATGTGAGTCCTCCTCCCTCTACCAAATCACCTGGTGGCACCATGGCGGTGGAGGCCATGGTTCAGCTGACAGTCATGATGGTTGAGGATGAGGCGAGCCGTTTTCGAGTGCAACTAGAGGCCATGCAAGCGGTGATGGCTAGGTTGGAGTGGTCACCGTCTCATGCCAAAACCTAGGCACAACTTCTTGGTAAGTTCATGGTGAGATTCCCTGTTCGTCCTTCTAAAGGTGTTCTGTTTTGATGAGCGGTTGCTCTGCTTGTGCGTTCTAGTCGTTCGAGAGCAACTGGCTATTGTACAAGGTAGGGTGGTGAGGCTTCGTGAGGCCAACACCATCTTGATCGAGTAGGTGATGGAAGCAGAGCACGATCGTGATGCTACTATGGTCGACTCATCTGCCATGGCGGTCAAGGCGGCTCAATATAGGGACCTTCATGTTGCCTTGCTGGAGGCGTGCAACAGTGTTATTGATGTGCTCTCGCTGGTAGGGGTGAGTGTGGAGGACCATCTCAGCAATGTCCTGAGGCAGTTTAGAGAAGTGATTCATCATGTGGTTCACCGTGGAACCTCTCTAGCATTGGCAGCCACCTCCCTCAGGAGCAACAAGGACGTTCGTGACATGGAGATCGGGTTTCCACCGGTGCAAAGACCTAATGATGTCGGTGCTCTAGCCATGGAGTTTAGGGGTGCGGCAGGCGCCATTGCTAAATCTGAGTGAGTAGAGGATGTAATCCGATCTGCTCCTTATGATGTACAAATTGCATTAGCCTTAAAATAAAGACTTTTACAGTTCATGTTTTGTGTTCCTGTTGGTGTTTTGAGTTGCCACCAAGTAAATTTCTAATATTGTGCATCTGGCTCGGATGGTGTGCTAAGAGGACATGAGGTTTATAGTGGTTTAGGTAGAATGTCCCTACATCCAGTTTGTTGCTGCTGCTCATGTTACTTGCACTGAAAGTTTGTAGTAGGGGTTACAAATGGTCGAGAGAGGGACATGTCCCAAGTCTCTGGTGGATGGAATGAATGGGCACCGAGAGCTCGATCGCTGCTTGGCTACGTGTTCGGGGTATGATGGATCGATCAAATTCAAGTCCGATGGTTCGATGCGATGTGTTGCGATCATTGGTTCGATGCCCCCTAATTGGATGCCCTGCTTTCCCTTTTATAGGCCAAGGGAAAGCACATGTTACAGCGAAGGGAAAAAGGAGAATCAGAAGGAGAAGTCCTCTAGGATCGCTGGATCCTTCTTCTATTCTACGTGGGTCCCATCTACCCTATAGATGTCAATAGGGATAGCTTCATGTTGTGGCCCCATCCATCACTGGTGCCACAAGCAGGCGTTGTCTCCTGGTCTTGGTGCTCTACTCTGTCCTAGTGGATGTCGTGGTGAACTGACATGCCTATTAGTGTTCATACGAGGGTTAGGCAGAACATCACCGGTTCGCCCGATGCTATTCCTGATGTGAATCCTCAGGTATGGCCCATCATAGCGATGGGTTATATTAGGGCATGCCGATCACCTCCCTAGTGTTAGAGCTTTGACCTAGGCCCATATGCTTAGACCTAGAGTGGTCGGTGGCGGTATGGGTCTCCATCGAGCGAGATGGAGCCCCTAGCCTTGGGATCGGGCGAGACAGAGTTCCTCCCCAGAGGCCAGGCGAGGCAGAGTGCAAACCCAAGGCTTGGGCGAGGCAGAGCCCAAACCCAAGGGTTGGGAAAGGCGGAGCCCGCAACCTCGGTGTTGGGTGAGGTGAAGCCATCCTCAAGGGTCGAGTGAGGAGGCCCCCGCAGCCTCAGTGTCGGTCAAGGCGGAGCGACCCTTAGGGGTCGAGCAAGATAGGGCCTGCGACCTCAGTGTCGGGCGAGGCAGAGCCACCCTTAGGGTTCGAACGAGGCGGAGCTCACCCTCAGGGGTTGGGCGAGGTAGAGCCTGTGGCCTCGGTGTTGGGTGAGGCAGAGCCACCCTCGAGGGTTGGGCAAGGTAGCCCATGACCTTGGTGTCAGGCAAGGCGAAGCCCGTGGCCTTTGTGTCAGGTGAGGCAGAGCCACCCTAAGGGGTCAAGCGAGATAGAGCCCATGGTCTTGGTGTTGGCGAGGTGGAGCTTACCCTCAGGGGTCGAGCGAGGTGGCCCACATCCTTGGTGTCGAGCAAGGTGAAGCCAACCTTTAGGGGTCGGGCAAGGCAGAGCCCACGGCCTCGGTGTTGGACGAGGCGGAGCCAACCCTCAGGGGTCGGGCGAGGCAGAGTTTGCATACCTAGGGGTCGGTCAGAGTTGTAGTCATGCTCTTGACTGTTCAGACGAATCAATATTGATAGCTATTAGCTCCTCCTCTTTGAGTACCCTGGTATTAGTCCCCGACAGTAGCCCCCGAGAATGTGGAGGAGTAGAATACTCCTTTGGACATTTTTTCGAATGGGAGGACTCTAAGGGCCTTGGACTTCTTTTGTTGACCACAGCATGTCCCAGGGATGGTGATTCCCTCTCATCAAGGTCAGACCCTTCATGGGTATGGCCATGAGATTTTAGTGGTTGGAAAAGGTCTTTCCTGACTTTCGACCCCCATGGGGTCCGTCGTTCTATGACCACGCGTCCAGTCTCCTTACTAGTCCAACTTTCCTTGAGCCCTCACGTGTAGTGGGGTCTGGTCGAAGGTTGACTCGTCTTTGTGATTATCACCCCGTCAATGGTTTTCACAACTGGAGGGGTGAGCCATGCCTTGATTTTCATCTATGGACGAGCCATGGTGCTTGGTGAGTAGTTAGCCGGCTAGTTCGAGCGGGGTCTCGGCATCCTGTTCACGGGGATCAGGCTAGGGTCAGCTTGGTTACCGACTTTAGATTCTCAGCAGTTAATCCATATAGTTCTCGGGTCTATTCGACCGGTCCCAAGGGCTCTCTAGCTTTCTTTAGGGAAAAACCATGGATCATACCCGACCGAGACTCGATCATGGGCCAAGATGCCCATGGTGCTTGTGCGCCTAGGTACTAGCCGCTTGTGGGCCCATCCCTTTCCATCCCTTACTCTAAGGGTGCTCAGAGCAGTTGTCAAACCCATTGATGGTCCAACCTTCGAACTCCTGGGACCAGCTGGGCTGTAGAGGTCTTTTTTGATCCATATTCCTCTTACTTGTGACGAGTCATGGCCCGTCCTAAGAGGCGAAACATTTGGCTGGTTTTCCAAGGGAATGGACAGCGATTGCGTGCGCACTCCCCGCAGTGAGACGTTGTGGCTGATCGTGGTAGGCGCAGAGATCCAGGCTGGCGGTTGGTTTCCTTGCACCCATCACCCCAATAAAACTAAATGGTTTGCCCCCCGGGTTCCATACCTTGCATCCTTGCCTCCACAACCACGACCACCACCACCAATTGCCTAGGGTTCCCTGTTTCCACATCCCCGCCGCCATTGAGCCCACATCCAACCATCCCCACCTCCAATGGATCCATGGTGCCGCTCCAACTTCACCTTCCAGCGCATGGAGGGCCTCATCTATAGTGGTCTTCTCTATGCGCGGACCTCGACCGAGGAGTGGCTGTTGCCCGGCAATGAGGATCTGTCGTCGCCGCCCGATGGCTATGTGGTGTTGTTCGCCCACTTCCATGAGCATGGGTTCGTGACCCTCGCCCACATATTTCTTTGGGGGTTGCTGCACTACTACAAGATCAAGCTGCAACACCTCAATCCCAATGAGATCTAGCACATGGCAGCGTTCATCGCCCTATGCAAGTGATTCATGGGGATCAGCCCCCCACATCGATCTGTGGAAGTACTTCTTCACCATCACCCTCTAGAAGAAGAGGGTGAAGAGCAGTAGGTAGGAACTGCACATGCCGATGGGGTATGCCGGCATCCAACTCTGGAACAACTGGGTCGGCGAGTACCCACCGATGCAGCTATCAACATCCAACAAGGGGTGACATTCGCAGTGGTTCTACCTCAAGAACGACGCCACCGCACATTTGCTAGAGTTCACCAGCCGCCTGATTGAAGAGGCCCTAGAGTCATGGAGGAAGTGGGGCATTCTGGAGAAGGATAAGAAGAAGATCTAGGACCACATCACCGCCATCCATATCCTAAAGGAGAGTGGCTTGAAGGGGTTGGGCATCATCGGAGCCTACCTCACAAGGAGGGTGGCGCCGTTGATGATGTGCACGCTCCCACTGTATGCGATGGCGCCCGAGGCATCATTTGATGGAACGACGCTTGCCGAGGGAGCGCTCCTCCACTTAGAATTCATGGAATGCATTAAGGAGGCGATGGAGCCTTCATGGGATGACGCGGGTGCCCCCCTCGACTTCGTCTACCTAATACTAGGACATCCTCCAATGCGGCCGGAACCAGGCCATGTCATCTTCATAAGTTTCCCCTCCTCATACCTCTTCTTCAATTGATTTCTCGACCCCTTGATACTACTTTGAGAGGGACGGGACTAGCTGAGGGACCTCATCTTCATGGATCACCTAGTGCCATTACTGAGGGATTCGTCCATGAGGGCGGCGAATCACACTGAGGGTGAGCGGCTAAGGAAGGCGAAAGAGGACAAGAGGAAGAAGAAGCAGTGGAAGTTGTAGGCATGGGAGTGAAGGGAGGACACTGACAGCGACGGTGATGATGATGATCGAGACAACAACGAGGTAGTTGATGACATCAAGTGGGACGACCTAGAGAATGAGGATGTGCTGATAGGTATCAGTTCGTCCTTGCAGGAGTCGGGACCCTTCCCATTCCATGGAGGGGAGGGCATGTCTAGGGAGCCAATGGAGATGGGCCATACCATCGGCCTACCCCAGGAGCCGATAGGGGTGAGCGGCTCTGCCGCCTCGCCCAAGGTGCGAGCGGAGGTGGGTGGCTCTGCCGTCACGCCCCAAGATCTAAGGGGATCGAGCCCCTCTACCTAGGAGCAGGGGCGGGCTCAAAATGGCTTCATCCTAACGAGGTGGAGCAGAGGTTAGGGGGTTCGCCCTCCAAACGTATCTGTCGCCCGATGATGTTGAGGTGAGTCATTAGCTCCTCTATTTTTCTCTGCTTTGGTCATATTTCATCGTGACTTATGCTTTTTGCCTCTTGCAGTGTTGAGAGGTAGCGTAATCCTTTGGTGCTGGTGCCAAAGAAGAGCATCACCCTTCAAGCAAGGCGGCAGCCATCGGCTGGCATTGCGCCCGTCTCAGGCGGGAGCGGCACCAACGTGACTACATTGTAGGCTGGTCAGGCACTGCCCATGGTGGGGCCCATGCCCTTGGCAGGATGGGTAGATGTGGGGGATCAAGGGATGCCTTCAGGGGTCATGGAGCAGCCGCCAATGGCGGCGATACCGCTACCAACGGTGGGGCAGATGGGGCTACCGGCTACGCTTGTGGTGTCGACCATGGCGGGCACGATGCAGCAGGTCTGGACCCTACCAACGTAGGTAGAGGTGGTAGTGACTCTAATAGGTAGGTCACAGTTGGGCGCTATTGTGGTAGTGCCTGAGGAACCGGCGCAAGCCACGCCATCGGTGGCCTAGGTGATGGCGTCTGGAGTGGACCGGATGAAGGGGGACATGACCGAGGGACCCCTGGAGGTCATGGTGCTAGAAAACGAGTTAGTGTTCATACCACTAACCCTTTCCATCACCAAAGGGAGTGTCCCTATAGGGATGTCATGGCTAGGATGGTAGGCGGCGATCAGAGCGAGTGGGGAGCCATTCCTGGCCCTAACGTCGGTGGGCATGGAGCGAGAGAGCCTCGACATGGGGATCACATCCATGCTTGAAGCCATGGACCACGCCTAAGGTACCTTATGCGACATTGTCATTCCCTCCAACTGGGTATTCGCTTGACCCTACTTCTCTCCCTTTTCTTTCTCTATATACTTTTTGTATTCTAACCATCGTATCCTTTCGGTCCCTCATCGCTCGCAGCCGGGGGAAGTCTTAGTTCCTTCATGAGTAGAAGGGAACCTGGGACCACCTCATTGAGGAGGCACGACTGCATAGGGAGGTGACCACTTAGCTTGTTGCCGCCCAACAGAGGGTGGCTAAGCTAACTCCCCTCACTGAGGAGGCGGACAGTCTTTAGTCGTGGGTGGGTAAGGCCTATCAGCATGCTAACGAGGCTGAGAGGGCATTTGAGGCCCTATCAGCGAGATCATGGAGGGACAACGAGGAGACCGCTAAGGTCAGGAAGGAGCAAGACAAGCTGCTCCAAAAGGACGCCAAGGCCCGCCAGCGGATCCTCGACCTTCTGGCCAATGTTGAGAAAGAAAGGGAGCTGAAGCTAGGAGTCAAAGAGAAGCTCGTGGCCCTAGAGAAGAGGGCGAGTCTAGATGCTATGGTGGTCGCCCGGCTATGCAAGGTGTAGGATGAGCTGCTCTCAATCACGAAGAGGCTCCACTTGGAGCATGGCGCGACTTGCGAGGAGCGTGATCAGGCCCTTCGAGAGCGTGACCAGGCCTGCCAAGAGCGCGACAACATGTAGCAGAAGGTCGAATCCTTCTAGGATGAGCTTAGAAACATGACGACCTAGAAGCTAGAGGCCAAGAGCATCTCTATTAGGCTAGCCACAGACCTTGCTGAGGCAAGGAGGAATCTTTAGGCAGAGAGCGACAAGCTCGGTATAGAGTGCCACCCTTAGAGTGGTCTATGATGACCTTGAGGTGGTGTGGTCGGAGGGGACTAACTTGCTCGCAGCCCATGCCATTGAGATCATAGCTCGGGTGCGCCGGCTCGAGAGGAATGCCCTTCACGTCGGGGTTAATCAATCCTTTATGATTGCTCATTCTCATTATGGGGATAACATCAACCTATAGACAATGAGCCACAGCTTCATGCTTGGCTATGAAGCCCATGAGCTGGAGGAGATGGAGATGGCAGTGGCTCCCCTTTTGAAGGATCTGGTGGATAGGATCGAAAGCATAGTTCTCCCCCAGAGGGGTTAGTTAGTTTGATAGGTTCATCATTCTTGTAATCAGAGGATAGGTGCCGACCTTTGTGTAATGTTTAAACAAACTTGACATTTTTTCGTTTGACCGAGTCTGTTCTTTTGTTTTGGTGCGTTCCAGCCCTTCCATTTGTTAAGTCTGTAGAGCTTGAGGTGTAGGAAAGAAACTCTAATCACGCTAGTAAGCAAGAGTGCCATAGCCACTGGGGTGTAGGTTTCTCATAGTTCGACTAGTCTTGCTCAGTTGTTCATTTCCATAGACCTTGCTACTGGGTTTAATGTGAGGAAGGGTGTCGGGCGCGGTGACTATTTCAGAATGGGTGTATGTATACCTTTATTAGCCCCCGAGTGAGACACGACCCCTTACCGTTGCTGGGGTCAGGTGTCACTAAAGATTAAGGAGAGGATAGCGAAACTAGTAGGAGAAAGTGTATCATGCTTTCATGCATAAACCCTCCCTAGGATCTGAGCCATCATTCTACGACCATGTGTTCGGTCTCCTTGTGAGTCAAACTTTCCTCAAGCCCCCGCACGTAGTAGGGTCCGGTCGAGGGTCGGCTAGTCTTTGTGATCGTCACCCTGTCTGTGGTTTCTACAACCAGAGGGGTTGAGCTAACATCACTTGCCTCGATGGCTCAAGTGACGCGCTCTGTGAGCTTGCTAACGGGTATGTTCGAGTGGTATTTGGGTCCATCATTTGTGACAGGGTCGACATAGCCCTCATGTGGCGTTCCACTGCTCCTTAACCCGTCTCTCGGTAGATGCTTGAGCCACTCCGGAGGGCGACTCAGGTGGCCCGATGGCCTCCCCATTTGGGATTCTTTTGGCTCGGCTCGAGACTAGGATCAAACAAGAAGGTTGAGATGACCCTATCTGCTTCTATGCAGGTTAGGCAAAAGGCCACTAGGGCCCATCTATGTTTTCTCCCCTAGCTTTGTTCGATGCGGGGCGGCCTTGGGCCCTTCGTAGGCCGACCTTCAAACCCTGGTTAGTTGGACTCCTAATTTAGGGTCGGGCGGCTTGAGCCCTCAAGCCTAGTGGGGGTTGGTAGGGGTTGGCCATGTTTTCATGCATGACCTCGTCCTCAGTTTCCACAATTGGAGGGGCTAAGCTAACGACACTTGCCTTGATGGCTCGAGTGTCGCACTTGGTGAGCTCGCTAATGGGCATGTCTAAGTGGAATCTAGGTCCATCATTCGCTGATGGGGTTGGCATAGCCCTCATGTGGCATTCCATTGCTCCTTAACCTGTCTCCCGTCAGATGCCCAAGCCATTCAATTAGTTTGGGTGGCCTGCTGGCCTCTCCTCGATGGAGATTTTGTGGGCTTGGCTCGAGGTTAGGATCGAACAAGAAATGTCTAGATGTCCCTGTCTGCTTCTGAGCGGGGTCGGGGAAGGCTATTGGGGCTCATCTAAGTTTTTCTCCCCTGGCTTTGTTCGACTTGAGGCAGCCTTGGGCCCTTTGTGGGCTGGCCATCAAACCCCGATCAGTTGGATTCCTGATTTAGGGTCGAGCGGCTTGAGCCCCTAAGCCCCATGGGGCTCGGTAGGGGTTGGCCATGCTTCATGCATCACCCCGTCCTCGATTTCCGCAATCAGAGGGGCTAAGCTAATGACACTTGCCTCGATGGCTCGAGTGTCACGCTCGGTGAGCTCGCTAACGGCCATGTTCTAGTAGAATCCGGGTCCATCATCCGCTGACGGGGTCAGCATAGCCCTCATGTGGCATTCCACTGCTCCTTAACCCACCTCCTGGTAGATACCTATGTCACTCCAGAGAGCAACTCAGGTGGCCCACTGGCCTCCCCTCAATGGGGATTCTGCGGGCTTGGCTCGAGGTTTAGGATCAAACAAGAAAGGTCAAGGTGTCCATGTCCACTTCTGAGCGGGGTCGGGCAAGGCCGCTGGAGCTCATCTCAGTTTTTCTCCCCTAGATTTGTTTGAGGCAAGGCGGCCTTGAGCCTTTCATGGGCCGGCCTTCGAACCTCGATTGATTGCCGCTCATATCGAATGAGACAACTACCACTTCATGACGTGACACGAATCGTTATGATGTAGCAATTGCATATGCAATGCTTGGATGTATGGGATGAATGTATGGATGAATGGATGAATGAATGAATGTATGAGTGCATGCATGAGAATGGATGAATGAATGATCATGCAATGGAAAAGAAAAGTGGGGGTTGGTAAAGTTACCTCAATGGCTTGAGTGACGGGTTCGGAGAGCTCTTACAGAACATGTCTGCATGGGGTCTAGGTCCGTCGTTCATGATGGAGCCGGCATAACCTGCATGGGGCATCCCACTACTCCCCACCCATCTCTCAGCAGTAGCCTAAGCCGTTTGATCGATTTGGGTGACCTACCAGCCTCTCCTTGATGGAGATTCCATAGGTGGGGCCCTCCAAACCATTCCTAAGAAGGCAGAGGTTAAAGCTTAGGATGTGGGGACAAAACTCTAATCACGCTAGTGAGCGAAGATGCCATAGCCGTCGGGGCATAGGTTTCTCATAGTCTGACCAACCTTACTTAGTGCTTGTCTCCGCACAACTTTCCTCTAGTTTTTTAATGTGAGGAGGGGTCGGGCATAGAGAATGTCTATCGAATAGACACTATTGCTAGCCCCCGAGCAAAGCTCGACCCCCTGCCGTTGCTGGGGTTAGAGGCTCGATAGCAAAATTAATAGGAGGAATCGTGCGTAAATTAAGGGTGACCCATCTCTCGGCAGCGGCTTTGAGCTATTTGATCGACTTGGGCACAAGATTTACCTTGATGGTATGAGTGATGTGTTCATGGAGCTCCTACCAGATATGATCGAGTGGAATCCAGGTCCGTCGTTTATGACGGGGTCAGCATAACCCGCGAGGGGCACCTTGCTACTCCCTACCTATTTCTCAATAATGGCCAAGCCATCCAATCGACTTGTGTTACCCCCTGGGACAGGACTTACCTGTGGAGATACGAGATGAGAACATCCTGCCCAAAAAGCTTAGTTAGGCAGATGAGCCAAGCGGCGAACTTGTAATAAATGGACAAGCTCTTAAATTTCGTTATAGCCAAATAACTTTTTAGCCCTTCTCCCCTTTTTGTATAAAAAGGTTAGTGCATTCTGACCCTTTCTATCATTAAGGTCGTAAAGCTCAGTGTGCAGGTGAACAAATTTTGATCATGCTAGTGAGCAAAGGCACCATAGCCGCTGGGGCATAGGTTTCTTGCAGTCTGACTAGTTATACTCAGAGCTCATTCCTGCAACCCTAGCTCTTAGGTCTTAACATGATAGGGGGTCAGGCATAGAGAAAGTAGGCTAGGTGGACAAGCTCTTAGACGCGTGTCGACACTTCTTGTGACTAAGGCCAAAAAATCCTAGGGTGTGGAAAAAAACTCTAATAACGCTAGTGAGCAAAGGTGCCGTAGCCACCAAGGCATAGGTCTCTCGTAGTCTAACCAGTTTTACTCAGCATTCATTTCCTCAAACCTCGCTTCTAGGCCTTAGCGTGATAGACGGTCAGCTGTAGAGAATGTCTACCAGATAGGTATGCTTTTACTAGCCCCCGAGTGAGGCCTGACCCCCCACCGTTGTTGGGTCGGGTGTCACTAAAGGTCGGGGAGTTTGATAGCAAAACTGATAAGAGAAAGTGTGTGTTTATTTAGTGTAAAAGCGACTTAGCTGCTTGATGTTCTAGGCATTGGCAAAGACCTCGCCGTCGATGGTCATGAGCTTGTAGGTCCCTAGATGGAGCACCTCCATGATGACATATGGTCCCTCCCACGACAGGTGACGAGTCATGGCCCGTCCTAAGAGGCGAAACATTTGGCTGGTTTTCCAAGGGAATGGACAGCGATTGCGTGCGCACTCCCCGCAGTGAGACGTTGTGGCTGATCGTGGTAGGCGCAGAGATCCAGGCTGGCGGTTGGTTTCCTTGCACCCATCACCCCAATAAAACTAAATGGTTTGCCCCCCGGGTTCCATACCTTGCATCCTTGCCTCCACAACCACGACCACCACCACCAATTGCCTAGGGTTCCCTGTTTCCACATCCCCGCCGCCATTGAGCCCACATCCAACCATCCCCACCTCCAATGGATCCATGGTGCCGCTCCAACTTCACCTTCCAGCGCATGGAGGGCCTCATCTATAGTGGTCTTCTCTATGCGCGGACCTCGACCGAGGAGTGGCTGTTGCCCGGCAATGAGGATCTGTCGTCGCCGCCCGATGGCTATGTGGTGTTGTTCGCCCACTTCCATGAGCATGGGTTCGTGACCCTCGCCCACATATTTCTTTGGGGATTGCTGCACTACTATAAGATTGAGCTGCAACACCTCAATCCCAACGAGATCCAGCACATGGCAGCATTCATTGCCCTGTGCAAGGGATTCATGGGGATCAGCCCCCCACATCGATCTGTGGAAGTACTTCTTCACCATCACCCTCTAGAAGAAGAGGGTGAAGAGCAGTAGGCAGGAACTGCACATGCCGATGGGGTATGCCGGCATCCAACTCTAGAACAACTAGGTCGGCGAGTACCCACCGATGCAGCTATCAACATCCAACAAGGGGTGACATTCGCAGTGGTTCTACCTCAAGAACGACGCTGCTGCCCATTTGCTAGAGTTCACCGACCGCCTGATCGAAGAGGCCCTAGAGTCATGGAGGAAGTGGGGTATTCTAGAGAAGGATAAGAAGAAGATCTAGGACCACATCGCCACCATCCATATCCTAAAGGAGAGTGGCTTGAAGAGGTTGGGCATCATCGGGGCCTACCTCACAAGGAGGGTGGCGCCGTTGATGATGTGCACGCTCCCACTGTATGCGATGGCGCCCGAGGCATCATTTGATGGAACGACGCTTGCCGAGGGAGCGCTCCTCCACTTAGAATTCATGGAATGCATTAAGGAGGCGATGGAGCCTTCATGGGATGACGCGGGTGCCCCCCTCGACTTCGTCTACCTAATACTAGGACATCCTCCAATGCGGCCGGAACCAGGCCATGTCATCTTCATAAGTTTCCCCTCCTCATACCTCTTCTTCAATTGATTTCTCGACCCCTTGATACTACTTTGAGAGGGACGGGACTAGCTGAGGGACCTCATCTTCATGGATCACCTAGTGCCATTACTGAGGGATTCGTCCATGAGGGCGGCGAATCACACTGAGGGTGAGCGGCTAAGGAAGGCGAAAGAGGACAAGAGGAAGAAGAAGCAGTGGAAGTTGTAGGCATGGGAGTGAAGGGAGGACACTGACAGCGACGGTGATGATGATGATCGAGACAACAACGAGGTAGTTGATGACATCAAGTGGGATGACCTAGAGAACAAGGATGTGCTGATAGGTATTAGTTCGTCCTTGCAGGAGTCGGGACCCTTCCTGTTCCACGGAGGGGAGGGCACGTCTGGGGAGCCGGTGGAGACGGGGCATACCGTCGGCCTACCCCAAGAGCCAACAGGGGCGAGCGGCTCTGCTGCCTCGCCCGAGGTGCGAGCAGAGGTGGGTGGCTCTGCCATCACACCCCAAGATCCAAGGGGATCGAGCCCCTCTACCTAGGAGCAGGGGGTGGGCTCGAAACGGCTTCGTCCTAACGAGGTGGAGCAGAGGTCAGGGGGTTTGCCCTCTAAACGTATCTGTCGCCCGACGATGTTGAGGTGAGTCATCAACTCCTCTGTTTTTCTCTATTTTGGTCGGATTTCATCATGACTTATGCTTTTTGCCTCTTGCAGCATTGAGAGGTAGCGTAATCCTTTGGCGCTGGTGCCAAAGAAGAGCATCGCCCTTCAAGCAAGGCGGCAGCCATCAGCTGGCATCGCGCCCGTCTTTGGCGGGAGCGGCACCAGCGTGACTACGTTGTAGGCTAGTCAGGCAGTGCCCATGGTGGGGCCTGTGCCCTTGGCGGGACGAGTAGACGTGGGGGCTCAAGGGATGCCTTCAGGGGTCGTGGAGTAGCCGCCAATGGCGGTGATACCGCTACCAATGGTGGGGCAGACGGGGCTACCGGCTACGTTTGTGGTGCCGACCATGGCGGGCATGATGCAGCCGGTCTAGACCCTACCAACATAGGTAGAGGTGGTAGTGACTATGATAGGTAGGTCATAGCTAGGTGCTATCGTGGCAGTGCCTGAGGAACTGGCGCGAGCCGCACTATCGGCGGCCTAGGTGACGGCGTCTAGAGTGGACCGGACGAAGGGGGACACGACCGAGGGGCCCCTGGAGGTCATGGTGCTAGGAAAGGAGTCAGTGTTCGTACCACTAACCCTTTCCATCACCAAAGGGAGTGTCCTGATAGGGACGTCACGGCTAGGATGGTAGGCGGTGATCAGAGCGAGTGGGGAGCCATCCCTGGCCCTGATGTCGGTGGGCAGTGACTCATCTATGCTCCGGTGGGCTTCATTCTCGTTGCCACCACAGAGAGCATGGAGCGGGAGAGCCTCGACATGGGGATTGCGTCCGTGCTTGAAGCCCTAGACCACGCTCGAGGTGCCTTGCGCGACGTTGTCATTCCCTCCAACTGGGTATTCGCTTGACCCTGCTTCTCTCCCTTTTCTTTCTCAATATACTTTTTGTATTCTGACCATCGTATCCTTTCAGTCCCTCATCACTCATAGCCGGGGGAAGTCTTGGTTCCTTCATGAGCAGAAGGGAACCTGGGACCACCTCATTGAGGAGGCACGGCTGTGTAGGGAGGTGACCACTTAGCTTGTTGCCGCCCAACAGAGGGTGGCTGAGCTAACTCCCCTCACCGAGGAGGCAGACAATCTTTAGTCACGGGTGGGCAAGGCCTATCAGCATGCTAATGAGGCTAAGAGGGCATTTGAGGCCCTATCGGCGAGATCACGGAGGGACAACGAGGAGACCGACAAGGTCAGGAAGGAGCAAGACGAGCTGCTCCAAAAGGACGCTAAGACCCGCCAGCGGATCCTCGACCTTCTGGCCAATGTTGAGAAAGAAAGGGAGATAAAGCTGGGAGTCAAAGAGAAGCTCGTGGCCCTAGAGAAGAGGGCAAGTCTAGATGCCGTGGTAGTCGCCCAGCTACACAAGATATAGGATGAGCTGCTCTCAATCACGGAGAGGCTCCACTTGGAGCATGGCGCGGCTTGCGAGGAGCGTGATCAGGCCCTTCGAGAGTGTGACCAGGCCTGCCAAGAGCGCGACAATGTGTAGTAGAAGGTTGACTCCCTCCATGATGAGCTTAGAAACATGACAACCTAGAAGCTAGAGGCCAAGAGCGTCTCTATCGGGCTAGCCACAGACCTTGCCGAGGCAAGGAGGAATCTTTAGGCAGAGAGCGACAAGCTCGGTATAGAGTGCCACCCTTAGAGTGGTCTGCGATGACCTTGAGGTGGTGTGGTCGGAGGGGACTAACTCGCTCGTGGCCCATGCCATTGAGATCACAGCTTAGGTGCGCCAGCTCGAGAGGAATGCCCTTCACGCCAGGGTTAATCAATCCTTCATGATTGCTCATTCTCATTATGGGGATAACATCAACCTGTAGACAATGAGCCACAGCTTCACACTTGGCTATGAAACCCATGAGCTAGAGAAGATGGAGATGGCAGTGGCTCCCCTTTCAAAGGACCTGGTGGATAGGATCGAAAGCATAGTTCTCCCCTGAAGGGGTTAGTTAGTTTGATAGGTTCATCATTCTTGTAATCAGAGGATAGGTGCCGACCTTTGTGTAATGTTTAAACAAACTTGACATTTTTTTGTTTGACCAAGTCTGTTCTTTTGTTTTGGTGCGTTCCAGCCCTTCTATTTGTTAAGTCCGTTGAGCTTGAGGTGTAGGAAAGAAACTCTGATCACGCTAGTAAGCAAGAGTACCGTAGCCGCTGGGGTGTAGGTTTCTCATAGTTTGACTAGCCTTGCTTAGTTGTTCATTTCCGTAGACCTTGCTACTAGGTTTAATGTGAGGAAGGGTGTCGGGCGCGGTGACTATTTCAAAAGGGTGTATGTATACCCTTATTAGCCCCTGAGTGAGACCTGACCCCTTGCCATTGCTAGGGTCGGGTGTCACTAAAGATTAAGGAGAGGATAGCGAAACTAGTAGGAGAAAGCGTATCATGCTTTAATGCGTAAACCCTCCCTAGGATCTGAGCCATCATTCTATGACCGCGTGTTTGGTCTCCTTGTGAGTCAAACTTTCCTTGAGCCCCCGTGCATAGTAGGGTCCGGTCGAGGGTTGGCTCGTCTTTGTGATCGTCACCCTGTCTATGGTTTCTGCAACCGGAGGGATTGAGCTAATGTCACTTGCCTCGATGGCTCGAGTGACGCGCTCGGTGAGCTCGCTAACGGGTATGTTTGAGTGGAATCTGGGTCCATCGTTTGTGACAGGGTCGGCATAGCCCTCATGTGGCATTCCACTGCTCCTTAACCCGTCTCCCGGTAGATGCTCGAGCCACTCCGGAGGGCGACTCAGGTGGCCCGATGGCCTCCCCATTTGGGATTCTTTTGGCTCGGCTCGAGGCTAGGATCAAACAAGAAGGTTGAGATGACCCTGTCTGCTTCTATGTAGGTCAGGCGAAGGCTGCTGGGGCCCATCTATGTTTTCGCCCCTAGCTTTGTTCAACGTGGGGCGGCCTCAGGCCCTTCGTAGGCCGGCCTTCAAACCCCGGTTAGTTGGACTCCTAATTTAGGGTTGGGCGGCTTGAGCCCCTGAGCCCAGTGGGGATCGGCCATGTTTCATGCATGACCCCGTCCTTGGTTTCCACAATTGGAGGGGCTAAGCTAACGACACTTGCCTTGATGGCTCGAGTGTTGCACTCGGTGAGCTCACTAATGGGCATGTCTAAGTGGAATCTAGGTCCGTCATTCACTGACAGGGTTGGCATAGCCCTCATGTGGCATTTCACTGCTCCTTAACCCATCTCCCATCAGATGCCCGAGCCGTTCGATTAGTTTGGGTGGACTGCTGGCCTCTCCTCAATGGAGATTTTGTGGGCCTGACTCGAGGTTAGGATCGAATGAGAAATGTCTAGATGTCCCTGTCTGCTTCTGAGCGGGGTCAGGGAAGGCTATTGGGGCTCATCTAAGTTTTTCTCCCCTGGCTTTGTTCGACGCGAGGTAGCCTTGGGCCCTTCGTGGGCTGGCCTTCAAACCCCGATTAGTTGGATTCCTGATTTAAGGTCGAGCGGCTTGAGCCCCTGAGCCCCATGGGGCTCGGTAGGGGTTGGTCGTGCTTCATGCGTCACCCCTGTCCTCGATTTCCGCAATCAGAGGGGCTAAGCTAATGACACTTGCCTCGATGGCTCGAGTGTCACGTTCGGTGAGCTCGCTAATGGGCATGTTCTAGTAGAATCTGGGTCTTTCATCCGCTGATGGGGTCGGCATAGCCCTCATGTGGCATTCCACTGCTCCTTAACCCACCTCCTGGCAGATACCTATGTCACTCCAAAGAGCGACTCAGGTGGCCCGCTGGCCTCCCCTCGATGGGGATTCTATGGGCTTGGCTCAAGGTTTAGGATCAAACAAGAAAGGTCGAGGTGTCCATGTCCACTTCTGAGCTGGGTCGGGCAAGGCCACTGGAGCTTATCTTGGTTTTTCTCCCCTAGATCTATTTGAGGCGAGGTAGCCTCAAGCCTTTCATGGGCTGGCCTTTGAACCTTGGTCGGTTGTCGCTCATATCGAATGAGACAACTACCACTTCATGACGCGACACGAATCGTTGTGATGTAGCAATTGCATTTGCAATGCTTGGATGTATGGGATGAATGTATGGATGAATGGATGAATGAATGAATGTATGAGTGCATGCATGAGAATGGATGAATGAATGATCATGCAATGGAAACGAAAAGTGGGGGTTGGTAAAGTTACCTCGATGGCTTGAGTGACGGGTTCGGAGAGCTCTTACAGAACATGTCCGCATGGGGTCTAGGTCCGTCAGTTCATGATGGAGCCGACGTAACCTGCATGGGGCATCCCACTACTCCCCACCCATCTCTCAGTAGTAGCCCTAAGCTGTTTGATTCGATTTGGGTGACCTACCAGGCCTCTCCTTGATGGAGATTCCATAGGTGGGGCCCTCCAAACCATTCCTGAGAAGGCAGAGGCTTAAAGCTTAGGATGTGGGGACAAAACTCTGATCACGCTAGGTGAGTGAAGATGCCATAGCCGTCGGGGCATAAGTTTCTCAGCAGTCCTGACCAACCTTACTTAGTGCTTGTCTCCGCACAACTTTCCTCTAGTTTTTTAATGTGAAGGAGGGGATCGGGCATAGAGAATGTCTATCGAATAGACACTATTGCTAGCCCCCGAGCGAAAGCTCGACCCCCTACCGTTGCTGGGGTTAGAGGCTCGATAGCGAAATTAATAGGAGGAATCGTGTGTAAATTAAGGGTGACCCATCTCTCGGCAGCGGCTTTGAGCTATTTGATCGACTTGGGCATAGGATTTACCTCGATGGTATGAGTGATGTGTTCATGGAGCTCCTACCAGATATGATCGAGTGGAATCTAGGTCCGTCGTTCGTGATGGGGTCAGCATAACCCATGAGGGGCACCCTACTACTCCCTACCTGTTTCTCGATAGTGGCCAAGCCAGTCCAATCGACTTGTGTTACCCCCTGGGACATGACTTACTTGTGGAGATACGAGATGAGAACATCCTCGCCCAAAAAGCTTAGTTAGGCAGATGAGCCAAGCGACGAACTTGTAATAAATGGACAAGCTCTTAAATTTCGTTATAGCCAAATAACTTTTTAGCCCTTCTCCCCTTTTGTATAAAAAGGTTAGTGCATTCTGACCCTTTCTAGTCATTAAGGTCGTAAAGCTCAGGGTGTGCGGTGAACAAATTTTGATCATGCTAGTGAGCAAAGGCACCATAGCCGCTGGGGCATAGGTTTCTTGCAGTCTGACTAGTTATACTCAGAGCTCATTCCTGCAACCCTAGCTCTTAGGTCTTAACATGATAGGGGGTCAGGCACAGAGAAAGTAGGCTAGGCGGACAAGCTCTTAGATGCGTGTCGACACTTATTGTGACTAAGGCCAAAAAAGCCCAGGGTGTGGAAAAAAACTCTGATAATGCTGGTGAGCAAAGGTGCCATAGCCAATGAGGCATAGGTCTCTCGTAGTCTGACTAGTTTTACTCAGCGTTCATTTCCTCAAACCTCACTTCTAGGCCTTAGCATGATAGACGGTCGGCTATAGAGAATGTTGACTGGATAGGTACACTTTTACTAGCCCCCGAGTGAGGCCTGCCCCCCCGCCGTTGCTGGGGTCGGGTGTCACTAAAGGTCGGGGAGTTTGATAGCAAAACTGATAAGAGAAAGTGTGTGTTTATTTAGTGTAAAAGCGACTTAGCTACTTGATGTTCTAGGAATTGGCGAAGACCTCACCGTCGATGGTCATGAGGTTGTAGGTGCCTGGACGGAGCACCTCCACTGATGTACGGTCCCTCCCATGACGGGGAGAGCTTGTGGCGGTCCTTGCTGCTCTAGATGAGGCGGAGGACCAAGTCTTCGACGTTGAAGGCCCGACCCCTCACTCCACGGCTGTGGTACCGGCGCAACGCTTGCTGGTACTTGGCCGAGCGAAGGAGGGCAACGTCATGGGCTTCATCCAGCTGATCCATGGCATCCTCGAGGGACGCCTTGGTTCCCTGTTCATCATATGCCCTAACCCTTGGCGCTCCATAGTCAAGGTCGGTCGGGAGGATAGCCTCAGAACCATAGACCATGAAGAATGGTGTGTAGCCAGTGGCCCGGCTAGGGGTCGTCCTTAGGCTCCAGAGCACCACGGGAAGCTCCGTGACCCATCGTCCACCAAACTTGTTCAACCAGTTGAAGATCCTAGGCTTGAGGCCTTGTAGGACCACACCATTCATGTGCTCAACCTGCCCATTCGTGCGGGGGTGCGCCATGGCAGCCCAATCGACCTAGATGTGGTATTCATTGTAGAATCAGAGGAACTTCTTTTCGGTGAACTACGTGTCGTTGTCTGTGATGATGGAGTTCGGGACTCTAAAGCGATGGACGATGTTGTGGAAGAACAACATAGCTTCCTCGGACTTGATCGTGGAGATCGACCAAGCCTCTATCCACTTTGTAAACTTGTCTACGGTGATAAGCAAGTGGATGTAGCCCCTGGGCACTGTGAATGGCCACGTGATGGGGATTGTCTAGAGCGCTTGGGCTGGTAGGTGAGTCTACCGAGCATAGTACTAACACCCTTCATAGGTGCGCACAATCTACTCGGCATCGGCTACTGTGGTTGGCTAGTAGAAGCCTTGTCGAAAACGTGTTTTCAACTAGGGTTCTAGGCGCTGCATGGTGACCATAGACCCCACCATGGATATTGCTCAACAAATGCTTCCCCTATTCGATGGGGATGCAGCGCTGCAAGATCCTGGTGTGGCTTCGCTTGTAGAGTTCACCCTCAACAATGACAAAGGACTGGGCGCGACACGCGAGCCATTGAGCCTCTGTCTTGTCCGTTGGCAATGCCTCAAGGAGGAGGTAGTCAAGGTAGAGTGTCCTCCAGTTGACCAGAGGGTCGAGCTCTATCGCTGGGTCCTCTTCGAGCTCCATGACTTTAGGGTCGGATGGAGCCAACGGTTGGTCAGCCCTCGAGCCTAGGGTGGGCGGCCCATCACCAGGTTGTTCTAGCCCTTTATAGCGAACTGAGGGCTTGTGCTGATTGCTGGAAAAGATGCCCGTTGGCACCAGCTCTCGGCCGAATGCTGCTTTTGCCAGTGCGTCAGCCGCCTCATTGAGATGCCTTGGAATGTGGTTGAGCTCAACGCCATTGAACTTGTCCTCCAGCTGGTGGACTTCTCGATAATATGCAGCCATCTTGGCATTGTGGTAGCTTGACTCCTTCATGACTTGGTTGATGACCAGCTAGGAGTCACCTCGGATGTCAAGGCGTTAGATGCCCAACTCAATGGCTTATGATCATGCAATGTCAAGGTTAAATGCATGCTTAACATCGAGGGTGTTACACCTCATATTTGGCCACATTATTGGAGGAGGGGAAATGGATGCGGACCATGTACCTCATGCATACCCTAAGGGGCAAAACTGAAAACCAGCCCCGCATCGATGCCTTTCTTCATCAGTGATCTATCAAAGTACATTGTCTAGTACTCTTGGTCGAAGATCGCTGGTGGCATTTGGACCTCGGTCCACTCTGCAACGAAATCAGCCAACACTTGGGACTTGATGGCCATCCAGGGAGGCATACGTAATGCCCTGACCCATTAGCTTGAAGTGCCCACTTCGCAATTCTTCCTATGGCATCCTGGTTTTGGACGACCTCGCCGAGGGGGAAGGATGTCACGATTGTCATCGGATGAGACTCGAAGTAGTGGCGTAGCTTCCTCTTAGCGATGAGGACGGCGTACAGGAGCTTTCAGATCTAGGGGGTAGCGGGTCTTAGAATCGGATAGGACCTCACTAATGAAGTAACACGGGGCACTGTACTTTGTGGGCATGCCCCTCTTCTTCTCACTCCACTACCAGGGCGGCACTGACCACTTGCATGGTGGCCACAATGTAGAGCAGAAGGGGTTCTCCATCGGTCAGAGTAACTAGGATCGAGGCCTTCGTCAGAAGCTTCTTGACCATGTCAAGTGCCTCCTGGGCCTTGAACGTCCATTCAAAGCGGCCAGCCTTCTTCAGAAGTTGATAAAGGGGGAGACCTTGTTCGCCGAGTCATGAGATGAAGCGGCCCATTGCGGCAAGGCACCTATAACTCACTGTACCCCCTTTATGTTCTGAATCGGGCCCATCCTTGTGATGGACGAGATCTTCTCTGGGTTGGCTTCGATGCCATGCTCGGAGACGATGTGATGAGGACATCACTCCTTCGGATGTACCCCCTTGATCCTCCAACCGTGATGCAAGGTCCAATGACCCGGGCTCGAATGCGTCAACTCAATTTAGAGGTGAGCTCGTTCTTAAGCGATCCTTTTTGTACTTTTGAGAATAGACTACTACCTAATGATGTTATCTTGCTTAGGAACATTGGAGAGGGTCATGAAGGACTTAGAGGACGTGGTGAAGGCGAAGATGACCAGCAAGGACAGTCCAACAGGAACCGGAGGCCCGGTCCAACATGATTTCGAGTCTGCCTCGGCCTCCAGGACCAGTCTGCCTTAAACTGGTCACCCAGGACGCATCCGGACTCCGTTTTCGACGATCCACATATGGATGTAAAGCTAATTTGATAAGGAAGCCAATCCAAGTGGTCTCACATTCAAAAGCTCTTAGGAATCAACAGGAATCGTCGAAACAAGTCAGCGTCCAGAATCTACCAGGGTGCTGCGACACCGTCTTTTGGTCTGTTGGACCAGTGTATCGTATTTGGGCCCATTAGGGGGCGCGTCCTAGGGTCAGCGATGGCACCCTAATGACCTTTATAATCATACGCCAGCCATCGTCATTAGGTTTTGGGTTTTGCTTAGATTATTCTATCAAGAACAGTTTCGCCGTTCATCGGTTTGTGAGACCCCAACTTCGTGAGATTAATCATTCATCTGCAATTTGGTTGCGTTCTCTCTTGTTCTTGCTTGTGTTCTTCGTTGCGTAGGCTGGGATTAGCCTTCTTGGTGAGGTAAACCTGGTCTGTGACTCGGTTGATAACCAGAGTAGCTGTGGTGCTAAGATTGCAGGGTTTGATCTTTCGATCTGAAGTCGGATCGGTGTGTCATTCTTCGCCACAATGATAGTTACCACCACCCGACGGAAGATCGGGATCCCTGTTTCCATTAAGTGGTAATCAGAGCTAAGGTATACCGTCAGGTTCACTTTTATTCCCTAGTTTTGAGTGTTTCGATCTCGTCCCATAGTCCAGTGCCATATTTTTTTCCCTGTCCTAGAACCTTCCGTGCCATAGCCTTTGCATATTTCAGTTTTAGAGTCCGTCATGTTGAGTTTGTGTCCTGGTCGAGGTCTTGTTGCTGGTTAGGTCATGTTAGAGTCCAGTTTGTGTGTTTTCCCTCATTGTTTCCATCAAATCTTTGCTGTTGTGACCAATTTTGCGCACATTGTTCCCGTTTTGTCTTCTAATTTGGAGCCAATTCTTAAAACTGGTCTAGTTTTCACATACGAACTCTGATTTCGACGTTCCATATATCAAAATCGATCAGAAAAAAAATTCGGATCTGTCCATCCCCTACTTTGTCGGGGTCAAAAATTTTTAAATTGGTAAAAAAGTGGTCACAAGATCCTCTTTTCATGGTCACAAGGTTTGTGTCGATTTTGAGCAAGTTTTCTAAATTTTTCACAGGCCACGTCTTTCACTTGTTTAAGCTCATATTTTTTGTGATTACTTCTTTTGTGCTCCTAAGTAAAGGAAAAATATAAAAAAATAAAATAAAAAAGTTGAAATTTCCCAAAAAACAACTATAGCCCAAAAAATAGAAAAAAAGAAGGGTAAAAGAGGAACAATATCTAGAGGAGCACATAGAGAAGACCAAAGTGAGCTATGTTTACGTGTGCTGTCTGGTTCCTTGTTTGTGTTACTGTTTCCATCCATCATACTTGTTTTTCACACACCTGTCATCTTGCTATCCACCATACTTTTGTCACACACCTGGTACTTAGAACATTTTAGACCAGCAACGAGAACTAGTACTTTGGACTATAATTCAGCATTACTTTCATGTTACTGACTTGTGTGCCAGATATACATATTACTCTTTGTGTGCCTTCCAAGCTCCACAAACTCTTCAGATCAGTACAGAAAAAGGGCCTTGCAATCTCAGTACCACTACCACATAGGTATCACGAACCAGCCGCCAGGTTGTACCGCCCACTACTTGCGTTGGTAAGAACTTTGTAAGAGCTTGGTAAGACGCTTCCACTTGCTATGAAAAGTGACACCACTGCAACCACATAGTCATTTGGTAGGGATAACTTTCACCGTTTGTTCCTATTTTTATGTTTACAATGGCAGGAGGTGATCAGACTGGAGATAACAATCCTAAGGGTTTCAGCGAGTGTGTCAGCCAAGAGCAACTACAAGCTATTGTAGAGGATGCCCAAAAAAGGATGAATGAGGCTGTTAGGAAGGCCGTCACTGACGCACTCATTGAACTCAACATTGGCAACAGCATGGAGAGATTGGACAAACGAATTTCCATGCTAACTGACAAGGTTACCGAGTTGGAAACCTTGGTGGCAGTCAACAACAATGACGTCTCCAGCAGCAACATCGATGGTCTCTTGCCAGAAGACATGGTGCATGATGCCATTGGGAACATAGATCGAGCAGCCTTCAGACAAGCAAGATTACTGACGACGTCTTCACCTGCAACACGACAGGTATGAGTGGTGTCCACCACCATCAAGGTAATAATCACCGTGTACCCGATGATCCTTATGCTAAGATTAAGTTCACAATACCATCTTTTTTGGGTCATTATGATGCTGAGGGATATCTTGATTGGGAGATGACTGGTAGAACAAAAGTTTAGTGCCCACCTTGTACCTGAGCATCATAGAGTTCGACAAGCTACTAGTGAGTTTAAGGATTTTGCCATTATTTGGTAGAATGGGCTAGCTGCACAGGATGCTTTACCTAGTATGTGGGAGGAACTTAAGGTAGCTATGTGTGATTGCTTTGTTCCTCCTTCTTATCATAGAGATTTGCGTAAGAAATTGATGCGATTAGAACAAGGAGATAAATCTGTACAGGATTACTATGGTGAGCTCCAAAAGGGATTGATGCGCTGTAGGGTTGTGGAGGGGAACGAAGATGCCATTTGTCGTTTTTATTTGGGTTTGAGGCGTGAGATTCAGGACATTGTTGATTATAAAGAATTTAACACTAGTCAACCAGTTGTTTCAGTTTGCTATGCTTGCAGAAAAGGAATTGTAGGGGTGTGAACAGCAGAGCAAGAGCAAGGTCAGCACCACATACACGCCACATTCGGCACCATCTTTGGGGCTGACCAAGCCAACCACTTTTTAGGGCACCTCCACCAGCGAGCAAACGACCAACAGCCTCTAGAGTTTCCACTACACCTAAGGCACCTCCCACACGACCTTTAGATTCAGGTAAAAATTCTTTGCAGGTGCCTACCAAGAGTGCCTCATCCGTTGCATCGATGGGACGCACTTCGGGCATTCAGTGCCACTGTTGCCATGGCATTGGCCATGTGCAGAAGGACTGTCCATGTCAGCGGGCATATATTGCTACAAAAGATGGTTACATCAGCACCTCTGACATTGAGGATGAAGAAGACCAAGATGTAGATGAGAAGGACAGTGAAGTCCTTGGAGATGAGGCCACGACGGCCTATAGGAGCATCATTGTACAGCAGGTGCTTAGCTCACAAGTCTAGCAACCTGAGAAGCTACAACGCCATAACTTGTACCGGATTTTCTTCGTCATCAGCGACCGTCATGCACGTGTCATTATTGATGGAGGTAGCTACAACAATTTGGTGAGTTCTGATTTGGTCAAGAAGCTTGGCTTGACCACATGCCCACACCCACATCCATACCATATTTAGTGGATAAATGATTCTAGTAAAGCAAAAGGTAACACAAACTTGTAGAGTTTCATTTTCCATTGGTTCTTATGCTGATTCTGTTGATTGTGACGTGGTACCTATGCAGCTTGTTCACTTTTATTGGGTCGTCCTTGGGAACATGATAATGATGCTACACACCATGGTAGAAGTAATCAATATACTTTTGTACATAAAGGAAAGAAAATTACTTTGGTACCTTTGACACCTGTTCAAATTATACAAGCTGATAGAGAATGCACTGCTAGTTTGAATGATGTTCAATCTAAAAATCAGTAAGTTGCTAATTCTATTTTCTCACCTAAAAAGGATAAGTCTACATCTATTTCTAAGGCTGAAGGAATTAAATTGAAGGATGGTGTTATGCTTGCAACAAAATGTGACTTTGCTGAAATTTCTGATGATGATATTTGCTATGCTTTGGTATGCAAACGAGCTATGTTTTCGCTTGATGATATTGTTAGCTCGGTGCCTCCTACTGTCACTAACCTTTTGTAGGAGTATGAGGACATTTTTCTAGCTGAGATACCCCCGGGGCTGCCACCTATGAGAGGAATAGAGCATCAAATTGATTTGATTCCGGGAGCAACCTTGCCCAACAATGCTGCCTATCGAACCAACCCCGAGGAGACTAAGGAAATTCAGCGGCAAGTCCAAGACCTTTTGGACCGCGGGTATGTACGTGAAAGCCTTAGTCCTTGTGCCGTTCCTGTACTTTTGGTTCCTAAGAAAGATGGAACTTGGCGTATGTGTGTTGATTGTAGAGCCATCAATAATATTACTATTTGGTATCGTCATCCTATTCCTAGGCTAGACGACATGCTTGATGAGTTGTGTGGTTCTATAATTTTCACTAAGATTAACTTATAAAGTGGCTACCACCAGATTAGAATGAAACTTGGAGATGAATGGAAAACTGCATTTAAAACCAAATTCGAGTTGTATGAGTGGTTAGTTATGCCTTTTGGTTTGACAAATGCACCTAGCACTTTCATGCGCTTAATGAATGAGGTTTTAAGAGCTTTTATTGGTCATTTTGTGGTAGTTTACTTTGATGATATATTGATTTACAGCAAGTCTTTTGATGAACATATGGATCACTTACGTGTTGTTTTTAATGCTTTACATGATGCACGTTTATTTGGTAACCTTGAGAAGTGCATCTTTTGCACGGATCGAGTTTCTTTTCTTGGCTATGTTGTAACTCCACAGGGAATTGAGGTGGACAAGATGAAAATTGAAGCCATAAAGAGCTGGCCGGTTCCCCAAACCATCACACAGGTGAGGAGTTTTCTTGGTCTTGCAGGATTCTACCGCCGCTTCATTAAAGATTTCAGCACCATTGCTGCCCCATTGCATGAGTTGATGAAGAAAGGGGTGGTGTTTCATTGGGGAAAGGCACATGAGGAGTCCTTTGACACTTTGAAGGACAAGCTTACACACGCACCATTGCTGCAACTTCCAAACTTTGGTAAGACTTTTGAGCTACAATGTGATGCTAGTGGAGTTGGCATTGGAGGTGTTTTGATGCAAGATGGTAAACCCATTGCTTACTTTAGTGAAAAATTGCATGGCCCTGTTCTTAATTATTCCACGTATGATA
Organism: Miscanthus floridulus; assembly: GCF_019320115.1. Taxonomy (NCBI): domain Eukaryota; kingdom Viridiplantae; phylum Streptophyta; class Magnoliopsida; order Poales; family Poaceae; genus Miscanthus; species Miscanthus floridulus. The sequence goes on from NC_089593.1 coordinate 60,780,033, forward strand.
AGGAATTGTATGCACTTGTTCGTTCTTTAGAGACGTGGCGTCATTATTGGTGGCCTAAAGAATTTGTTATTTATTCTGATCATGAATCGCTTAAGTATCTTCATTCTCAAAATAATCTGAATCGTAGGCATGCTAAATGGGTTAAATTTATTGAATCTTTTCCTTATATTATCAAACACAAGAAAGGGAAGGATAATGTGATTGCTGATGCTTTGTCTAGAAGATATACATTACTGTCCCAACTTGATTGTCGGATTTTTGGTCTTCAATCAATAAAAGAACAATATGTGCTTGATCCTGATTTTAAGGACATGTTGCTTAATTGTAGAGAGGGACGTGCATGGAATAAGTTTATGATCAATGATGGGTTTTTGTTGAGAGCTAACCGCCTATGCATTCCAGTTGGTTCCGTTCATCTTTTGTTGTTGCAGAAGGCACATGGAGGTGGATTGATGGGACATTTTGGTGCCAAGAAGACGGAGGAGGTGCTGTCCACTCACTTCTTTTGGCCAAGAATGAGGCGAGATGTAGAGCGGTACAGTGGCTCGGTGTGCCACATGTCAAAAAGCTAAGTCACGGTTGAACCCACATGGTTTGTATATGCCTCTTCCTATTCCTTCTACTCCTTGGGCTGATATATCTATGGATTTTGTGTTGGGTTTGCCAAGGACTAAGAGGGGGAGGGATAGTATTTTTGTGGTGGTTGATCGTTTTTCTAAGATGGCACATTTTATTCCTTGTCATAAGAGCGACGATGCTTGTTCATATTGCTGACCTTTTCTTTCAAGCAATCGTTCACTTGCATGGTATGCCTTCTACTATTGTTTCAGATCATGATGCAAAATTCTTGAGTCATTTTTGGCGCACGTTGTGGAATAAATTGGGGACCAAGCTGTTGTTTTCTACAACATGTCATCCCCAAACTGATGGGCAAACTGAGGTTGTGAATCAAACATTGTCCACCATGTTGAGAGCAATTTTGAAGCGCAATTTGAAGATGTGGGAAGAGTGTTTGCCGCATGTGGAGTTTGCATATAACAGGGCAGAACATTCCACCACCAAGATAAGTCCTTTTTAGGTAGTGTATGGTTTTAACCCCCGTGCTCCTATTGATCTTTTGCCTTTACCTACCATTGAGAGAATACATAGTGATGCTAGAGAGCGTGCTAATTTTATTCGTAAGTTGCACGAAACAACTAAAGCAAATATTGAAAGAATGAATGAAAAGTATAGAATTGCTGGTAGTAAAGGTAGAAAAGAGATTAAACTTGAACCGGAGTGATTTGGTTTGGTTACATTTGAGAAAAGATAGATTTCCTGAGCTGCGTAAATCTAAATTAATGCCAAGAGCAGCTAGGTCCTTATAAGATAATTGAGAAAATAAATGATAATGCCTACAAACTTGAGTTGCCACCCGAGTTTGGGGTTAGTCCCACCTTTAACATTGCAGATTTGAAACCTTATTTGGGAGAAGAAGATGAGCTTGAGTCGAGGATGACTCCATTTCAAGAGGGGGAGGATGATGAGGACATCACTCCTTCAGATGTACATGCTGATCCTCCAACCGTGATGCAAGGTCCAATGACCCGGGCTCGAATGCGTCAACTCAATTTAGAGGTGAGCTCAGTTCTTAAGCGATCCATTTTTGTACTTTTGAGAATAGACTACTACCTAATGATGTTATCTTTCTTAGGAACATTGGAGAGGGTCATGAAGGACTTAGAGGACTGTGGTGGAGGCAAAGATGATCAGCAAGGACGTCCAATAGGAACCTGGAGGCCCTGGTCCAACATGATTTCGAGTCTGCCTCGGCCTCCAGGACCAGTCTGCCTTAAACTAGTCACCCAGGATGGATCCAGTACTCCTGTTTTTCGACTGATCCACATATGGATGGAAAGCTAATTTGATAAGGAAGCCAATCCAAGTGGTCTCAGTCAAAAGCTCTTCGGAATCAATAGGAATCGTCAAAACAAGTCAGCGTCCAGAATCTACCAGGGTGCTGCGACACCGTCTTTTGGTTCGTTTGACCATGTATCTTGTTTGGGCCCATTAGGGGGCACATCTAGGGTATGCGATGACCCTAAGACCTTTATAATCATACGCCGCCACCATCATTAGGGTTTGGGTTTTTCTTAGATTATTCTGTCAAGAACAGTTTCGCCGTTCATCGGTTTGTGAGACCCCAACTTCGTGAGATTAATCATTCATCTGCAATTTGGTTGCGTTCTTTCTTATTCTTGCTTGTGTTCTTCATTGCGTAGGTAGGGATTAGCCTTCTTGGCGAGGTCAACCTGGTCCGTGACTTGGTTGATAACCAGAGGAGCTGTGGTGCTAAGATTGTAGGGTTTGATCTTTTGATCTAAAGCCGGATCGGTGTGTCATTCTTCGCCGCAACGATAGTTACCACCACCTAACAGAAGATCGGGATCCCCGTTCCCATTATGATGAAACCAAGCAGCATACCCCTCGGGACCCCAAAAACACACTTCTTAGGGTTGAGCTTAATGCCATTTGCTTAGAGTTTTGTGAAGGTCTGCTCAAGGATGGCAATGACCTGGTCAGCTCGTTTAGACTTGACCACTGATGTCATCCACGTAGGCCTCAACGGTCCGCTCGATGAGGTCCCCAAAACATTTGAGCATACAATGCTGGTATGTAGCCTTAGCATTCTTCAGACCAAACATCATTTTGACATAGCAAACGATCTAAATGGGGTGATGAAAGATGTCATGAGCTGGTTGGGCTCTTTCATCATGATTTGATGGTACCTAGAGTACGCATTAAGGAAGCAAAGGGTTTTGCACCCTGAGGTAGAGTCGACTACTTGGTCTATGCATGGCAACGGAAATGGATCCTTCGGGCATGCTTTGTTGAGACCCATGTAGTCAACACACATCCTCCATTTCCCACTCTTCTTTTGTACAAGAATGGGATTGGCTAACCACTTGGGGTGGTACACTTCCTTGATGAACCTGGCCGCCAAAAGCTTCACAATCTCCTAGCCGATGGCCCTATGTTTCCCCTCATCAAAGTGACACAGGCATTGCTTCACCAGCTTGGAGCTTGGCCAGATCTTCAAGGCATGCTCGGTGACTTCCCTTGGAATGCCCAGCATGTCTGAGGGTTTCCATGCAAAGATGTCTCTGTTGGAGCGAGTATCTCACTAGATGCAGTATGCTCTCCGGGTGGTCGGTCCGATTAAAGGTTATGGTGGACTTCGACCATTGAAGGAAGGTTGGCGCGACCGGCTCGGCTGTATCAACCTCATGGCATGCAAGCTTATAATGATGCTTGGAGTCATAGGCTGCCAACCCTCCGAAGATCATGAGGCAGCCATTCGGGTTAGAAAGCTACCATTCTTCCCCTCAGCATCGTCCACAATTGGGCCGGGGACCTTCCCATGCTCCCCTTTGTTGGAGCCTCCAGACAAGAACTGCTTCATGAGGTCATAGTCCTTGTATAGATGCTTGATGGGGAAGGCATGGTTCAGGCATGGCCCCTCGAGTAGCTTCTCGAAGTGGTTCGAGATGGCCTCCGTAGGCTTCCATCCCCCCTGCAGTCAACAGCGGCCATGAATGAGCCCTGCGCCACTGCTTGTTCTTCTTCTTGATGGGACGGTTAGAGGCGCCTTCGCTGGCGTCCTCGTCTCATTTTGCCTTGCCCTTGAGGCGTTTGAAGATCGCTCTGACTGCCTCCTCGCCCGAGGCATGGCTGGTGGTAATGTCAAGGAGCTCCTTTATGGTTCATGGGCCCTTATGTCTTAGCTTATGAACCAGGGACTCATAGGTGGTCCTAGATAGGAAAGTGCCCATAACATCGGTGTCGGCGACGTTAGGCAGCTCATTGCACTGCTGGGAGAAGCACCGGATGTACCCACAAAGGGTTTCTCTAGCCTTTTGTCGATAGTTCTTGAGATCCCATGGGTTCCCAGGGTAGTTTTATATGTCCTAGAAGTTCCCCACAAAGATCTCTTTCACGTTTGCCCAACTTTGTATTATGTTGGGCAGAAGGTGTTCCAACCATGTTCGCGCCAAATCGGCCAGGAACAATGGAAGGTTGTGAATAATAAAATCATCATTATTCACTCCACTGGATTGGCAGGCAAGCCAATAATCCTTGAGCTAGTGTCCGAGGTTTGTTTCCCTAGAGTATTTCGAGATGTTGATTGGTGGTCGGTACCTTAGAGGGAAAGCGGCGTTGAGGATGTGTCATTCGAAGGCCTGAGGCCCCAACAGACCAGGGCTCGGGCTTTGGTCCTCGCCACTATTGTAGCATCCACCACGATGAGGGTGGTAGCCACAACTAGCTCCCTCCCCCGTATTGCCACAGGTACGCCTGTGGGCGTCGAGGGCGTCACGTGCGTCACGGTTGCGGTCGAGACTCTCATGCACCAGAACCGTGGTGCGCAGCCTGCCATCTTGCGGCACTTGGTGGACCGATGCATCCTTGTCCGATCGCTCCAAGGGTGTGCACTAGCTGACATTGAGCTCGTGTCACCAAGACAGCGAGCTATTGACCTGCTGCGCCACTGCACGCTCGAGCAGCGTGTGAATCTCATGGTGGACCTGATGATCCTTGGGCATCATGGGCCTCGGAAGCTCATGGAGTAGGGCCATCACAACAGTGATGTTCTAGCTCGCCCAGACGAAGTGTGGGAGGGCTTCATCTTCTACGATGATCCTCCGATTCACGTCATAGGCCATGGTGCACACGCCCACCGTCTTTGTGGCGCTTGATCTCCCGATCGAGCTCCATATGTTCCTGCTCAAGCTAGAGTCATGCTTCCTCGAGCTCTAGGTGTCAGACCTTTAGCTACTCCACCCATAGGTGGGGTGGGGCCCCTATCTCCCCCTCGACCTCATCATTGAGATTGTTCATCGGGGTAGCCTCCTCCTCATGAGAGGGGTGATGGCTCCCCCTGCTAGAGTCAAAGCTGGAGGGCGACTCCGATTCTCCCGTGAGGAGGTCATGGAAAGACTCCATGACATATTTAGTCATCCCCATGAACTCGTCGTTCGTAGGGGACAGAGGTGTGCATCGTGCCACAAGGTGGCCATTGGTCTCTACGGCATTACGGAGACCGAATGAGAGCACTATCGGGGTGCTTCGGATGAGGTACGCTAGAGAGAGCGGCTCCCCTCTAGCAAGCTGCACAATGATGTTGGTGAACAAGAAGGTGAGGTGGCACAGGTCTTCCTGAGATGGCTGGGGTCCTAGGAAGGAACTAAGCTAGTGCTCTAACCTCCCGTAGTCGAAGTCGAGGAGCTGGTTGCTCCTAGGGGCGTGGGCCTCTAATGCATGCAGCTATAGCTCCTCAAGCGCCTCGGCGATCATGTCGAGGCACGCAGAGTGGAGAGGTAGGACGGCGGCGGGAGCCATCGCCAATGCTCCCTCTATCGTGACAATGAAGTCCAGGTCCCCGAAGCGCACATGCGCGCCAGGGACCTAGCTAAAGTTGTGACTAGCCATCCGAGGCCTGGTGTGGATGTCAAGACATGCAAAAGGCCCCTACCTGGCGCACCAATTGTCGGTGTTTCATGCTACCACCAACAAGTAAATTTCTAATATTGCACATCTAGGCTTGGATGGTGTGCTAAAAGGATACAAGGTTTATACTGGTTTAGGCAGAACGTCCCTACGTCTAGTTCATTACTACTGCTCATGTTACTAGCACTGAAAGTTTGCAGTAGGGGTTACAAACAGTTGATAGAGGGATATGTCCCAAGTCTCTAGTGGAAGGAACGAATGGGCGCCGAGAGCTCGATCGCTACTTGGCTACGTGTTTGGGGTTTGATGGATCAATCGGATTCGAGTATGATGGTTCAATGCGATGAGTTGCGATTGTTGGTTTGATGCCCCAAATGGGACGCCCTGTTTCCCTTTTATAGGCCAAGGGAAAGCATGTGTTACAGCGGAGGGAAAAAAGAGAATCAGAAGGAGAAGAAGTCCTCCAGGATCGCTGGATCCTTCATCTCTTCTATGCGGGTCCTGCCGACCCTGTAGACGTCAATAGGGACAGCTTCACATCATGGCCCCATCGATCACTGGCGCCACACATAGGCGTCATCTCCCGGTCATGGCGCTCCACTTCATCCTAGCGGACATCATGGCAAACTGATGCACCTGTTAGTGTTCGTACGAGAGTTATGCAGAATAGCACTGATTCACCCAATGCTGTTCTTGATGTGAATCCTCAGGTATGGCCCATCATAGCCATGGGTTATATCGGGGTGTGCCGGTCACCTCCCTGGTGTCAGAGCTTTGACCCAAGCCAATATGCTTGGACATGGAGTGGTCGGCGGTGGTATGGGTCTCCGTCGGGTGAGACGGAGCTCCCGGTCTTGGGGTCAGGCAAGGCGGAGTTCCTCCCCAGAGGATTGGCAAAGCAGAGTGCAAACCCAAGGCTCAGGCGAGGCAGAGCCCAAACCCCAGGGTCGGGCGAGGTGGAGCCCGCCCTTAGGGGTCAGGCAAGGTAGAGCCCCTAACCTCGGTGTCGGGCGAGGCGGATCCCGCGGCCTTGGTGTCAGGTGAGGCAGAGCTCGCCCTCAGGGGTCAGGCGAGGCGGAGCCACCCTCAGGGGTCGGGCGAGGCAAAGCCACACTAGGGGATTGGGCAAGGTGGCCCGCAACCTTGGTGTCAGGCGAGGTAGAGCCCATGGCCTCGGTGTCGGGTGTGGTGGAGCCACCCTAAGGGGGGCCGACAAGATGGAGCTTGCGGTCTCATTGTCGGGTGAGGCAAAGCCACCCTTAGGGGTTGGGCAAGGCAGAGCTCACCCTCAGGGGTAGGGTGAGGTGGCCCATGGCCTCGGTGTTGGGCGAGGCGAAGCCAACCTTCAATGGTCGGGTGAGGCAGAGCTCGTGGCCTTAGTGTCGAACGAGGCAAAGCCAACCCTCAGGGGTTGGGCGAGGCAGAGTTTGCGCACCTGGGGTCGATCGGAGCTGTAGTCGCGCTCTTGACTATTTGGACAAATCAATGTTGATGGCTATTAGCTCCTCCTCTTCGGGTACCCTGGTATTGGTCCCCGACTAGTTCTCCTAGGTAGTTGCTTCATTGGCTTCGCGTAGTATTGGTTGTAGCCCCTAGGATCACCTGCAATAGGTTAGTCATAACATATCGCTGGTGATTGATAGGAGCCCAATAGTCGCTTTGCCCAACCGTGGTATACTCTGGTGTTGACACCAAAAATTGGTTCAAGAAAAAAGTACCCCTGAGGTCTAAATTCGTCAAGGGAAAGCCGAGATATTTCAGCAAGGATCGGCTAACCAGGTCGCCATCAAATGAATAAGATGACATCGCTCCAAGGGAATGGACCCCATTGGCAAGGATGGCAAGGCATAAAGCAAGAAGATACTGTCGGACTTCATAGAAGGGAAAGATTGAGGTCTAAGTTATCAGTAATTTAGGAAACTTTATATTCTTTTCCGAAGTTTGTAACCTGGTCTTGTTCGACCAAGGACTCACTAGTCAAGCCTCGGGTATAAATATTGAACTCCGGCTATTGCAATAGACATCTCTCATCGATCAACCAAAACAAGTACCTTTACTTTTCGGCTTAGGCCACCCTTAGGAGTAGAAGTAGAGTAGATTTCAATGAGTTCTTTAGGCCAAGCAGGTCTGCATCAGACGACCTACCTCTGGCTTGTTTGTGAGTATCCATCACAACTTATATTGTTACTTGCAAGGTTGGCAATAGACGACTGATCTTTTGCGAGTCACGGTATAAGTTAGTTATCGATCTATATTGTTATTTGTAAGGCTGCAACAGACTGACTGATATCTTACAAATTGCGGTATAGATTAGTTATCAATTTGTATCAACTTTTACAAGGCTGCAACAAGATGACTGATCTCTTGTAAATGTTGGTATTGATCAAAGTTATCGATATCGTGTTAAATAGTTTACTGCTTAATATAATATCACAATTGCACGATCTAGATTGAGATTTGTTAGTCATATTATTTTGATCTATTGTCTGCTGATTACAATCACAGTTGAATTCAATTCTTGACATTAGATCCTATTTTAAGGACTAATCTATCTTGATCCTGATCGTACATGGTGGGTGCTTGAAGTCATGTTCTGTTAAGAGATAGATTCATTGGCTACCAGTATCCGTTATGACCCTGCTATCAATGCTGCATCAGACGACTCGATCTATTGATAGCATGTCAAATTGGATTTTGTCGGTTCATAGATCTATCTATTAATAAGAGCATGGCGTCAGCCACCCGCCATGCCCCCATCAGCTATTTAGCCGATGGCTTGAGCCCCCACACGTATAACATGTTTTCATGATTTCTTTGCGATAAGTAGATCTATCGACCACTAATCTCTGATCTAGGGTCCTACTATCAATGCTATATCAGATGATTCGACCTATTGACGGTACAATAGATTGGGTCTAGTTGTCTGTAGATTTATTTATATCTAATGGATGAGTGATCATATGCCATATGACACGACCGCTGGAATTAGCTATCTTAGCTGATACCCTTTTGCTAAGGATGTACTGGCTATTTACATGTTTTTACTTATTTTTGTCTTGGTTAAAAGCTAGTATGTCTATCACATGTATGCTTACACGCCTATACTTACATCTTTCTCATGTTTTCATGATCATCCGCTAAGTTAGATCCATGCAACTAAGTAAATTATAATTGCCAATATGCTTGTTTTGATTACATTACATCATGGACATGCAGGACATCGACGCTTTAGTCGATAGCCTTATCTTGCTGACCACTTGGCCATATATTTGGAACTATCTAGACAAACATCGGTATGTTCCACCTTAAATTACTGATCAACTTTCTCTCCTTGTTAATTACAGTGTCAAATTGACTGGCACGCCCTTGATCATGACCATCTGGTCCGGTGCCCTTCCTAAGTCTGGAGAGAGCTCGGGATCTACTCTGCGTGGTTTGTCTCGGCTTGCTGTGTGTGCCAATAGCTACATGTCGCTTTCTACCATCGACACATCCTTGGCATGTCGAGTGGGACCACAATCATCAACATGAACAATGAAGCGAACCTCAAGGTCAACATTGAAGACCTGTCAAATGACCAGAAGGCACTCATTGATCAAGCGACAGAAAAATTCTGAGAAAAGTGCATGTTGTCTTATAGTAGGACGCGCGATTCAGTCATCCAGAAGATTCCCCTACCAAGTGTCCTCTTGCATGGTCAAAGTGAAGATGTTGAGGCAAGGACTACTGCTCATTTGGTCCATAAGACTATTCATGAAGCCTTTACAAACCATAATAAGATATTGACCAACACGATTGGCAATGTTTTGAAAGAAATCTTCTTTGGAGCGCCAGTTGATCAAGTTGGGCCAGCATACTCTAATGGCTTTAATCCTTCAGTTGTGGAAAACAACATACCTAGTTCTAGTCAGCAGCTGAATGGTGGGCAGCTCCAGCGACCACCAATACAGCAGCTTTCAGGAGGACAGGCTCAAGATTAGACCCTACAAACAATAAGGGGGCAAGGTCAAGCCCTACCAACAGCAGGGGTCAAGCTCAGATGACAGGGGGCAGCCATCAGCACAGCAATCACCAAGTGCCCCTGTCATGCAGATGTCCAGCAGCCAACCTCCCTAGCTACTCAATAGGTTGTGCAATGACCGGCTTAGGGAAGATCCGGTACTTCCTATCAAACGCCTCAGCCGGGCCATAAAATTGCCCCATCAGTATAGAGGATCATCAAGAATGTTGATCCTAACTACTTCAATAATTGATTGCCGGGATACGTGACTCGCAAAGCTCAGATCGACTATCCAAAGGGGTACCACCTGATTTCTGATGCTAGCACATATGAGCTCATGCCACATCCTGGGTATTAGAACCCTTATAGTTATAATGCATAGCAACTCCAGCAATCTCTGGCTCAGAATCAACAAGTCCAAGTACAAGGATCTCAAGCTCAGGCTCAAGGGCAGCTGGGACAAGAAGTTACTGGCATGGATGCTAAAGACTTTGTTAACCGAATAACTGTTATGATGCAGAGCCAGTTTGGTCTAAAGCCTAAAGGATAGGTTGGCTCTTACCCGCGCCAATACCCAGTCTAGTATGATATTGTGCAACTCCCACCATGCTATAGAGTCCCAGATTTCTCCAAATTCACTGGGGTAGATGGGGTGACAACCATGGAGCATACCAAACGCTATGTCATTCAGCTTGGAGAGGCATCTGTGGAGGAGGCACATAAAGTTAGATTCTTCCCCTTGTCTCTTTCTAGGATTGGCCTTCAGTTGGTTTTCATCGCTGGAACCAAACTCAATCACTGGGTGGTCTGATCTAGAGAACAAGTTCCATGCATATTTCTACATTGGGATGGGTGAGAAGAAGATTATAGACTTGACAAGCATGAGGCAAAAGAACAATGAGTCAGGCTCTGAGTTTGTCCAAAGATTCAAAGAAGTAAGGAGCCATTGCTACTCATTGAATCTGTCTGGTGGCCAATTGGCTGAATTGGCCCTTTAAGGGATGTCTCTATTAATCAAAGAGAAATTTGATGTCCAGGAGTTTGAAAGCTTGGCCCATTTAGTTCAGAGAGTTCCTACCTTTGAGAGTCAACACCAAACCCTACACAAGGAGAAGTATTTGAAGGGTATTGCTGCTATGATTGATCCCTATGATACAGACTCTAATGGAGATGATCCAGAGGTCACAATCGCCGAATGGACATGGGGCACGGCTCCTGTATCTTGTCCATGGGTGAAGGAGTCAAAAAACACCTATGACTTCAATGTTAAGAAAGCCGATAGGATCTTTGACTTGCTGCTAGAGAAGAAGCAGTTGAGATTACCTGCAAACCATGTGATCCCTTCGGCTAAAGAATTAAAAGGGAAGAAGTACAACAAGTTCCACAATGCTACCAACCATAGTACCAACGAGTGTAGAATATTCCGCTTTCATATTCAGAAGGCCATCGAGCAAGGGAAGATCAAGTTTGAGCTACCTAAGAAACCACGATGGACATAGATAAGCATCCTTTCATAAGGGTGCACATGGTAGAGTTCCAGTTGGCTAAAGGGAAGACGAAGGTCTTGACATCGGCTAAGGCAAAAAAAAGATGGGTCGGTTGACCCTAAGGTTCAAATATCAGCTAATGAGTATGAAGAAGCCAAGAAGCAATGCGATCAGCAAAAGAGTCGATATGAGCAAGGTGAAACATCCAGAGCTGGTGCTATGCATCCTCGTGTGACTTCTAGAATCTTGTTGAACAAGTGGCAATGCTAGAAGGAGAAGAACTATCAGCACCGTCTCAAAGAAGAAGAATATGAGCGTCGATGCAAAGAAGAAAGGTACGAAAGGAAATAAGCAGAGTTACAATGGAATTGTCCTTTCTTCCAACACTGCTGAAACAAAGGTTTGAAATTGCCTACAGGATGTAACTGCCTTGAGTGCAGTAATCAATACTCAGAGTTTAGGCAGTCTCAAGCCAACCGTCAGTCCATCCTTGAATGTTTGAGTTTTCAATCTAACAACATGGATTGGCGCATAAAAAATAAAGGAGTTCATGATCAGCTAGACAAACGTACATATGATCAGAATTGGGACGGTTGTGATGAAGAGAAAGAGTATGTTTGGCAAGAGGGCCAATGGTGTCCAGAAGGTCTGGCAAGGAGCCAGAAAAGAAGGGTTCAATGCCTGAGGAACAAAGAATTAGAAGCTTAGAAGTATAGCAGACCTCAGACATGGCGCGTCAAACAAACAACCAACAAGGGCAAACCATCGACTAATATTGATATGGTCTTCATCCTACCTATGGAATTCAGAGCTCCCTCCAAGTATGGGCAAGAAGAATCTGATAGAGAAGAGTATGATGAAGAAGAATTGGGAGAAGCGATAGCTCAGCTAGCCCTCCAGTCCCAACAAGCTATATTTGACAAGCCATCTCAGCATCGGCACTTGAACAAGCTATATTTGACAAGCCATCTCAGCATCGGCACTTGAAGGCTTTATACATGAAAGGATTTGTTGATGGGAAGCTGATGACCAAAATGTTAGTCGATGGAGGTGCAGCAATCAATCTCATGCCCTATACTACCTTCCGCAAGCTTGGGAAGGGCCCAGATGATTTGCTCGAAACGGATATGATGTCAAGGGATTTTGGAGGCAATGCATCTAAGACCTAAGGGGTAGTTAACGTCGAATTGACGATTGGAAGTAAGATCCTACCGATGAGATCCTAACATATAGTTATGTTAAGCCTCGGGTCCAATGGTTCCTAAACGAAGAAGACCCCCCGCCGACCCCTTTAGGATCACCTGGGGGCTCAGGGGGCTATGCCCATTGGGCACGCTTGCGAGCACCCTCTAGCAAAGAGACCCGGCCGAGCATGACTCGACCACAGCTTCTGCCTGGGGCTCGGGGCTTCCTCGAGCTTTAGACTCCTGATCTATGGCCCCTCTAGGCCCAACCCTTAGCTCCTGCCTAGCTAACGATGCCAGCCAAGGCCCGAGCAGAAGAAGACAAGCCCCGAGCTACCGATGCCTGGGGGATCCCTAGCGTCTCTCCCTAGACGTGCCCCTACCAACTGCTCCTCCGATAGGGTCACGTTCGGGGAATGACACAAGAAGACAAAGCTTCCCACAGCCTCTGAGGGCTCAGGGGATTTTGGGCCCACATGTTAGCCCCTGGAGCCAACCTCCTTTGTCACCAAGAAGACTCTAGAAGGTCTCACTCGAGGGAGGCTAGTCTAAGCCAACACCCTCTGACACGTAGAGTGTCAGAACAGAGCAGCCGAATGACGTCCAGGCTTCTTCGGCTCCAAGACACTTCGACGGTCCACGGCGCACCACTACAAGCCCCTTCTGGACTCCGGCGCACGTAGACCATAGACTAGAACCCTCAAACCGCCTTGCACCCGACCTATCTCGTTATATAAGGGATAAGATCGGACCTAGAGGGGGAGGATCCCGATTCGATCACCAGACACTCCATTTCATCTGCCTCCATTCTGCACCGAGAGCAAGGCAACTCGGAGAGGAGCATCAAGAGCCCCTCCTCCACCGATCCCACCGTCTCCTTCTACTCCAACGAGGGGAGACTCCACCAGTGGCAAGGCATCCTTAGGATTAGCACCGAGCTAACCCCCTACCAAATCCTCTTCCTTTACACTGTGTTGTAACTCCCCAGATTTTGGGTACTCTTGAGTATAAGGATCATCAGCTACTAGACGTAGGGACCGAATTGGCCCGAACTAGGATAAACCGTTGCATCTTCTCTGCGTGATTCTTGTGTTCCTGAGTCCACCCGAGCCACCGGGGACCCCGTACTCTGACACCAACTCGAACAACATGCTTGCCGCGGTTTCGACCCCGCGACAGCTGGCATGCCAGGAAAGGCCGAGCATCAAGTGCGATTCTGTAACACCCTAAATTTGGAATTTTACAATTTTCTAAAATTTGTTAGAAATAAATTTAGAATTAAGACCAAATAATAGTTGGTGGAAAATAATAATTTATAAACAAAACCTAAAATTGACATAGGTTTTAAATTTTTGTTGCATTCATGTCGCTTGCATTAATTTTATTGGGTGGAAAAATGTTTTATTAAAGTATCGGTTAAGCCTCTAAAACGTTTTACTCTATTTATCAAAAATGAAGTTTGAAAGTTTTATTTTGTATAAAATTCTTTTGATTCAAAGTTAAATCTCTCACAGCCAATGCTTATCTATCTCACGTGATCCGCATCTTGAGCCAGCAAATTTAGTATACCATTTCCTTCTTCATTCATTTTCATAAATGCCGATTTATCTATCGGTCCTTTATCTGGACTAGTGTATGTCTGCACACATGCATGATCATCAATTCTGGTACGTTTCCTGGCTGCCGGGAATCAATCAGCAATGCATGTGCACAATAAAAGCACTGATGAGAATCGTTACTTGCATGTTCACCAATTCCCTCTATCATCCATGCAAAACCGCTCTCTAGTAATGACAAATTTGGAATAACAGAAGCGCTCTCCACCTTTGCCGAGAATAATTCTGCATGCAGATTTCAGACCTCTCCGTTTCCTCCTCCTATCAATCAGCAATGCATGTGCACAATAAATTTCAGATTTCAGATTTCTGAAGGACAGAAGTTCTTTTCCTTGAGCCTGGTAAGAAGCAACTCACAGTCATCTTTTCTCTGGTGAGTTTGCTAGTGGCATGTGTGTGCAACTCCGCTGATCGCCTCTTCTCTTTATTTTGCTGGTGTTCTCTGCTGTTCGTCGCTGGAACGTGACGGCATCATCACCTCAGCTGTTACTGATCGAGCAGCCATCAGACCTCTTCCATCGCTAATTTTCTTCCATAGTAGGCAGGTGAGAAATATTTTCCCCTCACTGCCCTGTTTACTATTCCTGGCATCTCTGGCTGTAGCAGCAACATGTGGTCGTCATGGCAATCGAATATTACCTGTGATCCGAATCTGAAATTCTAGACCATTCGTTTTTTATCTATTTTTAATCTTCACTAATGAAAAGTTCATGACCTGAGGCGTGCATGCTAATCCAGTACCTTCCTTATGATTATCATGGCTGTACTGTTTATCTATGGATTCAGATTCCAGAATCCTCTGTGACAATAGTTTTGTATATGCAACAGCTTGTTAATCTTGCACCAACATCTGTATAGCAAAACCCCACCAGCAGCCCATAAAATTCTTAAGAAATCCCATGCAGTTCATCACATGCACGTATGCTTATTTTCCTACTCAGTAACAAATCAATTATACATCCTCTTCGTACAAGTTCTCTACACGATCATGTCATTCATGCCTACACTGATGTAATCGATCCATCCCATGTTTAACATCATAATTCTCCATTTCAGATTAAATTTTATTCCAAAAATATCAGATGTGCATTTTAACACTAAAACTCAAAAGCACATAACTATTTAATTGTAGCTCCGTTTTAAGCGATTCTTGAGCTCACAAGTTCATAGTGACGAGTAGTACACGTTAGTAAACAGTATAGTATGTTTTTCCAACGCTTGGTGTACTGTTCTTATTTATTTTGTGGGCCATGTTTGTTGTATGTTTGCAGAAAGTACTGAGTTTGAAAATTTCCAAGATCAGGAGTTTGATATCTCTGAACAAGCCCGGTTTCAAGGCAAGTGTCCTTGACCATATTGCACCTATATTTGTTTTACTTTGAGTTAGAATAGTTAGACCATTAGTTGCATGTAGAGTCATAATTTGAATCCCATGTTAGGGTTTACTAGAACTTGTTTACATCATCCTTGAAACCTGGTTTTGGATGGGTAGTTGTCATGCTTAGTTTGCAGTCTTGGGCTGGGAAGGTTATAATTAATATTGACTAATGATCTATGCAACCTTGGGATGGTAATCTTTTTAGCAACATGGTGATTAGGGAATCTGGCAAGATGGTTGGTCTTGGTGGTGGTAAGATGTCAGGTCTGGTAAATGTTTTCTGGTGGATTGTTGGAATTGGTGGAATGGTTTGTGTTGGTTCCTGCTTGGATTCTAAGGACTGGTTCATGAAGCCTGTAACCCGGCTTAACAGCGCAACCATGAGATCTGGGTGGGCTGGACCTGGCTAACTAATTGGCTTCCTCCAAGTTCTGTTTTACATCAGGTCGGTTTATGTGGCACAAGAGGGGGCTTCTGCAGTGGAGTTGAAAGATACTCCCTGTTAGCGGTGAAACCTTAGTGGAGGTGTATAACAAGCTTGGAGGGGCTTTGTAAAGGCCTTGTAGTGTGACGCCACTAAGCACATAGGTAGTGTGAGGCGTGATGGGGAAACACGACTCGTGGTGAAAGTGTGTAACCTCTGCAGAGTGTAAAACTGATATATCAGTCGTGCTCACGGACAAGAGAGGCCTATACTTCTTCATGATTAGATGGCTCTAGTTTGGATGGGTGGTTCCCTTGGTAAGGGAATGGTTGGTTGGCTCAGATGGGATCCGAGTGTTGGTTCAGATGGTTCTTGAGGAGAAGGCAAATTTCACCTAGTAATTAGGTGCTAAGGATTTAAGGAAAATTAGGATGTGTCACTTAAGCGCGTGTGTCAAACCTTGTAAGCCTTTCCTTATGTTGGCCCTCATGTCATACTTGCCTACAGTTGAGGAGTACATTTTGATGTACTCACCCTTCCTCTTTGTCCCCCCGGCTACCCCACCCAGACGCTGGTGACGAGGAGGAGGACGTTGAAGATGGTGCCTTCGACCCCGGCGACGCGTTCTAGGTTGGTGCTACCCCTGGCCAACCTTCCTGTGAAGATGGCATCCCTTTTCTGCTGGAGTTAAATGAAGTCTTTGTAATTTTCTTTCAGACCTATGGGTCATTTTGTAATTATGTTATCGTTAATGTAAGAACATTGCTATGATATTGTAATGAAGTCATCATATGTATGAATAAACTGATCTAGGCATACATATGATGTGCATTCGATTTTGTCCTTAAAATCGGGTGTGACAGATTCTGGCTCTACAGTGGCCAGAACCACCCGCCTCGTTGCCAGAGCAAACGTCGCCGCCCCAAACGGCAATGTCCGCTTCCCTGTCGAGTTCTCCGTCACAACCGGTACCTTCGCTCCGGGCCAGGTCCTCAACTTTGGGAGCCTGGCCTACATCGCCGACTGCCACGACGAGCTTTGTCCACTTCATGGGGCTGCACCGGTGGGCAAGGATCCCCCGACACCACCCCCTCCACCAGGAATCTTGGGAGCAGATCTCGAGGTTCTAGCCCATCAGATTTAGTGCCGTCTGGGCCTGAACCCCACCGTGTCGGACTGCTGCTAGATGTTCTACATGCTGGCCAATGTCCACCACTATATCGCCACCATTAAGGTGCTCCTGCTGCCTGATTGCTTCTGCTACTACCTCTCGGACCTGCCTTTCAGGATACAGAATGTGGTGGCATCCTTCTAGCTGGAGCTAGAGCACCTCATCAATCGCGAGGCAACGCGGAGCATTATCCTCTCCGACGCAGCAGGGACTGATGTCCCCTCACTCTATGCCTTCCTCGAGGCCCTCTCGGGGAATGGATCAGAGTATGACTTTGATGACATCGACTACGATGCCCCGCCGTGCATGTGCAACCATATCGTCGGCGATGATCTTGTTGAGAAGGCACCCGGGCTCACGTCACCGGACCAGAGTCCCTATAGCCACGCGGCCTACCTTCAAGAGAAGGCAGACCGCTTGCGTGCTTGATAGGTGGACCTAGAAGCCGCCAAGGCAAAGCTCAAGCGCCAAAGGCAGGACTTTGCGCGACAACAAGCCCCACACCCACTCGGCGACAACGACAATGCCTGCACGGGGGCTCCCAGTGGCCTCAACATGACAGTCGCCGCTTACTGCCTAGAAGACATCTCCAACAAGTCGGACCTGAAGACCAACGAGTGGCTGAATGAGGCAAAGTAGCTCCTCCGCATCGCCCTCGAGTAGCAGGCCGAGAGTTTAGCCTCTTGGTGCCGCACCACACTCTCTCGGTCGTTAATAGACCAAGGTCCTAGGGGATCCCCATGGGGGAACTACTTGGATGGGCCTTGGGATGGCCCATGATCTGTTGAAGGACACGAGACAAGGTGGCGTGGACTTCAAGCTATTCCAGATCAACTTAGTCGGCTTACTATGAAAGATAGATTCTGTAATAGGACTAGGACTCTTCTCTTGTATCCAACTAGGACTGGATACGTGCCCTTACCCTCTCCCCTATATAAAGAGAAGTACGGTGCACCCCTTGTAACCCTAGCAATCATACAATCAATCCAACGCAAAAGGCTACACATCAACTGGACGTAAAGGCTATTACTCGACAAGAGGGCATGAACCAATATAAATTGTTCATCTCTTTGCGTTTACCGTCGAGCTCTGCATATGCTGAAGCCCTCCAAACACCGTCCTAGGTACCCTAGTGATGGGTTGCTGGTCATCAAATACCAACAACTGGTGCGCTAGGTAGGGGCTTTTGGCGACTTTGCGATCAAGAGCTCGACGGACCTCGACGACATGATTTTCTTGATGGGTGTCACTTTCATCTTCGGCTCCTGGTTCTGCAAGGCTAACGACAACGGCAAGCTCCAAAGTTGTCTCATGGAGATCCCATTGCCTCAAGCTTTACTAGACGTCTCAATGACCATGCTGGATCAACTCGTCGAGAAGTTTTTGCACCTCTCCATTTTTTATTCAACTCGAACTCAAGAGGTCACCATCAACCACAACTCCCGCTTAGACACATCACCTTTGTTCGGGCTATAGATCCCATCTGAAGTCCAACACGAAGGCCCAGTTCATTTTCCACTCAAACTCAAGAATTTAGCCTCAATCTATCAAGATATGATCATCTACCTTGTGTAGTATGAGAAAGAGATCCCTCTTATGGGTGCCTAGAGAGGTTTGGTTTTATCCATCACACCCGAAGGAGGCATCATCCATTGGCCGGGTGCTCAACCTGATACTTCTTTAACAGATCCATCTCATCTAGTTGGCATGGTGGACTCTTACCTTATTAGGATGGTAGAACTCCTCTAGCATACAACAACGATCATGGTCTACAAAAATCTTGGACATTACAACGACTATAGAATCTAGAACTCACTCGGCCATGAGGCACTCTAGAGAGGTCTTTATGGCTAGGCAACCACCTCAGATCCCTATGCCTAACCCACCAGATATCTAAGATGGAGAGGAAACCTTGTCTAACATCTGCCCGGACACTACGCCACCCAATGGAGAGATGGATGAGCTGAAGATGGCTAAGGAAAGGAAGAATAGAGCTCCACAGGCTCGGCACAACCACCCCAACACCACAGGGAGGAGTGGCAACGGTATCAATTGGCTTGTCAAGATATTGAACGACGGCGCTTGGCTATAGAGGCAGCATATGAACATCATCTATAGGATGAAGAAGCAAAATGACAGCGCTAAGACCATGATGCCATCAGAGCCTCTGCATCATGCAACCTTGAGCCTAAGTTCATAGAAGTAGCTAGCCACAGGGTCTTCACTATGCCCTACACCAACGTCTATGCCCTGGTAGAAGAGATGGTAGCCATAGAAAACCCTACTCCAGATCAACAATGACTCAAAGTCATTTTGGAATCCACGAACCTTCAGATGCAGGCTGCAAAAGTGACATCCCAAGCTAACCCTTCCCGAGGACCAGAGGCACGGGCACAAGCCCACTGACATCTAGGACCATAGGGTAACCATAGAGGAGAATAGCGAGTACTAGCCCACTCCCGTATAGGGCCACAGGGTAACCAGAACAGGAATCAAGGTACCACACAATTAGCCTATCATGGGCACCAGTACAGCAACAGGGAAGGCAGAGGCGAGTCCGAGTACAGAGAGGATGGCATCCCTCCAGACAGGTTCCCATGTTTATGTGACAGACTACTCTCTGTCCGGCTTCCCTACAAATTTAAGTCATCCAACCACACCAAGTATGACGGGAAGACAGAACCCAACCAATGTTTGCGCATATACTCTCAGTCCATCGAGCTGGCGGCTAGCGACGATGACATCAAAGTGTTATATTTTCCCATGGCACTCGACACTGTGCCTCTCGCCTAGTTTGATAAACTATGAGCTCAATCCATCGATATTTGGGGACAGCTTCAGCGTAAATTCTGTGAAAATTTTTGTGGCGTCCTCACCCACCCAAGTACCTAGAATGAGCTTAGAACTTGCAAACAGAAACTAGATGAAAACTTCCAGCAATATTATCACCACTTTGCTAAAATATGAGCCCAAGTCTTTGATATCACAGACAGAGAGGTGATAGATCACTTCGCCAATGGGATCAAATACAAGTGGTAGTTTGAAAAGTTCTACGACGATAATCCAGAGACCGCCGAGGAATTTAAGCGTACAATATAGAAGACGATTGCATCTGAAGAACATACTCATGAACGATTCCCACGCGGCCAACAAGACAAAGGTTACGATCCCAGAAGCAATTAGGGTGGGCAATCTTCCCGAAAGATAGGACCCAACAACACCCTTGCTTCCATGGATAGGTCCAAGAAGTCTAACAAGAATAACAAGAAGTTCAAAGACCTCAAGCACACAGTGACCGAGTGTAGGCAACTCCAAGAACTGGGTTTCTATGCCAAAAGCAACAAGGACAAGGGTAAAGCTAATAGCAATAAAGATGGAGATGACAATGCTAACCCTGGCTTTCAACAGTCTAAGGGCCAAATCACAGTAATCTTCATAGACCTACCGACTTCATCAAACAAGCGCTCTGGGAAGTTGGCTCTTCGAGACATCATGGCAGGAGAGCCCTCAACACCAAAGTACCTTAATTGGTCCGAGTACCCGATCTAGTTTTCAAGAAAAGATCAATGGACTAGCGTGACTAACACTAGCCACTATCCAGTCATCTTGGGTCCAACAATCGCTGGCATAACAGTCCCCAAGGTCTTGATTGATGGTGGCATAGGATTGACCATAATATTTGTAGATACACTGAAGAAGATAGGCCTAGACTTTACCAGCCTACTAACCCCCATTGACGTCCCATTCTATGGGATAGTACCCGACAAGGCTGCCATGTCACTCAGACGGATCACGCTCCTAGTAACGTTTGGCACCCCAAACAATTTCCGAACAGAGTTCATCAAGTTCGAGGTGACTGACTTTGAATCATCATACCATGCTATCTTTGGTTGACCTGCTTTAGCCAAGTTCATGGCGATACCACATTACATGTACCTCTTGCTCAAGATGTCGGGTCCCAATGGTGTACTCTCCTTTTGAGGTGACCTTAAGTGCTCATATGACTACAACATAGAAGCCATCTAGATCGTAGCCAGAACGTAGCAAGCCTATGAAGCACATGAGATTGCCAACATTGCATAGCAAACTAAGCCAGAAGACATGGAGATTCTGACTAAGAAGGCAGGAATCATTGCACCACCCTCTAAGATGGATACCAACGAGATTGATTTGGGTACTGGTGATCCCTCTAAGACGGCTATCATCAGCGCCCACCTCTCCAAAGAATAGGAACTCATGCTCACCAACTTTCTCAAGGAAAACAAGGATATCTTTGCGTGGAAGCTAGCTGATATGCCAGGTGTTCTGAGAGAGTTGGTTAAGCACAAATTGGATTTAAGTCCTGGCTCAAAGCCAGTCAAGCAACGTCTATGACGATTTTCACTAGATAAGAAAGTAGACAATCCTATGGTATGGCCATTAGGGAAATCACCAAACTATTGGTAGCCGGGTTCATTAGGGAAATCCTTCACCCTGACTGGCTAGCCAATCATGCATTCGTCTAGAAGAAGAACTCGAAAGAGTGGCACATGTGCGTCGACTACACAGATCTCAACAAACACTGCTCGAAGGATCCCTTCGGCTTACCTCGCATCGATCAGATCATAGACTATATGATTGGGTCAGCTCTTCTATCCTTCCTTGATTGCTACTCGGGATACCATTAGATTGCCCTCCGTAAAGAAGATCAGAGCAAGACATCCTTCATCACTCTGTTTGGTGCCTACTATTACACAATCATGTCCTTTGGGTTAAAAAATGCTGGTGCAACCTATCAGCGGGCTATCCAAGTGTGCCTAAGCGAACATATCGGTCATAATGTAGAAGCCTATGTGGATGATGTTGTCGCCAAGACTAAGGACCCCTCTACTCTGATCATAGACTTGAAGCAAACCTTTGACAATCTTCGTAAGTACAAGTGGAAGCTTAACCCAACAAAGTGTGTGTCTGGAGTTCCTTTTGGACAACTATTGGGTTTCCTCGTGAGCCATCGGGGTATCAAAGCTAGCATGAAACAAATTCAAGCAATCACTCAGAAGACTTGACCTCACTGCATCAAAGATGTTCAGAAGTTGATAGGGTGCATGGCTACCCTCAATCGTTTCATCTCGCGACTCAGGGAAAAAGGTTTACCTTTCTTTAAGTTGTTGGAAAAATCGGGTGAAAGCTCTAGTTTGGTTTTGGTAAATTGATGAAACCCTAAGTGCTAACCTAGTTTATCAAAGTTATTATGAGATAGGTAGCACTACTCTAAGTTGTGAAGCAAATGAAGATCATGACTTGATGATGGTGAAACCATGGTGATGATCAAGTGCTTGGACTTGGAAAAGAAGTAAGAGAAAAACAAAAAGCTCAAGGCAAAGGTGAAATTGTTAGGAGCTTTTTGGTTTAGTGATCGAGACACTTAGAGAGTGTGATCACATTTAGGATCAATGGCCATACTATTAAGAGGGGTGAAACTCGTATCAAAATACAGTTATCAAAGTGTCACTAGATGCTCTAACTCATTGCATATGCATTTATGATCTAGTGGAGTGCTAACAACCTTGAAAATGTTTGTGAAAATATGCTAACACACATGCACAAAGGTGATACACATTGTGTTTAGCACTTGGGAGCAAGGGTTCGAAATGTCACCGGTGGAGTGCACCGGACGCTGGTCATGCAGTGACCGGAAGCTAGGGTCCTACGTCCGGTCAGTGGCACGTAGTGAAGGCCACCCTCGGTCTCTTGATCAAACGTAGGCGACCAGACTCTGGCTGAACACTGTTCAGCGTCCAGTCCCGCTGATGTGGTAGCATAGAGAAGAGGACAAAGGACCACACGCTGATGCTGCGTCCGATCATGACCGACCGAACATGTCCGGTCGCAGTTGTGTAGCTCTAGGAGCTCTCTGGACTTGACCGAACACTGCCCCTCCTGCATGTGGTCATGATCGAACTAACATGTCTGGTCGTGACTGGAACCTTACTGGAAGTGACCGGATGCTGGGGTCCTATGTCCAGTCCTACACTGTAGTGCGTCCGGCCACAACTTAAGTGCACTGATGACCATTGAGATTGGGCGATCAGCATTTGAAGCAGGGGCCACATGGCGTGCATCACACGATTGGACACTGGGGTCCTACATCTGGTCTATCTGACCAGAGTGTCTGGACGCCTTGATTTTTCAGTGAACAGAGAGCCAATGGCTCTATTCATGGGGGCTCTCTATTTAAGCCCCATGGCTAGCTCAAGCTCATCCTATTGGCCATTTGCATTGACATAGCAACCTTGTGAGCTTAGCCAAAGCCCTCCCACTCATCTCCATCATTGATTCATCATCTTTGTGAGACTGGGAGTGAATCCAAGTGCATTGCTTGAGTGTTTGCATCAAGAGGCACTTGGTGTTTGTGTTTCATTGTGAGATTCTCTTGTTACTCTTGGTGGTTGCTGCCACCTAGACGGCTTGGAGCAGCGAGGATCATCGAGCAGAGGTTGGTGATTATCTTCGGCTCCAATCGTGGTGATTGTGAGGGGTTCTTGACCTTTCCTCGGTGGAGAGCCAAAAGATACTCTAGTAAATTGCTCATGGCTTGCGTGATCCTCATCTTGTGTTGGTTGTGTGGCACCCTATTGAGGGTTTGACATGTGATGCCAATTAGCGCATAAACCTCCAAGTGAGTGAATCGCCACAACAAGGACTAGCTTGCCGGCAAGCAAGTGAACCTCGGTTAAAAATCATTGTGTCATCATTTGATTCCGAGGTGATTGGTCTTCATTGGTATTCATTCTTGTGATTAATTGGTTCATTCCTCGAGTTGGTGGTATAACCATCTTGCTCACTCTCTCTTTATATTACCATAAACTAGTTGTCAAGCTCTTTAGTGTAGCTAGTCCTGAGAGCTTGTTAGTTTGATTAGTGTGGCTCTTTAGTTAGTCTTTGAGAGCACACTAACTTAGTGTAGTGACATAGCCATTGTGTGGATAGAGACTATATAAACTAGAATTGTGGTAGGTGGCTTGCATTTTTAGTAGGCTAGCGCAACACTCGCTTCACCACATATTTGTCTAACCGGTTTGCTAAGTGTTGTTGTAGAAATTTTTAATAGGCTATTCACCCCCCTCTAGCCATTAGAACCTTTCATCAGGCAAGTTCGAGTGGACAGCTGAAGCTGATGAAGCCTTCTAGAAACTCAAAGAGTACCTATCCACCTCTCTAATACTTACACCACCCGAGAGACATGAACCACTCCTACTCTACATTGCAGCTACTACTATGGTAGTCAGCATGGCAATAGTCATGGAGCGGGCTAAAGAAGGACACATATATAAGGTACAATGACCTATATATTATATTAGCGACATGCTATCTGAATCCAAGGCCAAGTACCCACATGTGCAAAAGCTCCTCTATGCCCTCTTGATCACTTCACGCAAGCTATGCCACTACTTTGACGAACACAAGGTAACAGTGGTATCTGACTTCCCACTTGGCGACGTCCTACGCAATCAGGATGCAATAGGATGCATATCCAAGTGATCAGTCGAACTCAGAGCTCAGAACATTGAGTTTGTCTCCTGCAAGGCTATCAAATCTCAAGTCTTGGCTGATTTCATAGCCAAGTGGACCGAAGCCCAGTAGCCTACTCCAATAGTTATCCTCGACCATTGGAAGATGTATTTCAATGGTTCTCTCAAGCTAGGAGACGTAGGCGTTGGCATTCTCTTTATATCTCCAGATGGAAAGTAGCTTAAATATGTCCTACAAATACTTTGGTCGGCAAGGCTTTTAGATCCAGGTACTATTGGCCTACAACACTAAAACACGTAGAAGAGTTAGTATGACACTACAAGGGTTGTTAGTTTTTCACCAAGCAAGCCCACGTCCCAGCTCACAACCTTATCTGCATCCCTCCATGATGGCCTTTTTCAGGTTGGGGGCTCGATATGGTTGGACCTCTCGAACGAGCATCGGATGGTTTTGAGTACATCTACATGGCTATTGACAAGTTCACTTAGTGGATAGAGTACAAGCCACTCATAAAGTTTAATGCTACAAAGGAAGTCGAGTTCATGCCAGACATTATGTACCAGTTCTGTATGCCCAATCGGATCATTATAGATTTTGGCTCACCTTTTATAGCTATCGAGTTTAGAAGTTGGGATCAAGATTGTGGCATCAATGTCAACTACGCTTCTGTAGCTCATCCTCAAGCGAACGGCCAAGTAGAGCGGGCCAACGGGCTACTTCTAGCTGGACTAAAACCTAGGCTATTCGACGAGCTTAAAGACTACGGCGGCAAGTGGATATACGAGTTACCTAAGGTAGTTTGGGGATTGCACAATTAGAAAAGTAGAGCGATAGGGTACTTCCCCTTTTTCTAGTTTATGGCTCAGAAGCCATCTTGCCAGTGAATTTGATATGAAACTCTCCTAGGCTTGAACAGTTCAATGAAGGCGAAGCAGACGAAACGCGGCGGCTAGAAATTGATAGTGCCGAAGAAATCAAGCTTAACACACTCTTCCAATCTGCCAGGTACCTGCAAGGCCTACGTCGTCACTATGATAAGAACATGCACCCCTACACCTTTCAAGTCGGAGACTTAGTCCTCAAGCATATCCAGAATACCTTGGGATGACACAAGCTACTTAGCCCCTAGGAAGGCCCCTTTATCATCTCCAAAGTTACTTAGACAGGCTCCTTCGAGTTAATCACATAGGATGGTGATCCCATGTCTAACTCCTAGAACATCGATCAGCTACAGAGATTTTATGCTTAAGTAGTTGTCTTGTTTAAGAAAATTTAGTGTTCTAGCTTCTGTACTTAAGATTCTTTGTTATTAAGATAGAGTCAATGTTCTTGGCTAGATGAACCTATCTTTTCCTTTTGTTACAACCTTTATTACATCATATACAAGACATACAGCTGACTAATTGTGTGGCTACACATCTCTCAATATGATTAATTTACTCAACACACAGTTCTTATTCTATATACCGAGTACTGGGTTATATTATACGAGATACGCCTCCTACCCGAATGGCTTACATATCCTTGGCTGGGAGCCAATTATTGACATTTAGTCCAAACTATTGCATGTCATCTTGGGTAGGGTAATTCCCAAAAGCAAGTAACCTAATTCGTTGGCTATGGGGTAGGATCCTAACAGTAAACAATCGTTATAAGGGTTCCTTGAATAAGTGACTTCGAGCATTTAACATCGACGGAAGGGTCTAACAAGATTCTGATCATAGCGACTACATTGATCACTCTTTACTTGGCTATTCAGTCTTACATGCCCTTCTAAAGGACTCCACAAGACAAATTTAAAGCCTAAGCAGACTACAGTCTTACTTAAAAGATTACAACGTCTAACCAAGTTGAAAACCCGTCTTTGGTGTTTAAGTACCCTAACAAGATGTATTACTTATAGGCTAAGTTTTTCATTCAACTAGTAGCCTACACAAGTAAAAGAATGTTGTTTCTTACAACGTGCCTACCTGGCACACATGCTTAACAAGTTTTCTTCAAACTTACATAGCCTATTCATCAGGCTTCTCCATCCAAAGGTCTAATTCATTGGTTATGGTGGTGGCGAGTCCGTTGAGTTCCTCCTCGGCTCTCTCTACAGCTGCAAGATGGCCTTTATCATCATATTCTATGGTCACCTGATGGAGATCCACAGCCTCGTATAGCACTCGGAGCATGCCGAGTACATTCCGGACGCAGATGTTGGTGGCTCCATGCACATAACCCTCAAAGTGGTTGGGGATGTCTTTCACTATATCCACCTACCTTTTTTCACCATCTTCTAGCCTGTAGAAGAGGAGGGCGAGTGGCTTCATGGCTTCCTAGAGTGTGTTTCACTCCGACTATGCTCTCTCCAGCTGGGCCTTCATATCGTCACTAACTTCAGAGCCTTCATCAGATCATGATCAGCTCCCTACATTACCAGCTTAGCTCGAGTGAGTTCTTCACTCGCTCATTCAGTTACCTCTTCAGATTGGTTGTGCTAGGTTCTCAGGGCTTCATTCAGCTCCTTCACCTTGCCTTCCAACCACTAGGTTCTAATCTTCCCTTATGCACAAAAAAAGGACCATAAACGATCATCATCATAATCACCAACTACTACATGTCATGAACTACAGAGAAGTCGTACAATTCTTTTACCTTTTAGCTTTGTATAAAATAGCTCGGCCTTCTCTATCATCTTCAACAAAGAGTCAAAGGCATCATTTGATGAGGACAGCACTCCTTTGGATGTACCCACTGATCCTCCAACCGTCATGCAAGGTCCAATGACCCGGGCTCGAATGCGTTAACTCAATTTAGAGGTGAGCTCGTTCTTAAGCGATTCTTTTTATACTTTTGAGAATAGACTACTACCTAATGATGTTATCTTGCTTAGGAACATTGGACAGAGTCATGAAGGACTTAGAGGATGTGGTAGAGGCGAAGATGACCAGCAAGGACGTCCAATAGGAACCGGAGGCCCGGTCCAACATGATTTCGAGTCTGCCTCGGCCTCTAGGACCAGTCTGCCTTAAACTGGTCACCCAGGACGCATCCGGACTCCGTTTTCGATGATCCACATATAGATGGAAAGATAATTTGATAAGGAATCCAATCCAAGTGATTTCACATCAAAAAATGTTCGGAATCAACGGGAATTGTGGTCACAAGTTAGCGTCCAGAATCTACCAGGGTGCTACGACACCGTCTTTTGGTCCGTTGGACCATGTATCGAGTTTGGACCCATTAGGGGTGTGTCCAGGGGTCTTGCATGACCCTAGAGTCTTCATAAACAGCTATTGCCCCTCCATTAGGGTTTGGGTTTTGCTTAGATTATTCTGTCAAGAACAGTTTCGCCGTTCATCGGTTTGTGAGACCCCAACTTTGTGAGATTAATCATTCATCTGCAATTTGGTTGCGTTCTTTCTTGTTCTTGCTTGTGTTCTTCTTTGCACAGGCAGGGATTAGCCTTCCTTGCGAGGTCAACCTGGTCCATGACTTGGTTGATAACCAGATGAGCTGTGGTACTAAGATTATAGGGTTTGATCTTTCGATTTGAAGCCGGATCGGTGTGTCATTCTCTGCCACAATGATAGTCACCTCTACCTGACAGAAGATTGGGATCCCCATCCCCATTATCATTTTCCTTGTTTCGGCGGCTGTTTTTTGCCGCTCGGCTTCACCAATTTGAGAACGGAGGATATAGAGGGTCTCTTCATGGCACTTCTATGCAGATTCCCACTTGGTCTCCCTTGTGGCCTGCTCCTCCCTCAGCTTGGCGAGCTCTGCCTAGATCTTTTGGACCTCGATAGAGGCTTTCATCTGCATGCACTGAGCATATGACTGTTTCCATAATGAGAATTTGGAAGTTATTTATAGCAAGAAATGACAAAACATGTTTACTTACCCTCAACTGGTCGTCGAAGATGGAAGCCTGGTTCAGCAGCCCAAACCATGACTTCATCAACCCGACAAACTCTGGGCTATAAGCCTAGAGCCGGTACCCGATACAGTAACTAGGATGATGTCATCCTCCTTCGCTTGCTGGGCGCTTGTCGTCGGCACTTCTAGGGAAGGAGCACTCGGTGCAGCTGTGCTTGGGTCAGACCTTGTGCTTCGCACTTCTTCTTCAGCAGTAGCCTCTAGCCCCAGCGGCTAGTGTGCTTCATCACCCATAGGCACCGCTACCTATGGCTATGGCACCTCCACACTCTCTGAGGTACATGGCTGCGCAGGTTGCTCTGACTTACCTTCAGCGGATGTTGGCCCCTACACCTAGGGCGTTTTAGTGGACCTTAGTGGAGACAGAGGCTCACTTGTCTAGCCTTCTTCCACCCGGTCACCATCAGTATGCGAGCTCTCTTCAACCCGGGGCTCTTCATTCTATGTCCGGGTACTCAGTGCCATTTTTACCCTGATATGAGTAGCAGTCAAGTGATATCCTGGGAACAAAGTAACATATAGAGGAATCTTTGACACTTACTTGGCACTAGACTTCTTCTTTAGGGTAGGATTTCCTAGTTATATACCACTAAGCGATCCACCCAGCTCCAGGCTTGATATAGATGCTGATAGCACTGAGTCCTCCTGATGACAAGCAGTGCTAGCACCTTGTCCAAGCGGGATCCCATCACCCTAAGTTAGCACCCGGGTGCTCAACAAGTCTAGTGGTAGGATCCTGCCAAAAGAAAATAAACTTCATCAAGTATACCTATGTCAAGCATTCAGCAACAGAATTTTACTCAGAAAGACTACTTACTGTCTGATAGAAAACGAGGTGTCTTCCTCCTCCTTCGGTTGTTCCTCCACAGCCTCATGTGCAGTAGTTGTTCATGAGTTGGATTTAGCGCAGGGTACAATTCAGACTACATGGAGATAATTAAGACATCTTTTACCTGGTCTCAGTGTGCAGGATCGATGGGGCCTTTTGGGCATTGTCCCACTCCCGGTGGAAACATCGGCCTCCAACGACCGTTTCCCGCCAGCGGCTCCTTCCCTGGCACTCGGGATTGTCTAGACTATTGCAACATTTGGCTCTCTTCAGACTCGCCCTCGGCATCCTAGTCCGTATGGATGACAGAGGTGGCGCTCCCTTTGGTTGCTCTACTGGATGCCGCTCCGCTTCTGCCAACTTCTCTAGAATCAGGACACAGACGATAGGCAGACAAATCATTGAAATTCCACCCCAACTCCTATAATCAACACATAGGAGTCAGTTTTCCACAATATAAAGATATTTACAAATCATAATGTCAATATACTTACAACGGCTAGTGGATTCTGATGATCATGCTCTAGGTACTGGTATGGTATCACCTCTACTGACGCAAGCACGTTCTGAATTCTCTCTAGAACTTCACCTTCCGTTAGGTCATCAATGGTTACCCGAGCTAGGTCCTCTGGGCTAGTGTACTTGAACCCATAGTGGATCCTCTCTTGCAGAGGTTGTACTCGATGTCTAATGAAGCTGACAACTGCTCTGACTCCACTAAGGCCTTGGTCCTTCATGGCTTGGATTTGCTTGAGGAAAGGATGAATACCCTCAAGTTTCGTCGCACTCAGCGTCTCCTTATCCCAATGGTTGTTGGGCACTGACGCGGTGTTGCTATGCACTTCTAGGGGGGCCACAAGTTCCCCGCATAAAACCACTCAACCCTCTAGTTCTTCATAGAATCCACCAGGGTATAGTGGATATACTCGTTCTTCCTCCCCACATGAAATTGAATACCAGCACCCCCAAAACACTTGGACTTGTGGCGTCCAGGTGTGGTTTTAGTTTGAAAAAGTAGCAAAACAGAGTGATAGATGGGGGATGCCAAGGAAAGTTTCACAGAGATGAACAATAATTGAAAGATGCAGAATGGAGTTAGGATTCAAATGATTCAGGGTTATGCCATAATAATGCAAAAACCCATGCAAAAAGGGAGAAGCTGGCAACCCTAACCCATGCTAGATGAACGGCACAAAGAGCACAATCTCCCCGACTCAAGATTGGGAATATGTGCTCACTAGTTGCTTTCCATTCACTAAGCTTCTGATCTAGCAAATAGCCCTACTCATGGAGTTTCTAGAGGTGCTTTGGCTTCATGCTTGGCGCCGGCCAGATCTAGGCAGCGACGACCGTCTCCGGCACCTCCAGTGCCCTATTCTTAGTAGTCTTCTTCGCTGCCATGCTTGAGTTCTTGCCATTACCCATCAAGCAGAGCTTTTTTATAGATCTAGGGTTCCAAGATGCGAGATTGGCAGCGCTCACAGTGGCTCGGGGGCTAAGGCAGAATGCAAATGGAGCAGAGGTAGATGATGCATAGGAATGGTTCCCTTTTTATAGGGTTTTTACCATGATGTGGCCCGATAATCATGCCATCGGGTGTGGCATTTTGGATTCCCTTCCATTTTAATGTGGCTACGCAGTTGATACGATGATTGCACGCCTTTTTAGGATTTCCAACGCATCACAACATGTTCAGACTGATCCTTTGCATTTTTTGTTTCTAGGTACTGGCCATGCTACGACCATTATCTACATGGCCACATCGTGAAGTACCCAGATGATTGATGCGGTACTTGGACAATCGCTTCACAGTATGTATTAAAAAGCGTAGTACCCGAATGACAATTTTTTATTCAACAACAGTTCAATGGATATAAAGTTGCACACTTTACAAGATTCAAGACCACTCAGAATATTGAGCGACTATTTATTTAGAGAGGTACAAGTATTGGATACAAGTTTTTTTAGTAAATAATAAAGATAACATCTACTCGGATAAAATAGAATACTCATACTCTAAGTGCTTCTCAGTAAGTACTTTCATACCCGATGCACCTGGATCCAAGATGAGAAGAGTACTGCATCTAGGTAGATAATAGAAGTGTAGTGTGTCCTAGCCTAGAACCTTGGGTAGACTGTCTGACTATGAACAATTGTTGGCCGACTACCCTTGGGAGCATAGCTACTGTAAGAGGAAGCCTGCTGGCTAGTATGTAGGATGAGCTATTCGCACATCTTGTCACCTAGCCGACGCCATCTGTACACAATTGGGTCCGAGTATGACCCTTCATGGATAGACATCGATAGGCACCCTAGAAGAACTGACATGGGACTGCTGGACGTGCCACCCTACCAGCCATCACAAGATTCCTCTACTATGCACAACTATGGGTTTAGTCTACCTCTAAACCCTCTCACACGAATTCTTCTAGTCACTACAACTCTTGGTTATACCAACCGAGTACTCCCGAGGACTGGTCCACTTCGCTCACCACCATATTTGCAAGCTTCAAAACTCTGAGCTACTTTGCTTCTTCTATAACTGAGGTTCAAGTGATCGCTAGGAGGGTTTTATAGGCGTCTCGGTGTTGTCTATGGACCAGGTTCACGTGGACTACACAGACATGCTACTAACTCCTACATAGGTTCACGTGCTACACTACAAGGGTATAGTGCGTCCCACTACACCTTTTCAGTGTACAGACGGCCTTTTCCCCACACATGTGAAGTCACAGTACACCTGGTAGCACCTTTGATGGTATATTCCCACGAATATCCTGAGCATCTTTGGACTAGCTGTACTAAAGCTTTGCATGTGACTTTCACATGTCTTACCTGCTTCTATACAAGCAGATAGGACAATAATTTTTGCTAACACTCTCATCCTTGAGTATATTATTTTCATATCCTTATCTTGAGTACAAGTACTCGGACACAGGCTCAGGGGTTGCAGGGTACATATCCTCTATGGATGTTTTTTTTCTTTTAAACCCTCTAACTCTTTGTTTTGCAAATAGCAAGAGGCTCGGGGGCTACACTTAGTGAGTGCATTTTTCTAAAAAGTGCACGTCACCCAGAGGCTTTATAGAGCATCTCAAGGCTTCACTCATGAAAGCACTTAGACTACGCTTGTTTCTACCCGACAAGATTAGGAGGAACAAGAAGGCTTCCAAGTTCAACCATGACATGCTCGGGGACTTGACAGACCAGGGTCCTAGGGGTTCCCTGTGAGGGTACTACTTAGATGGGCCCTGGGATGGCCCACGATCTATTGAAGGACATGAGACAAGGTGGCATGGACTTCTAGCTATTCCAGATCAACTTAGTCAGCTTACTATGAAAGCTAGATTCTGTAATAGGACTAGGACACTTCTCTTGTAACCGACTAGGACCAGATACATGCCCTTACCCTCTCCCCTATATGAAGAGAGGTATGGTGCACCCCCTTGTAACCCTAGCAATCATACAATCAATCCAACACAAAAGGCTACACGCCGACTAGACGTAAAGGCTATTACTCGAAAAAAGGGCCTGAACCAGTATGAATCATTCATCTTTTTGCATTTACCGTCGAGCTCTTCATACCCTGAATCCCTCCGAACACCGTCCTGGGTACCCTGTGATGGCTTGCCAGTCATCAAACACCGACAATTGTCCTAGATGAGGGCCACCACCAATAGAGGGCACTTCAACACTCACACCCCATAGGTAGTGGGGAGCAGCGGCGACACCTCTGGCAACACCTTCGACTAGCCACGGTGCCAGGGCATCAAGCCCTGGCTAGAGCGAAGGCATGTCCTTTCTCCTTGACATCCCCTATGGCACCTAATACGCGATGACCACGACACCATTGAGGCTAGGCTCCGCACTCAGGCATAGTCTCATACCCCTGAGTGATGGGGTGGGGGCCCAATCCTGGATCACTTTGCACCCTTGGTGTTTGGGGCAGCGATCTAGGAGCCCCCTACCCTAGACATTTTCGGTCACCGGCACACATCTTCAAGTATGATGGCGAGACCAACCCGGACCTCTCGTGTCTAGGCTTCATTCCGCAGCTCCATGGTCATGGTGATGCCTCTTTGCATTTTTGCCAGCTCCTCTTGATCTTTGGCATGAGCTCGACGAAGAGTGTTTAGCTCCTTGGTAAGGTTCTCAATGTTGGTGGGATTGCTTGAAGATCCTTCATCTCCTAGGTTCTTGGCACTTCCTTGACCAAGCTCATGGTTCTTTGGTGCCAACTGGTGACGAGGGACTCCATGAGGTCCGGTGGACATGCGTGTGGTTACCTTGGTCTTTGCCATAGCCTGTAGAATTTAAGGTAGGACTATAAGAATAGATTGAGGATAATGGAGGTTAGCAAGAATGGGATTTGACATTACTTACCCAACCACTATTAAGGGGAATTATTATTCAAAGTGCTCAAGCATGATGCATGAATCGATCTTACGAATCTAGGTACAAAAGATTTATATAATCATAAGTACTAGATTTTTAGTACATAGGACAAACCTAATCATATTATCCACCAAGAACTTTCAAATAAGATAAGATTGAGTCTAGATCAAAGGTAAGTAGAAAGAAATTTGAACTTTAAAATATCAAGTTTACTTTCTTTGATCCAAATCAATTTGAAGGTTTTCCAAAGTAACCTACAATGATCTTAGATGGGAACTACTCTGATACCAGCTGTGGCAGAACCTCCTAAGAAATCAGGCCCACGTGCACCTATCGTTGTCTTAACAGACCTCGGATAGCGTTCATGAGTTCCCAACAACTCAACAGGTCTGTCGGGTGTCCTCAGGAAACCCGAATCATCCACGATTCTCTTTTCAAACAGGATCCCAATCACAGACATTGCAGATTACAACAGTTTATTCAAATATACACATCAGAGTAAAAGATAGCGGAAGTCTTAAGATAACATAGTTTACAAACCAGTTGTTTTCAAACTTACAATACCATAAGTGTCATACAACCATAGTAGCAGGATAATATTACATTAACATTATTTATCATACAAACTAGTGCCTTGAACAAAGGCCATTCATCACTCCTCATCGTCATTGACTTCAAACACAGACATGTAGCAGGGACCAAAACAAGCCTGCGCATGCGACTCACCTGCAACAAGGGTTAACAAACCCTGAGTACAAAAGTACTCAACAAGACTAACTCGATGTAAAGGGGTGTAAGACTTTTTGATATGTAGGGGTTTGGACAAGGTAAGGATGTAGCAAGATTCAAAAGTTCTTTGCCAAAAGCTTACTATTCTTATTCTATTTTCAAGTTTTACCCCTAAGTTCTTTTAGTTCATTATCTCAACTAAATGTACATTTCCCATATTCCATCCCTTCTCATTCCATTCTTTTCTCATATTTTAGTAATTCACCAGTCCTGCATTGCTTCTGTAATGAATCGAGTCTCCATATCCGCGGAGCACCGGCAATTCGAATTGATTCAAGTCCCAGCTGGGAATTCCTTATCACACGACATATGTAGAACTTAATCTTGCATATATCAACCTCGCTATCGGATTCTCCTATACTAAGCCGTCTCCACGCCACCTGAGGTCACAGCACACCTCAAATCCAGCCACATTCCAGCCACGAGGGTACATGCTACTCCCGTCATCTCTCCACTCCTAGTGCGTGGGCGTTCATCTTAGCATCGGATTAGCCGAAGTAGGCTTACCGGAGTATGTGACCAGTACTACAAAGTGTCTCGTTCAGAAGATCCACAATGAGTGGCCTTTAAGAGACATAGTCGGCAACATTACCCAACATTCAAGATAAGTTACCCGACTAGCCTCTAGTTCATTCTACCTTCTTTCTTTCTTTGGCTAGTATGCCATCTTTGATTGTATTTAAACTTTTACTTTAAAAGCCTACTATAAAGCATACTAAGCAATCTACGCCTTTGTAAAAGAAAACATAATGGAGATAGGGATCCCGATCTTCCGTCAGGTGATGGTAACTATCGTTGTGGCGGAGAATGACACACCGATCCGACTTCAGATCGAAAGATCGAACCCTGCAATCTTAGCACCACAGCTCCTCTGGTTATCAACCAAGTCACGGACCAGGTTGACCTCGCCAAGAAGGCTAATCCCTGCCTATGCAATGAAGAACACAAGCAAGAACAAGAAAGAATGCAACCAAATTGCAGATTAATGATTAAACTCACGAAGTTGGGGTCTCACAAACCGATGAACGGCGAAACTGTTCTTGACAGATTAATCTAAGCAAAACCCCAAACCCTAATAGAGGGGCGGCGGCTGTTTATGAAGACTCTAGGGTCATGCAAGACCCCTGGATGCGCCCCTAATGGGCCCAAACTTGATACATGGTCCAACGGACCAAAAGACGGTGTCTCAGCACCCTGGCAGATTCTAGACGCTGACTTGTTTCGACGATTCCCGTTGATTCCGAACAGCTTTTGATGTGAAACCACTTGTATTGGCTTCCTTATCAAATTAGCTTTCCATCCATATGTGGATCATCGAAAACAAAGTCTGGATGCGTCCTGGGCGACCAGTTTAAGGAAGACTGGTCCTGGAGGCCGAGGCAGACTCGAATTCGTATTGGACTGGGCCTCCAGCTTGTGTTGGACGTCCTTGCTGGTCATCATCATCTCCTCCATGTCCTCTTAGTCCCTCTTGACCCTCTCCAATGTTCCTAAGCAAGATAACATCATTAGGTAGTAGTCTATTCTCAAAAGTATGAAAAGGATCGCTTAAGAACGAGCTCACCTGTAAATTGAGTTAACGCATTCGAGCCCGGGTCATTGGACCTTGCATGACGGTTGGAGGATCAGCTGGTACATCCAAAGGAGTGATGTCCTCATCATCCTCCCCCTCTTGAATTGGAGTCATCCTCGACTCAAGCTCATCTTCTTCTCCCAAATAAGGTTTCAAATCTGCAATGTTAAATGTGGGACTAACCCCGAACTCGGGTGGCAACTCAAGTTTGTATGCATTATCATTTATTTTCTCAATAATCTTATAAGGACAAGCTGCTCTTGGCATTAATTTAGACTTACATAGCTCAGGAAATCTATCTTTTCTTAAATGTAACCAAACCAAATCACTCGGTTCAAGTTTAATCTCTTTTCTACCTTTACTACCAGCAATTCTATACTTTTCATTCATGCTTTCAATATTTGCTTTAGTTGTTTTATGCAACTTACGAATAAAATCAGCACGCTCTCTAGCATCACTATGTATTCTCTCAGTGGTAGGTAAAGGCAAAAGATCAATAGGAGCACGGGGGTTAAAACCATACACTACCTGAAAAGGACTTACCTTGGTGGTGGAATGTTCCGCCCTATTATATGCAAACTTCACATGCAGCAAACACTCTTTCCACATCTTCAAATTGCACTTCAAAATGGCTCTCAACATGGTGGACAATATTCGATTCACAACCTGAGTTTGCCCATCAGTTTGGGGATGACATGTTGTAGAAAACAGCAGCTTGGTCTCCAATTTATTCCACAATGTGCGCCAAAAATGACTCAAGAATTTTGCATCACGATCTGAAACAATAGTAGAAGGCATACCATGCAAGCGAACAATTTCCTGAAAGAAAAGGTCAGCAATATGAACAACATCGTCGCTCTTATGACAAGGAATAAAATGTGCCATCTTAGAAAAACGATCAACCACCACAAAAATACTATCCCTCCCCCTCTTAGTCCTTGACAATCCCAACACAAAATCCATAGATATATCTGCCCAAGGAGTAGAAGGAACAGGAAGAGGTATATACAAACCATGTGGGTTCAACCGCGACTTAGCTTTTTGACATGTGGCACACCGAGCCACATACCGCTCTACATCTCACCTCATCCTTGGCCAAAAGAAGTGTGTGGACAGCACCTCCTCCGTCTTCTTGGCACCAAAATGTCCCATCAATCCGCCTCCATGTGCCTCCTGCAACAACAAAAGATGAACGGAACCAACTGGAATGCATAGGCAGTTAGCTCTAAACAAAAACCCATCGCTGATCATAAACTTATTCCATGTGCGTCCCTCTCTACAATTAAGCAACACATCCTTAAAATCAGGATCAAGCGCATATTGTTCTTTAATGGATTGAAGACCAAAAATCCGGCAATCAAGTTGAGACAACAATGTATATCTTCTAGACAAAGCATCAGCAATCACATTATCCTTCCCTTTCTTGTGTTTGATAATATAAGGAAAAGACTCAATAAATTCAACCCATTTAGCATGCCTACGATTCAGATTATTTTGAGAGCGAAGATACTTAAGCGATTCATGATCAGAATGAATAACAAATTCTTTAGGCCACTAATAATGATGCCACGTCTCTAAAGAACGGACAAGTGCAGCGATGGCACTGAATACCCAAAGTGCGTCCTATCGATGCAACGGATGAGGAACTCTTGGTAGGCACCTGCAAAGAATTTTTACCTAAATCTGAAGGTCATGCAGGAGGTGTCTTAGGTGTAGCGGAAACTCCAGAGGCTGTTGGTCGCTTGCTCGCTGGTGGAGGCGTCCAAAAAGTGGTTGGCTTGGTCAGCCCTAAAGATGGTGCCGAGCGTGGCGTGTAGGTGCTGGTGCTGACCTTGCTCTTGCCCTGCTATTCACGCCCCTGCAATTCCTTTTCTACAAGCATAGCAAACTGAAACAACTGGTTGATAGTGTTAAATTCTTTATAATCAACAATGTCCTGAATGCCACGCCTCAAACCCAAATAAAAATGACAAATGGCATCTTCGTTTCCCTCTACAACACTACAGCGCATCAATCCCTTTTGGAGCTCACCATAGTAATCCTGTACAGATTTATCTCCTTGTTCTCAATGCATCAATTTCTTACGCAAGTCTCTATGATAAGAAGAAGGAACAAAATGATCACGCATAGCTACCTTAAGTTCTTCCCATGTACCAGGTAAAGCATCCTGTGCAGCTAGCCCATTCCACCAAATAATGGCAAAATCCTTAAACTCACTAGTAGCTTGTCTAACTCTATGCTGCTCAGGTACAAGGTGGGCACTAAACTTTTGTTCTACCGTCATCTCCCAATCAAGATATCCCTCAGCATCATAATGAATCAAAAAAGATGGTATTGTGAACTTAATCTTAGCATAAGGATCATCGGGCACACGGTGATTATTACCTTGACGGTGGTGGTGGTGGACACCACCCATACCTGTCGTGTTGCGGTGAAGACGTTGCCGTAATCTCTCTTGTCAGATAGCTGCTCGACCTATGTTTCCAGCAGCATCATGCAATGTGTCTTGACCATCGGTGTTGCTGCTAGAAACGTCATTGTTGCCCGCCACAAAGGTTTCCAACTCAGTAACCTTGTCGGTTAGCGTGGAAATTCACTTGTCCAATCTCTCCATGCTATTGCCAATGTTGAGTTCAATGAGTGTGTCAGTGACGGCCTTCCTAACGGCCTCATTCATCCTTTTTTGGGCATCCTCTACAATAGCTTGTAGTTGCTCTTGGCTGACACACTCGCTGAAACCCTTAGCATTGTTATCTGCAGTCTGTTCACCACCTGCCATTGAAAACACAAAAATAGGAACAAACAGGTGAAAGTTATCCCTACCAAATGACTACATGATTGTAGTGGTGTCACTTTTCATAGCAAGTGGAAGCGTCTTACCAAGCTCTTACCAAGTTCTTACCAACACAAGCAGTGGGCGGTACAACCGGCGGCTGGTTCGTGATACCTGTGAGGTAGTGGTACCGAGATTGCAAGGCCCTTTGTCTGTATTGATCTGAAGAATTTGTGGAGCTTGGAAGGCAAACAAAGAGTAATATGTATATCTGGCACACAAGTCAGTAACAGAAAGTAATGCTGAATTATAGTCCAAAGTACTTGTTCTCGTTGCTGGTCTAAAGTGTTGCAAGTACCAGGTTGTGACAAAAGTATGGTGGATAGCAAGGTGATAGATATGAGAAAAACAAGTTTGGTGGATGGAAACAACAACACAAACAAGGAACCAGACAGCACATGCAAACACAGCTCACTTTGGGCTTCTCTATGTGCTCCTCTAGATATTGTTCCTCTTTTGCCTCTCTTTTTTCTATTTTTTTGGCTGTCGTTGTTTTTTTGGGTAATTTTGACTTTTTATTTTATTTTTTTGATATTTTTCCTTTACCTAGGAGCACAAAAGCAGTAACCATAGAAAATATGAGCTCAAAAAAGTGTAAGACGTGGCCTATGGAATTTTTAGAAAACTGGATGAAAATCAACAAAAACCTTGTGACCACGAAACGAGGATCTTGTGACCACTTTTTGGCCAATCTAAAAATTCCGAACCCCAGCATTGCCAGGGATGGATGGATCCGAAATTTTTTTCTGATCGATTTGCATATATGGAACGTCGAAAATGGAGTTCGTATGTGAAAACTGGACCATTTTTAAGAATTGGCTCCGAATTAGAGGACAAAACGGGAACAATGTGTGCAAAATTGGTCACAACAGCCAAGATTTGATGGAAACGATGGAGAAAAACACACGAACTAGACTCTAACACGACCTAACCAGCAATAAGACCTTGACTAGGACACAAACTCAACACGACGGACTCTGAAACTAAAATATGCAAAGGCTATGGCGCGGAAGGTTCTAGGATAGGAAAAACGAGTATGGCACTGGACTATGGGACGAATACGAAACACTCAAACTAGGGAATAAAAATGAACCTGACGGTATACCTTAGCTCTTATTACCACTTAATGGAGACGAGGATCCCGATCTTCCGTCAGGTGATGGTAACTATCATTGTGGCGGAGAATGACACACCGATCTGGCTTCAGATCGAAAAATCGAACCCTGCAATCTTAGCACCATAGCTCCTCTGGTTATCAACCAAGTCATGGACTAGGTTGACCTCGCCAAGAAGGCTAATCCCTGCCTGCGCAATGAAGAACACAAGCAAGAACAAGAAAGAATGCAATCAAATTGCAGATTAATAATTAAACTCACAAAGTTGGGGTCTCACAAACCGATAAACGATGAAACTGTTCTTGACAGATTAATCTAAGCAAAACCCCAAACCCTAATAGAGGGGCGGCAGCTGTTTATGAAGACTCTAGGGTCGTGCAAGACCCCTGGACGTGCCCCTAATGGGCCCAAACTCGATACATGGTCCAACGGACCAAAAGACGGTGTCGCAGCACCCTGATA
The DNA here is from genome assembly GCF_019320115.1 of Miscanthus floridulus. Lineage (NCBI taxonomy): Eukaryota > Viridiplantae > Streptophyta > Magnoliopsida > Poales > Poaceae > Miscanthus > Miscanthus floridulus. The sequence continues at coordinate 60,820,212 of NC_089593.1, forward strand.
GATTCTGGATGTTGACTTGTTTCAACGATTCCCGTTGATTCCAAACAGCTTTTGACATGAAACCACTTGGATTGGCTTCCTTATCAAATTAGGTTTCCATCCATATGTGGATCATCGAAAACGGAGTCCGGATGCGTCATGGGCGACCAGTTTAAGGCAGACTAGTCCTAGAGGCCGAGGCAGACTCGAATTCGTATTGGACTGGGCCTCCGGCTTGTGTTGGACGTCCTTGCTGGTCATCATCACCTCCTCCACGTCCTCTTAGTCCCTCTTGACCCTCTCCAATGTTCCTAAGCAAGATAACATCATTAGATAGTAGTCTATTCTCAAAAGTATGAAAAGGATCGCTTAAGAACGAGCTCACCTATAAATTGAGTTAACGCATTCGAGCCCAGGTCATTGGACCTTGCATGACGGTTGGAGGGTCAGCTGGTACATCCAAAGGAGTGATGTTCTCATCAAAACATCTTCAAGGATGGTAAACAATTAACAAGGTAGGCAATGCATCAAGTAGGTAACATTTGAATTAATCAACTTAATGCAATAAGTAACATAGGTGATAAACTTTTCAAAGTAACAAGGTAATGGTTTAATGCATAAATCGGGGCTTGCCTACATTGACGACCTCGGGTTCCGGATCAGTACCACAAATATCAAATCCCATGACAACCGGAGATTCTTCCAGAACTTGCTCAACTAGAATCGTTTTACTCTCGGGTTCTACATGAAATGATAACATATGCTTTAACATGATGATAATGTAAACATGATGCTTTCACGGTACATGAAATGTAAAAACACCCCGAATACGATTTTCCTTCACGGTACAGTTGCAAGCCAACAAAACCAACTTGCAATCCTACCATCAAGAACCACACATGTGACTTGACCAAACTGATCATGAAACCCTACTAGTCACAAAACATGACCAAAACAAGATCAAGCACTAATCTAACACTTAGGGTTTGCTTTTATTTATTTTTGAATTAATTTGGAAATAAGCTAAAAAATGAACTTGTTCCAAATGACCTCAAAATTTTATGTAAGCTTCCTCATGACAAATTAGTGTACCAAAACAAATTTCATAATTTTTGGAATTATACAGTGGCCTACAAAAATCATGGAAATTACATTTATTAATTAATGGACTGAATATTTGAACATTAAAAATTTATTCAAATTTCAAGTTTCAAATTTTTGAACCATACTAGAACATGTACATAAGCTACACACAAATTTTCAGAATTTTTGGAGCTATGATTATTTTCCTACAAATTTCCAAAGATTTAGCACTATTCAAAATCAGAAAATACCAAAACCTTACTGTTCTTCTCTTTCTCTCTCACTGACAACCCGACCCCACTCGTCAGTGTCACATAACAGGACACGGCGGCGCTGCCATCACTGACCGACCCAAAACGCGCCGACGGCGATGCTCCGGCGAGGCAGACCGCACCCAAATGATCTACACCATCCTACGAATCCATCCCAGCCCTCAGAACGGCAGAAGGCGCACTGGAGAAAGCTCCACGCCGGCCATGGCGGCTCAGGCATGACGGCACACGGCGTAACCCCAGCAACGATGCAGTAGAGTCTAAAGCAAAGCAATCATCGTGTTCAGTAGCTCACCATGATCATGCCGGTGTGCTTGGTGAAGACGGAGATGGACTAGAACGACATGGCCACATGAGGTCAATGGTGGCGGTACTCCGGCTGGCTCCGAGGAAGAAGACGTTGCGTCGAGCGATTCCGGCCAACCCAAGCAACGCGAGCAAGCCGAAGAGGAGCGCAAGGCCGAGACGATCACGTTGGTGTAGCTGGGCATGATGGACGCAACTCGATGGTGGCTACGGCGAGCGACGGAGCTGACTGGCGGCGGAGCAGAGCAGAGGGGAAAACGGAGAGCGACGACGGCGGTTGCTGCTACTTATAGGCGGGAAGGAGATGCCCTGCGTTGATAGCGCACGAACGAACTCGCCACAGCACCGGCTGCGTGTCAACGCGCGAGGAAGCGGCGCAATTTGATCGGCAGTGACAACAGCGTGGTGCCGGCGGCAAGCAGAGGTGGCGCTCAGCCGATTTTCAATTTTGAAGTATTTACAGAATTGCCACTGCGTTAATTTTGCAAATTACTCACAAATTTTCTCAAGAAGTTGAAAATCTCCAAAAATGAAAGTTGCTCAACTTTTCAAACTCTACAACTTTGCTTCAAGGAACATTTTCAAATTCTACCTCCATTTTGAAATTTGAATTTGGGGTGCATTTGAGCATTTGAATCATTTCAAAATTACTCCAAATTTTATATGTAAACTTGAAAAACTTTGAATACCAAAGTTGATCCTTATAAAATAATCTTCAACTTTGCTTTTGGCCTCAACCCCAAATTCCACATGGATTTTGAATTAGACAAAAGGGGCAAAAAGGACCTTTATGATTTGAATTCGAATTCAAATTTGATTTGTTTACCTTTTTACTTTAATTTTGATTTTTGACCAGTAACATGGCCCATTAGGGTTATTTGAGTCAAATGACACATGGCCCCACATGATCACATGAAATTTGACCCTTGTGGTCATGATCTTTATTTAGGGTTTTGAATCACTTCACATAAAATAACAACATTACGAAATAAAGCTTATTTAGTGAATGCATTCAAAATTTTCTACTTTATGAATGCTTTGCAATGCATATGATGACATGTCAAATTTTAGTGCTAGGTCAAAACACCAGAGGTGTTACAACCCTTCCCCCTTAAAGAAATCTCATCCCAAGATTTAAAACTTAAGGCTAAGTAATGGAAAAGGAAATGTGTCAAGCTAACACATCATAACTTTATTCAAAAGGCTAGTGAGGGGGTTTTCCATTCTGTTGACAAATGAGACAAGTTACAATATAGATAAGGTATTGCAACTAGATAGAAGCGAAGAAGTCAGGAAAGTTTTCTTCTAAGTAATCCTCGGACTCCCAAGTAGCTTCATCTTCAGTGTGTTGATTCTATTGTACTTTGTAGAACTTGATTGTACGTCTTCGAGTGACTCGATCTTTCTGATCTAAGACTCTAATGGGGTACTCGGCATAAGTCAAATTAGGTTCTAGTTCTACATCACCAAAGTCAATCACTTGGTCAGGTACTTGAAGACACTTCTTTAACTGAGATACATGAAAGATATCATGCACAGCTGACATGTGATCTGGTAGCTTGACGCGATAGGCGACCGATCCACATCGTTGTTGAATTTGAAAAGGACCTACATAACGGGGCACCAACTTTCCCCAAATCCCAAAATGATGAACTCCTTTCATCGGTGATACCTTGAGGTAGACATGATCCCCCACTTTGAATTCTAGCGGTCATCTCCTCTTATCAGCATAGCTTTTCTGTCGGGATTGAGCTACCTTCATATTCGCTTGTATGAGTTTAACTTTCTCTTCAGCTTCCTTGACCACATCCGGTCCAAAGAACCAACGTTCTCCAGCTTCTGACCAATTTAAAGGTGTCTGGCATCTATGGCCATACAGTGCTTCGAATGGTGCCATTTTAATGCTCTCTTGATGACTATTGTTATATGAGAATTCATCTAAGGGAAGGCATTCATCCCATTTAGTACCATAGGAAAGGACACATGCTCTTAACATATCATCAAGAATTTGATTTACCCGTTGGTGGCTCCATGCACATAACCCTCAAAGTGGTTGGGGATGTCTTTCACTATATCCACCTACCTTTTTTCACCATCTTCTGGCCTATAGAAGAGGAGGGCGAGTGGCTTCATGGCTTCCTAGAGTGTGTTTCACTCCGACTATGCTCTCTTCAGCTGGGCCTTCATATCGTCACTGACTTTAGAGCCTTCATCATATCATGATCAGCTCCCTACTTTACCAGCTTAGCTCGAGTGAGTTCTTCACTCGCTCATTCAGTTACCTCTTCAGATTGGTTGTGCTAGGTTCTCAGGGCTTCATTCAGCTCCTTCACCTTGCCTTCCAACCACTGGGTTTTAATCCCCTTATGCACAAAAAAAGGACCATAAACGATCATCATCATAATCACCGACTACTACATGTCATGAACTACAGAGAAGTCATACAATTCTTTTACCTTTTAGCTTTGTATAAAATAGCTCGGCCTTCTCTATCATCTTCAACAAAGAGTCAAAGGCATCATTTGATGAGGACAGCACTCCTTCGGATGTACCCGCTGATCCTCCAACCGTCATGCAAGGTCCAATGACCTAGGCTCGAATGCGTTAACTCAATTTAGAGGTGAGCTCATTCTTAAGCGATTCTTTTTATACTTTTGAGAATAGACTACTACCTAATGATGTTATCTTGCTTAGGAACATTGGACAAAGTCATGAAGGACTTAGAGGATGTGGTGGAGGCAAAGATGACCAGCAAGGACGTCCAACAGGAACCGGAGGCCCGGTCCAACATGATTTCGAGTCTGCCTTGGCCTCCAGGACCAGTCTGCCTTAAACTGGTCACCTAGGACGCATCCGGACTCCGTTTTCAATGATGCACATATAGATGGAAAGATAATTTGATAAGGAATCCAATCCAAGTGGTTTCACTTCAAAATATGTTCGGAATCAATGGGAATCGTGGTCACAAGTTAGCGTCCAGAATCTACTAGGGTGCTACGACACCGTCTTTTGGTCCGTTGGACCATGTATCGAGTTTGGACCCATTAGGGGTGCATCCTGGGGTCTTGCACGATCCTAGAGTCTTCATAAACAGCTGTTGCCCCTCCATTAGGGTTTGGGTTTTGCTTAGATTATTCTGTCAAGAACAGTTTTGCCGTTCATCGGTTTGTGAGACCCCAACTTCGTGAGATTAATCATTCATCTGCAATTTGGTTGTGTTCTTTCTTGTTCTTGCTTGTGTTCTTCTTTGCACAGGCAGGGATTAGCCTTCCTGGCGAGGTCAACCTAGTCCATGACTTGGTTGATAACCAGATGAGCTATGGTGCTAAGATTATCGGGTTCGATCTTTCGATCTGAAGCCGGATCGGTGTGTCATTCTCTGCCACAATGATAGTTACCTCTACCTGACGGAAGATCGGGATCCCCATCCCCATTATCATTTTCCTTGTTTCGACGGCCGTTTTTTGCCACTCGGCTTCACCCATCTGAGAACGGAGGATACAGAGGGTCTCTTCATGGCGCTTCTATGCAGATTCCCACTTGGTCTCCCTTGTGGCCTGCTCCTCCCTTAGCTTGGCGAGCTCTGCCTAGATCTTTTGGACCTCGATAGAGGCTTTCATTTGCATGCACTGGGCATATGACTGTTTCTAGAATGAGAATTTGGAAGTTATTTACAGCAAGAAATGACAAAACATGTTTACTTACCCTCAACTGGTCGTCGAAGATGGAAGCCTGGTTCAGCAGCCCGAACCATGACTTCATCAACCCGACGAACTCTGGGCTATAAGCCTATAGCCGGTACCCAGTACAGTAACCAGGACGATGTCATCCTCCTTCACTTGCTGGGCACTTGTCGTCGGCACTTCTAGGGAAGGAGCACTCGGTGCAGCCATGCTTGGGTCAGACCTCGTGCTTCGCACTTCTTCTTCAATAGTAGCCTCTGGCCCCAGCAGCTAGTGTGCTTCATCACCCATAGGCACCGCTACCTATGGCTGTGGCACCTCCACACTCTATGAGGTACATGGCTACGCAGGTTGATCTGACTCACCTTCAGCATATGTTGGCCCCTACACCCAGGGCGTTTCAGTGGACCTTAGTGGAGACACATGCTCACTTGTCTAGCCTTCTTCCACCCGGTCACCATCAGTACGCGGGCTCTCTTCAACCTGGGGCTCTTCAGTCTACGTCCGGGTACTCAGTGCCATTTTTACCCTGATATGAGTAGCAGTCAAGTGATATCCTGGGAACAAAGTAACATATAGAGGAATCTTTAACACTTACTTGGCACTAGACTTCTTCTTTAGGGTAGGATTTCCTAGTAATATACCACTAAGCGATCCACCCAGCTCCAGGCTTGATATAGATGCTGATAGCACTAAGTCCTCCTGATGACACGTAGTGCTAGCACCTTGTCCAAGCGGGATCCCATCACCCTAAGTTAGCACCCGGGTGCTCAACAGGTCTAATGGCAGGATCCTACCAAAAGCAAATAAACTTCATCAAGTATACCTATGTCAAGCTTTTAGAAATAGAATTTTACTCAAAAAGACTACTTACTGTCTGATAGAAAACGAGGTGTCTTCATCCTCCTTCGGTTGTTCCTCCACATCCTCATGTGCAGTAGTTGTTCATGAGTTGGATTTAGCGCAGGGTACAATTCAGACTACATGGAGATAATTAAGACATCTTTTACCTAGTCTCAGTGTGCAGGCTCGATGGGGCCTTTTGGGCATTGTCCCACTCCCGGTGGAAACATCGGCCTCCAACGACCGTTTCCCGCCAGTGGCGCCTTCCCTGGCACTCGGGATTGTCTAGACTATTACAACATCTGGCTCTCTTCAGACTCGCCCTCGGCATCCTAGTCCATAGGGATGACAGAGGTGGCACTCCCTTCGGTTGCTCTGCTGGATGCCACTCCGCTTCTGCCAACTCCTCTAGAATCGGGACACAGACGATAGGCAGACAAATCATTGAAATTCCAGCCCAACTCCTATAATCAACACATAGGAGTCAATTTTCCACAATATAAAGATATTTACAAATCATAATGTCAATATACTTACAACGGCTGGTGGATTCTGATGATCATGCTCTAGGTACTGGTATGGTATCACCTCTACCGATGCAAGCACGTTCTGAATTCTCTCTAGAACTTCACCTTCCGTCAGGTCATCAATGGTTACCCGAGCTAGGTCCTCTGGGCTGGTGTACTTGAACCCATAGTGGATCCTCTCTTGTAGAGGTTGTACTCACCGTCTAATGAAGCTGGCAACTACTCTGACTCCACTAAGGCATTGGTCCTTCATGGCTCGGATTTGCTTGAGGAAAGGACGAACACCCTCAAGTTCCATCGCACTCAGCGTCTCCTTATCCCAATGGTTGTTGGGCACTGGCGTGGTGTTGCTATGCACTTCTAGGGGGGCCACAAGTTCCCCGCATAAAACCACTCAACCCTCTAGTTCTTCACAGAATCCACCAGGGTATAGTGGATATACTCGTTCTTCCTCCCCACGTGAAATTGAATACCAGCACCCCCAAAACACTTGGACTTGTGGCGTCCGGGTGTGGTTTTAGTTTGAAAAAGTAGCGAAATAGAGTGATAGATGGGGGATGCCAAGGAAAGTTTCACAGAGATGAACAAAAATTGAAAGATGCAGAATGGAGTTAGGATTCAAATGATTCAGGGTTATGCCATAATAATGCAAAAACCCATGCAAAAAGGGAGAAGCTGGCAACCCTAACCCATGCTAGATGAACGGCACAAAGAGCACAATCTCCTCGACTCAAGATTGGGAATACGGTGCTCACTAGTTGCTTTCCATTCACTAAGCTTCTGATCTGGAAAATAGCCGGATTCAAATGATTCAGGGTTATGCCATAATAATGCAAAAACCCATGCAAAAAGGGAGAAGCTGGCAACCCTAACCCATGCTAGATGAACGGCACAAAGAGCACAATCTCCTCGACTCAAGATTGGGAATACGGTGCTCACTAGTTGCTTTCCATTCACTAAGCTTCTGATCTGGAAAATAGCCCTACTCATGGAGTTTCTAGAGGTGCTTTGGCTTCATGCTTGGTGCCAGCTAGATCTAGGCAGCGACGACCATCTCCGGCACCTCCAGCGCCCTATTCTCAGTAGTCTTCTTCACTGCCGTGCTTGAGTTCTTGCCATTACCCATCAAGCAGAGCTTTTTTATAGATCTAGAGTTCCAAGATGCAAGATTGGCAGCACTCACAGTGGCTCGGGGGCTAAGGCAGAATGCAAATGGAGCAGAGGTAGATGATGCATAGGAATGGTTCCCTTTTTATAGGGTTTTTACCATGATGTGGCCCGATAATCATGCCAACGGGTGTGGCATTTTGGTTTCCCTTCCATTTTAATGTGGTTGCGCAGTTGATACGATGATTGCACACCTTTTTGGGATTTCCAACGCATCACAACGTGTTCAGACTTATCCTTTGCATTTTTTGTTTCTAGGTACTGGCCATGCTACGACCATTATCTACATGGCCACATCGTGAAGTACCCAGATGATTGATGCGGTACTTGGACAATCGCTTCACAGTATGTATTAAAAAGCGCAGTACCCGGATGCTGATTTTTTATTCAACAACAGTTCAATGGATATAAAGTTGCACACTTTACAAGATTCAAGACCACTCAGAATATTGAGCGACTATTTATTTAGAGAGGTACAAGTATTGGATACAAGATTTTTTCAGTAAATAATAAAGATAACATCTACTCGGATAAAATAGAATACTCATACTCTAAGTGCTTCTCAGTAAGTACTTTCATACCCGATGCACCTGGATCCAAGATGAGAAGAGTACTGCATCTAGGTAGATAATAGAAGTGTAGTGTGTCCTAGCCTAGAACCTTGGGTAGACTGTCTGACTACGAATAATTGTTGGCCGACTACCCTTGGGAGCATAGCTACTATAAGAGGAAGCCTGCTGGCTAGTATGTAGGATGAGCTATTCGCACATCTTGCCACCTAGCCGACGCCATCTGTACACAATCGGGTCCGAGTATGACCCTTCATGGACAGACATCAATAGGCACCCTAGAAGAACTGACATGGGACTGCTGGACGTGCCACCCTACCAGCCATCACAAGATTCCTCTACTATGCACAACTATGGGTTTAGTCTACCTCTAAACCCTCTCACACGAATTCTTCTAGTCACTACAACTCTTGGTTATACCAACTGAGTACTCCCGAGGACTAGTCCACTTCGCTCACCACCATATTTGCAAGCTTCAAAACTCTGAGCTACTTTGCTTCTTCTATAACTGAGGTTCAAGTGATCGCTAGGAGGGTTTTTATAGGCGTCTCGATGTTGTCTATGGACCAGGTTCATGTGGAATACACAGACAAGCTACTAACTCCTACATAGGTTCACGTGCTACACTACAAGGGTACAGTGCATCCCACTACACCTTTTTAGTGTACAGACGGCCTTTTCCCCGCACATGTGAAGTCATAGTACACCTGGTAGCACCTTTGATGGTATATTCCCATGAATATCCTAAGCATCTTTGGACCAGCTGTACTAAAGCTTTGCATGTGACTTTCACATGTCTTACCTACTTCTATACAAGCAGATAGGACAATAATTTTTGCTAACACTCTCATCCTTGAGTATATTATTTTCATATCCTTATCTCGAGTACAAGTACTCGGACACAGGCTTAGGGGCTGCAGGGTACATATCCTCTATGGATGTTTTTTCTTTTAAACCCTCTAACTCTTTGTTTTGCAAATAGCAAGAGGCTCGGGGGCTACACTCAGTGAGTGCATTTTTCTAAAAAGTGCACGTCACCTAGAGGCTTTACAGAGCACCTCATGGCTTCACTCATGAAAGCACTTAGACTACGCTTGTTTCTACCCGACAAGATTAGGAGGAACAAGAAGGCTTCCAAGTTCAACCATGACATGCTCGGGGACTTGACGAACCAGGGTCCTAGGGGTTCCCCATGAGGGTACTACTTGGATGGGCCCTGGGCTGGCCCATGATCTATTGAAGGACATGAGACAAGGTGGCGTGGACTTCTAGCTATTCCAGATCAACTTAGTCAGCTTACTATGAAAGCTAGATTCTGTAATAGGACTAGGACTCTTCTCTTGTAACCGACTAGGACCAGATACATGCCCTTACCCTCTCCCCTATATGAAGAGAGGTATGGTGCACCCCCTTGTAACCCTAGCAATCATACAATCAATCCAACGCAAAAGGCTACACGCCGACTAGACGTAAAGGCTATTACTCGAAAAAAGGGCCTGAACCACTATGAATCATTCATCTTTTTGCGTTTACCGTCGAGCTCTGCATACCCTAAAGCCCTTCGAACACCATCCTGGGTACCCTGTGATGGCTTGCCAGTCATCAAACACTGATAGTTGTCCTAGATGAGGGCCACCACCAACAGAGGGCACTTCAACGCTCACACCCCACAGGCAGCGGGGAGCAACGGCGACACCTCCGGCAACACCTCCGACTAGCCATGGTGCCAGGGCATCAAGCCTTGGCTATAGCGAAGGTGTGTCCTTTCTCCTTGATGTCCCCCTATGGCACCTAATACGCGATGACCGTGACACCATTGAGGCTAGGCTCCACACTCAGGCTTAGTCTCATACCCCTGAGTGATGGGGCGGGGCCCAATCCTAGATCACTTTGCCCCCCTAGAGTTTGGGGCAGCGATCCAGGAGCCCCCTACCCTAGACATTTTTGGTCGCCGACACACATCTCCAAGTATGATGGCAAGACCAACCCGAACCATTGGCTAGAGGACTATCGCCTCGCCATGAAGGCTAGGGGGTTAGATGATGACTTCATCATTCAGTACCTTGCTCTGCTTCTGTCAAGCTCAACTAAAGCTTGGCTCGAGCAGCTCGAGCCTAGCAGCATCCGCTGCTAGGGTGATCTTTGTGTGGTCTTCATCAGCCACTTCCGAGGTACCTACACCCACCTAGGGAACTCTTAGGATCTTTGCAACTGCAAGCAGAGGGCCAACAAGACCCTCTGGGAGTACATTCAGCGCTTCTCCAAGAAGCGCAATGAGCTCCCAAACATCATCGGTGCCGACGTGACCAACGCCTTCATCTTTGACATGACCTACGTGGTGCTCATCCATGCGCTCAGCCATGAGACCCCAAGCATGATGCAGGAGCTTCTAGAAGTTGCCACCCAAAATGCCACTAGCGAGAAGGCCGCCAAGGCCAACTTCAACAGGAAAGCAAAGGCCGCCAGCCACCTCAATGGTGGTGACAGCGCCGATGATCCTGCCTTGTCCTAGTGATGCCACAACAAGTGGAATAAGGACTGAACACACCACGGGGAGGATATGGTCACCGCTAGACCTCAGCCGCGTGGGTGCGCTGCACGATCAGAACACTTTGAGAAGGCACTCGAGTCCCCTTGCTCGTTCCACGAGGGGCAGGCAAAGCATCTTCTCAAGGACTATGCTACCATGAAGAGCTACATCCATAGCATGCTTGCCCAATAGGGCATGGCCCAGAAGCTAGCCCTGAAGGCCAGTGACCTAATGGACGGCACCTAGGAGGAAGACAACAAGTTTGTTGATGTCGAGCATGGCCTCATGATCTTTGAGGGCTCCCAGGCATAAGAATCCCATCGGCAATGCCGCATCACTAAACAGGAGGTGAATGTCGTCCACATCCTTGCCACCCTAACATGGCTCTGGTGGTCCCAGATGGCAATCACCTTCGACCAACAAGATTATCTCGATCGTGTCCCTCATCTAGAGCACTACCCACTCATGGTGAGACCGATCATGGGCACCACACGCCTCACTAAGGTGCTGATGGATGGGGCAGCGACCTCAACATACTCTATGTCAGCACCCTCGACGAGATGGGCATCCCTCGGAGTAGCCTACTATAGGGTTATGAGGATACTACGCTAGCCAAAAAACAAAAATTTGACCACATAAACTAGGATCTACTGCAAGTTATAGATCACGGGATTACCACTAGATGCGCAGGTGCAGCGGAAGCAACTCGATGTAGTCGAACATGTCGTAGCAGTGCTGTGCAGTTGCAAGGTTGTCCATATGTCCGTCCCCTTCATGCGGTTCGTCCTTGTGCTCCAGATGCAGCACCTCCGAGGTATCCACATGTACAGGGAGGAAGCGTCGCGCCTCCGGGCTGCTAGGTCCACGAGGAGCAGTAGGCATGGGCGTAGGATGGGCGGCGGTGGCTGCCAAAAAGGCATGGATTCCTAGACCCGTTGCCCACCCCACTTCTTTATAGGCATCCCTAATGAGCTCCCGAGTTGGAGTCCCATTAGTAACCCTAAGCCTTGTCTAACTCAGATCTAATCCGAATTAGGCTTCTAGCCCCTTAAGCATGCGACCCTATGGGTTCACACACACATAGACATGGCCCGAGTACTCCTACTTGGCCATTAGTTGATAGCGGCCTCTAGCAAGGCATGTCAACTTCTATGCGTACGCAAAGATCATATCAGACGAACCACCACAAAACCACATACTTGTTATTCCCTTGCCTCACGATATTTGGTCCAACTCATAGGTTAACACTTAACCCAAGCACGACCATGCATTTCTTGATCTAATCATTAGAGTGATCCAGTAATATCTCTCTCATATAGAGAGGGGCAAATTCCTTCTTGATTGTCTATGTCTCATAGCATGTTTCCCAGCAAACCCGAAAACCACCTTTATAACTACCCTGTTACGGAGTAGCGTTTGATAGTCCCTGAGTAGGTCGTTTCATATCTTGAATACATACAACAATCTCAGGTCTAAGGACATAATGTACATGATGTGAATAGAGATAATAACATCTCACATTGGGTCAGTCCAGCCCCATGTCATACATGTGCCCACATTATTAGTTTGACATCTCCATGTCTATGACTTGTGAAACATAGTCATCAACTAATAATGTGCTGATCCATTATTCATGTGTGTCCTCACACAAACTCTGACTAGGGACAACATTAGAATAACCATACAAGTAAAAGAGTTTCACAAACAATTCACATAATTGCTAATCGATATAGGTTGTCTTTAATGGAAATTCAATGAACTCATAATATATCATGGATACAAGGCAATATAATCATCTATATGATTATCTCTAGGGCATACTCCCAACAATCTCCCACTTGCACTAGAGTTAATCTCGAAGATATCTAATACTCATAGCTCTCATGTGTGCCTCATGCTTAGGCTATGGAAGAGCCTTTGTCAAAGGATCTGCAACATTCAAATCTGTGTGTATCTTGCACATCTTGATCTCATCTCGTCTAATGAACTCTCGAATAAGGTGAAATTTCCACAGTACATGTTTGTTCTTTTGGTGATTCCTTGGCTCCTTATCCTGCGCAATTGCCCCATTGTTGTCACAATGTAGATTCAATGGGCTGGACGCATTCGGAAACACACCAAGTTCAATGAGGAACCTCCTCATCCAAACACCTTCCTTCGCAGCTCCAAAAGCTACAATGTACTCAGCCTCTACTGTAGAATCGGTCACCGTCTCCTGCTTGGAATGTTTCCAACTTACAGCACCACCATTTATTGTGAACACAAAACCTGATTGAGAATGTGAATCATCCGTGTCAGTTTGGAAGCTAGCATTGGTGTAACCATTTACAACGAGCTCCTCCTCACCTCCATAGATAAGGAACACATCTTTAGTCCTTCTCAAGTACTTAAGAATGTTTTTAACAAGTGTCCAGTGACTCTCTCCTGGATTAGCTTGGTACCTGCTCGCAACACTTAGAGCATATGAGACATCTGGGCAAGTACATATCATGGCGTACATGATGGAACCAACTGCCGAGGTGTATGGAACCTTACTCATGCGCTTCCGCTCATCAGTTGTCGAAGGACACTATTAATCGCTAAAGCGCATACCATGTGACATAGGCAAGAACCCTTTCTTGGACTGTTCCATGTTGAATCATTTCAACACCTTGTCAATGTACGTATCTTGGCTTAATCCTATAAGCCTCTTTGATCTATCTCTATAGATCTTGATGCCCAAAATGTATGCTGCTTCTCCTAAATCCTTCATAGAAAAATTATTATTCAGTGAAGTCTTTACGGATTGCAACATAGGAATGGCATTCCCAATCAATAATATGTCATCCACATACAAGATCAGAAATACAACAACGCTCCCACTTTCCTTCTTGTAAACACAAGGTTCTTCTTCATTCTGACGGAAGCCAAACCCTTTGACCACTTCATCAAAATGAATGTTCCAACTCTAAGATGCTTGCTTTAACCCATAAATGGATTTCTGAAGCTTGCAAATTTTTCCAGCATTGTTTGGATCGACAAAACCTTCGGGCTGTATCATATACATGTCCTCATCCAAATTTCCATTTAGAAAGGTTGTTTTAACATCCATCTGCCATATCTCATAATTGAAATAAGCAGCTATTGCTAGAATGATCCAGATAGATTTAAGCATCGCTACCGGCGAGAAAGTCTCATCGTAGTCAATTCCTTGAACTTGCCAAAAACCCTTTGCAACAAGTCAAGCTTTATAGATGTGAACGTTTCCATCCATATCCTTTTTCTTTTTATAGATCCATTTGCACTCTATGGGTCTAACCCCATCAGGCGGGTCAACCAAGTTCCAAACTTGATTGTTTCCCATGGAATCTATCTCGAATCTCATGGCACTTTGCCATTTCTTGGAATCTAGGTCCATCATTGCTTCTGCATAAGTCGCAGGTTTGTCATCGTCTAACAATAACAAATCCCCACGCAACTCATGGATTCTTGCTGACCTTCGTGGTTGTGGCGGTGTTTCTATTGCCATGGGTATCTCAACTTCTTCTGCTACATTAGCATCACTCGTAGAGTCCTGCCCAACTGGCTCATCTTGAACTTCTTCAAGATACACCTTCTATCCGCTTTTCTCTCTTTTGAGAAACTCTTTCTCTAAGAAAACACTGTTCTAAGCAACAAACACTTTGCCCTCTGATCGGTTGTAGAAGTAATACCATAAAGTTTCCTTCGGATATCCCACGAAAAAGCATTTGTCTGATTTGGGTGTTAGTTTATCTATCATAAGTCGTTTGACATAAACTTCACAACCCCAAATTTTCAGAAAAGACAAACTGGGACTCTTATCAGTCCACATCTCATGTGGTGTCTTAACTACAGACTTAGACGGTACCCTATTTAATGTGAAAGCGGCTTTTTCTAGAGCGTATCCCCAAAATGATAACGGTAAGTCTGACTGGCTCATCATAGACCAAACCATGTCAAACAAAGTTTGATTATGTCACTCGGACATGCCATTTCTCTGAGGCGTTCCAGGTGGCGTAAGTTGTGGAACAATTCTGCAACTCTTTAGATGATTGCTAAACTCATGGCTCAAATATTCACCTCCACGATCAGATCGCAAAGCCTTAATTTTCTTGCCACATTGATTCTCTACATCACTCTAAAACTCCTTGAACTTTTCAAATGTCTCAGACTTATGTCTCATTAAGTAGACATAGCCATATCTACTAAAGTCATCAGTGAAGGTTATGAAGTATTGGAATCCACCTCTTGCTGTCGTACTCATTGGTCCACACACATCAGTATGTATGAGTTCCTGCAAGTCTGCCGCCCTCTCAGGAAAACCTGTGAAGGGCGTCTTGGTCATCTTGCCCAGTAGGCAAGCCTCACATGTCTCGTATGGTTCAAAACCAAACGAAGTTAAAAGCCCACTAGAATGGAGCCTCTTCATGCGATTCTCACTTATATGACCTAAACGACAATGCCACATATAGGTAGGACTTAACTCATTAAGCCGAGGCTTTTTAGCACTTATATTATAGACAGGATCATCTTCAAGATTTAAAATAAATAACCCATTCACAATGGATGTAGAAGCCACAAACATGCCATTTTTAGAGATCACACAATCATTGTCTTTACTCGCAAATGAATAACCATCCTTCATCAAACATGAAGGTGACACAATGTTTTGACTTAAACTAGGAACAAAATAACAATTATTCAACTCCATAATAAATCCTGATGGGAGGTGGAGTTGCATCGTCCCGACGTTCAACGCAGCAACTCTTGCATTATTGCCCACGCGGAAATCAACTTCTCCCTTTTCCACGCTTCTACTTCTTATCATTCCCTGCATCGTATTGCAAATATGAGCAACTGATCCAGTATCAAATACCCAAGAATTAATATAAGAATTAGCAAGGAAAATGTCTGTAACATAAACAACAAGTGTACAAGCTGTGGGAGTACCTTTACTGCCGTGATCCTTTATGGATTCTAGGTACAGCTTGCAGTTCCTCTTCCAGTGACCTTTCCCATGACAATGAAAGCACTCAGCATCAGCAGTTGGTCTAGCCTTGGGCGTAGGTGGGTTTGGCTTAGAGATCTCATCTTTAGCCTTGCCCTTTTTCTTCTTCCAAGAATTGCCCTTCTTCTTAAACTTAGGCTTGTTTTGGACCGCCATCACATGGCTACTGCCAGCACCTTTCTTGATATCAGCCTCTGCTGTTTTAAGCATGCCACATAATTCATTCAAGCCCTTCTTCACCCCATGCATATGGTAGTCCACGATGAAATTTCCATAGCTGGGCGGAAGAGACGCGAGAATAAAATCAGTAGCTAATTTAGGGCCAATTGGGAAGCCTAGCTTCTCCAACCTCTGAGTGTAACCAACCATTTTGATCACATGTGGCCCAACTATTGCGCCCTCTGCTAACTTGGTTTCAGCAAAAGCCTTTGAGACGTTGAACCTTTTAGTCCTGGCTTGAGTCTAGAACATATCATTTAGTGCCATGATCATATCGTGCATTGCATGGTTATTGTTAAACTGCAACTGCAGATCTAGTTCCATACAAGCAAGCATAAGGCAACTCACTTCAAGATCAGCATCACATGCTCTCTTGTAAGTATTTTTTCTCTATAACAGGTGCATTATTAGCAGACTCTTCTGGTAATGAGGTGTCTAGAATTTCTTCCTTTTTCTCAGCCCTGAGAACAATTCTCAGGTTACGGATCCAATCCGCATAGTTTGTTCCATTCAACTTATCTTTCTCAAGAATTGAACGCAAAGTAAATGGTTGATTGCTAGGTGCCATTTATCTACAACAAAAGTAATGCAAAATACTAAGACAATGTATCCAAGATAGAGTAAACAATATTAAACCTTTAATAGAATCTACTCCCACTAACATCAATATCCCTCTCTTGAAACTTAGTGATTCAAGACCCACAACTAACAAGTCTACTAGTGAGCTTTAGCATCATCGCTAGAAGACAAGGTAGATTGGTAAGCAACTCCTTGCTAATCATATCACATATGACTCTTGTTGTTGGGTAGCATCTCTATGCTTTGGTGCCCAACTACTCATTCTCCAAGGTCCCTAACCGTTAGGATGACCTTGTCTAAGTAACCAACCCTTCTGTTGTAAGTATCTGATACGAACCTGTCTAGTCAAGGAAAACTAGTGGCACCCTAATTTCATAGACCCACCACCGATTGTACAAGACACATGACAGTGCAAGGTTTGGGGAAGCATTTTAACTTAAACATTGCCGAGGGATCATTCTACTTCACCATCGCATGTAGATAAAAACATTATTGCACGTGAAAGTAGAACATAGTAAGAACGACATTAACACATATATGACATGGTATGGCCCATTGTTCCTTTGGGGATCTCCATCTCCATCGAACTGTTCCTCATGATGATCTCCATCTCCATGATCCATGTATGTCATCCTTCAATGATGAGTCGACCAATACTAGCTATCACTAACGCAAGGCAGTGAAGAAAAATACATAGTCGCGGATAGGATCATCACAGTTTGGCACGCAGGCCATTACATCAAATTGACAATATCTTTGTGGCTCTAGCCATATTTTCATACTCATGACATGCAAGCCATGAATTAGTTACATACATGCATCACATACACATAAGGGCTATACCAGTCATAAATTCCTGCAAAACAGAGTTAACCGATTCCGACGTCTAATTTTAAAACGCTGAAAACACCATCTTCTCGGCTGTTTTTCACAAATCTAATTTCAGCGAAACCACCAAAGGGGTGAGAATCGGATGTAAAATTTTTTTCTCTAAAATTTTTGTTTAGAGTTCGTCTCAATCCGAGGTCATATGCAAAAGTTATGGCTGTTTTACCGAACAACACTTTTTCTTGCGCCCCGGCGCCCGACAGTAGATCCAATCTATCACCGTTGTGCATCACATGCGCTCGGCACTTGACCCAGGTTCAATTTGATCAATCTAATTGATCTCCATCTTGCCATGACTGGATTTACATGTATCACTTAACTCGGATGGCAGAATTCTGACCGGTACGAGTAGATCGTTACAAGACCAACATAGTAAAATCACGAACCATGATCAGAGACTCATCTACAACCGCGCATATCTCCATACGCACTCATTCGAACCTATAAAAATGCAGTAATGGCTCTGATACCACTGTAGGGTTATGAGGATGCTACACTAGCCGAAAAACATAAATTCGACCTCATAAACCAGGATCTACTGCTAGTTATAGACCACGGGATTACCACTAGACGCGCAGGTGCAGCGGAAGCAACTCAATGTAGTTGAACGCATCATAGCAGTGCCATGTAGTTGCAAGGTCATCTGTACATCCATCCCCTTCGTGCGGTTTGTCCTTGTGCTCCAGATGCAGCACCTCTGAGGTATCCACACGTACAGGGAGGAAGCGTCGCGCCTCCAGACTGCTAGGTCCACGAGGAGCAGTAGGCACGGGCGTAGGATGGGCGGCGGCGGCTGCCAAAAAGGCATGGATTCCTAGCCCCGTTGCCCACCCCACTTATTTATAGGCGTCCCTAATGAGCTCCCGAGTTGGAGGCCCATTAGTAACCCTAAGCCTTGTCTAACTCAGATCCAATCCGAATTAGGCTTCCAGCCCCTTAAGCATGCGACCCTATGGGTTCACGCACACATAGACATGGCCCGAGTACTCCTACTCGGCCATTAGTTGATAGCGGCCTCTAGCAAGGCATGTCAACTCCTATGCATATGCAAAGATCATATCAGACGAACCACCTCAAAACCACATACTTGTTATTCCCTTGCCTCACGATATTTGGTCCAACTCATAGGTTAACACTTAACCCAAGCACGGCCATGCATTTCTTGATCTAATCATTAGAGTGATCCAGTGATATCTCTCTCATATAGAGAGGGGCAAATTCCTTCTTGATTGTCTATGTCTCATAGCATGTTTCCCGACAAACCCGAAAACCACCTTTATAACTACCCTGTTATGGAGTAGCGTTTGATAGTCCCTGAGTAGGTTGTTTCACATCTTGAATACATACAACAATCTTAGGTCTAAGGACATAACGTACATGATGTGAATAGAGATAATAACAACATCTCACGTTGGGTCAGTCTAGCCCCATGTCATACATGTGCCCACATTATTAGTTTGACATCTTCATGTCTATGACTTGTGAAACATAGTCATCAACTAATAATGTGCTGATCCATTATTCATGTGTGTCCTCACACGAACTCTGACCAGGGACAACATTAGAATAACCATACAAGTAAAAGAGTTTCACAAACAATTCACATAATTGCTAATCAATACAGGTTGTCTTTAATGGAAATTCAATGAACTCATAATATATCATGGATACAAGGCAATATAATCATCTCTATGATTATCTCTAGGGCATACTCCCAACACCTACGCCCCAGCATGGTGCCATTTTTATGGGTTTGTGCCAGGGAAGGAAGTCGTGCCCCTCAGGCGCATCCGTCTCAATGTCACCTTTGGCCAAGCAGACAACCTTCACAAGGAGCCACTCACCTTCGAGGTCGATGACTTCCCCAGTGTCTACCATGCCCTCCTTGGTCGATCGTGCTTCGCCAAGTTCATGGCCGTCCCTAACTACACACACCTCAAGCTCAAGATGCCCGACCTGAAGGGGGTCATCACCATCGAGGGCAGCTTCGAGTAAGCCTACTACTATGAGCAAGATTGCATCACCTAAGTGGCCATGCTCATCGCCCCCTATGCTCCCGATGGCCCTAGCCGCAACGCAGGGAGGGCACCGGCAGAGGAAGCATCCAAGACGGCAATGGTGCTTGATTGACCGAGCATCAGCAAGGTGATCAAGACCTTTGGCGGCAGTGGTGGCTTGGCTGGCCCCTCCATCTAGGCACTCGGCTCCCCAGAAGGGGCTGACTCGATCGAGGTGAGTTCCAACCTTTCCCCATGAGGGAAGTCCATCATCAAGCCATCCACCTAGAAGTGATGCCTCCCGAGCCAAGGCCCACCTACTGACCTCTCTCGCCGCCCTACCTCTCCAACATTAAAAACCAAGATAAGTCCTAATCCTCTAACCCCCTTGCTTCTCTTACCTCTATCTACTCTATTCACTATCTTCCTACCTAAGCCATCCCAATGATGGCTCTGCTGCACCGGAGGATCGACCAAGCTAACCACTCGCTGACATTTTTAGAAGGAGGACCGCTGCAGAAGGCCATCGAGCAAGGCAAGGATGGGCGGACAGAGCAGGAGGAGCAAGCAAGAGATTGGCAAGGCACTAACAGAGCGACCCCAGTCATCATGTTACCAGCTATGTCCCCTTTCCCCTCTCTTGAGTCCATTCTGTTTTCTTTGCAGATATCTGCCTATCTCCCGATCCTTCATCGGATCATTCCACCCCACCACATACTGGTCTGGGGACCCCTAGAAGGGGCATCACCAAGGATTCAAGGCCAGCCCACTAGGCTTCAAGGTTGCCTGAAGCAACTGAAAGTGTGAGGGACATTCAGGAGGCGAGCCCACACGGCTGTAGCCAGGGCACCCAGGAGTGCCCCAACCGTTTTGACGAACAATGTTTGAGTACCAACTTGAACCGCTTGTGGTGACCTAATGAGGGAGGTGTGAGCCCCTGAGTGCCAACAAATGGGCTCGAGAACTATATGAGTGGCTCCATCGGGAAGCCGAGGATCTCCCTTCTGGGGGACATGACCGGGGCACAGAACAATAGTAAACCTGGGGTTTTCAAAGAGTTACCCGCTAGCAGCATGGGCACGGCGATCTTGGCCAATGAGGCCATCATCATAATAGCCTAGCCCAATGAGGGATCAAGTCTCTAAGCATGACTCAAGAGCAAAATGGGATTACACATGAATGTAATTTCATTTCATCAATTCAGAATGACCCGATTACAATATACGGTGGCAAAAACCACTACCGACCCACCGTCGTGGTAGTAAAGGCCATGGTCATGCAGTCAGGGACCCCTAGTCAAGCTTTCGTGGCATGTAGATAGGCACAATGAAGGCAAGGCTGACCCTACCTTGCTAGAGCTTGGGAGCCGATCCCTGCTCGGGACCGGCAGCGCTTGGCCAAGCTTGCTAGTGCCAAGGATCGTCGAGCCCCTAGGCTGCTACTTCATCCATTGACAAAATGAAAAGACCTCAGTAGCCTAAGGTGCCAGGATCCTACCCCTTTTTCAAGGAGGGGTAGCAGGGCAGGGACTCGATGGGCCTCGACGTCGGGGAAGCATTGGCACTGGCAACTTAGGGCAAGACCGCGAATGCTCGAGCCACCGGCGGTAATGGAGGCCCTGGTCTCCCACCCAGCGCTATGGTTCAATAGCTACCTCTATGCCATACCATTGACTCCCCACCTTTAGAATCCTTCCACCCTCGAAGACACAGTCACCCAACAGACAACACCAAGCTTACACGGAGGGAAGCATCGCACTTCATCGCCACCGCCACCGCCTTCGAAAAAGATGGATCTAACGAAGAAGAAGAGAGGGGGCTAGAGGAAGGGATTGAAGATGCCGTGTCCCATAGGAGCCTCCCTTTATAGCTAAAGGAAGTGCACTATGAGTGGCTCCGGGTCCTCCAATCAGCCATTAGTGACAACAAAGGACCCTGGGGAACCAGCTAGGTATCCCTTCAATCCCAGCACACCTTCGGGTGATTGCATGATGGTGGCCATGTAGTAAAGATAGAGTCAGGGAACCACTGACAATGAGTCAAGTCCCTGCTCCACTTTCCACCATACGTGCTGCCCACTCCACGCATGCCTCCTCGTGGGACTTAGGGGGATCCGCCTCCCCCCGAGCCCACCGACTATCATCGATGGTTTGGATCCACATGCACCAAGTACCGTGGCTCCTCCTCCACTAGATCTGCTCCACATGGCCCTGACGTCCCATCTCCCAAACAAGACGGGATGGCATGGGGGCATGCACGCGTGTCATAACACATCCACTAAGCACGACAGCCCAGACGCCATCAACCGCCTGCATAAGGCATCATCAGATGAGATGCGCCCAGAAGCCGCCCCCTTCATTAGCAAAGAGGCCCCACAATGGCCTTGGGGTTGCGTCGGCTCCCTAGACAGAGCAGCCTGACCACCCGATCAACGGGCGCATGGGTGGCGCATCCCCCAAAAAAACCATTAACTCCACAGAGTTGGGTCGGGAGCCATTGAGTAGTGGGCCCAACGAGGGCCTCCGTCCAAGCCACGGTGCACTCCCACTTCCCCAATCTATGGCTGCAGATGGTCGGCCTCAGAAGGCTGGCTTGAGAGGACCGAGACCTTTTATCATAGCCCTCAGAAGGGCATGGAGCTCTAGATGATCAGATGGCCCGAGCCAGAGCCTAGCGCTCTTGATCACCTGGCCCACGGTAGGCTCCAATAAAAAAGGAGGGTGCCCTAGGCCTATAGTCAGTGGCTCCTGGATGAGTCTACTGAGCTCTCGCTCAAGTCAAAGACCCATGCGACATGGACTCATGAAGGGATCAACACCATCCTTGCTCGGCCTCGACAGCCAAGCACCATCCATTGCACTAGAGAAGAAGGCCCCAAGCAGGGCACAACACTCTCGCCAGCAAAATCCATCCCTACCAAGGAGGGATCGGTCACTAGAAGATTGAATTCAGCCCTTCATTACCATCATGCTAGGTGAGGCCACGAAAGGCTCGGGGGCTCCTGACGATATCCTAACATACAAGTATGTTAAGCCTTGGGTCCAATGGTTTCCGAATGAAGAAGACCCCCCGACCGACCCCTTCAAGATCGCCTGGGGGCTCGGGGCTATGCCCATCGGGCACGCTCGCGTGCACCCTCTAGCAAAGAGACTTGGCCGAGCATGACTCGACCATAGCTTCTACCTAGGGCTCAGTGCTTCCCTAAGCCTTAGGCTCCTGATCTACGGCACCTCTAGGCTCGACCCTTGGCTCCTGCCTAGCTAATGATGCCACCCAAGGCCTAGGCATAAGAAGACAAGCCTCGAGCTACCAATGCTCGGATGCTCCCTAGCGCCACTCCCTAGGCATGCCCCTACCAACTGCTCCTCTAACATAGTCATGTTCAGGGCGTGACATAAGAAGACAAAGCATCCCACGGCCTCTAGGGGCTTGGGGGCTTCTAGGCCCACATGTCAGCCCCTAGAGACGACCTCCTTCACCTCTAAGAAGACTCTAGAAGGTCTCACTTGGGGGAAGCCAGTCCAAGTTGACACTCTCTGACATGTAGAGTGTCAAAACAGAGCAGCCGGACAACGTCCAGGCTTCTTTGGCTCCAAGACACCTTGATGGTCCATGGTGCCCTGCTGAAAGCCCCTCCTAGACTCCGGCACATTTAGACCATAGACTAAAACCCTCAAACCGCCTTGTACCTAACCTATCTCATTATATAAGGGATAAGGTCGGACCTAGATGGGGAGGATCCCGATTTGATCACTAGACACTCCATTCCATTCCATCTACCTCTGTCCTACATCGAGAGCAAGGCAACTCGGAGAGGGGCATTGAGAGCTCCTCCTCTACCACATCCCACCATCTCCTTCCTCTCCGATGAGGGGGAGACTCCATCGGCAACGCAGCAACCTTAGGATTAGCACTGAGCTAACCCCCTACCATATCCTATTCCTTTACACTCTATTGTAACCCCCTAGATTTTAGGTGCTCTTGAGTATAAGGAACATCAGTTGGTAGACATAGGGACCGAATTGGCCCAAACCAGGATAAACCATTGCATCTTCTCTATGTGATTCTTGCATTCTTGAGTCCACTTTAGCCACCAGAGACCCCATACCCTGACACCGACTCGAACAACATGCTTACTATGATTTTGACCCCATGACACCTACCTACTACTTTCTTCGTCATCAATGGTAAAGGAACATATAGTTTGCTCTAGGGTCATGATTGGATTCATGCTAATTGTTGTGTCCCTTCAACAATGCACCAATGCCTTATCCAATGGTAAGGAGACAACATCGAAGTGGTTCAAGCCGATACTCTGTGAGCGTCACAACTACTGATCCAGCATATTGGGAGTTTGAAGATTGCGAATGCTTCTCTAGTAGACTCTAGGAAGGAGGTGTCATCAAAATCAACAATGAATGTCAACGGCCGATCCAAGAAATTGGCTCTGAGAGTTTATTTTAATAACTTCTTTAGTTGGTGATTATGGAATGGCTGAATATTACTCCTGTGGGTTAGTCTATCAAAATGTAGCCATTCTATTTCAAGAAGTTGAAATTAGAATCAAACACACAAATATTTTAAGATGCTTGACAAACGGTGATTTTGATTTAGTGTTAAAATCATCATCGGCTATTTTGGAAGCAATTTTCATTATGGAATTCAGTGTCCTGGTGATTAAAGGTTAGCGCTTAAGTGCGGTTGGTTTATGGATCATCATCAGGACTGATAGCCAGTACTAATAGAGAATCGTCTTTAGAGCAAAAATAAAGAATCTTAAACTTAGCCTAAAAGGCAAAAGCCGATGCGGTACGCATCGCCTATAGTGCAAAAATAAAAAAAGGAAAAATAAGTCATGTGAAAAAGCATCAGTGGCATTCACAAGATCAAACGCAAGACACAAGGAGGATTGTCTGGGATTTTATTTCTAATTACAATCCTAGATACAAACTAAGGGTCAAAGAAAACATTCTTCATGATTCGTTCGGCCAAGGTAGTGTTCTCCGTAGCATTAGCATGACCGGCTAAATCCTCCACCAGTTCATGATGGTCATCCCCACTGGTGAAGCTAGGCTAGAGCCCTCGGAGTTCATGCTTAGAGTTCACTTGGGCAGTCATCAGGGCAACCGTAGCCCCGTGTCGGACACCGTGGAGGGCAATCTCCCCAGTGCGCACAAGAACATCCTAGAGGCAGTCTACCAGTAGATCACCCTGAGCATTTAGGGCCCTAGCAGCATTGTTCGCTGCCAGTTGGAGGGCCTCCAATTCTCCCATAAGGGCTAAAATGAGGAAAGAAAAGAATCACCAAGAAGAACACGACAGAGCAAATGATAAATGGACATGGTTTCTTTAGAGAATCCTACCTACGACCCTAGTGTCGGAATCTACTAACCGTGCCCGGGTGGCACTACTATCCCCCTCCATGATGGCTAGGGCAGTTTGGGAAGCAGCCAAGGCGGCCTCTAGGCGCTCAGTTTCTTGGGTTGCCTCCCAGTGAGCACCCAATGTCGGGCATCATCTCCGTTGTACGAATTGGTGGAGTTAATGGAGGAAGCTGCGGGCGCCACTGGTCTAGAAGATTTTGGACGGTGGCCTAGGTGACGTTCCTATGAAGCAAAGTTACCAAATTCAAATGGTTATCAGAAGATTGGGGATGAAATTTGAACATAAACTGGGATGTGGAGGCGCTGGCACAGAGAGAGATCCTCCTCTGGAATGTCACCAGTAGGACGCTTGCCGTCCTCCATTGCTCTTAGCTAAGGATCGAGTTTTTCTGGTCTAAGGAGGAAGAAGAAAGAGTTATGCAATGGCAAAAGCGAAAGCAAGTGCAGATGTGACCTTTCGGCTATCCCTTGGAAGTGTGTATTTATGGGCCAAAATTGACATGGGTAGGTTCATCGGGCCTCATCAAATTGAAGTGCAGTTAATAGAAGGCGAGGGGCCATTCCAAGAATTGAGGAGGTCACGCTTGACCAAACGAGAAAGCAGCAGTTGGACATGAGGAGTTGCCATTCTACATTTTTGTTTGATTCCAGACCACAGATTTGAAAAACCATTTGCTACAGTTTTGTGTTACAGCCCAGACCTAGAGACTAGTTCCGAGAATTAATCAATGGAAGACGGTTATGAGAAGCCAGTTTTGAAGTCTTGGAAGGATCATTGAGAGTCGATCGCTAAATAGCGTGCACGGTGGAGAAACGTATCGCCTAAATGTTTGTACTTGGTGTCTTGGATTGGGTCTAAATAAGAGATGGAAATTACGAATTTGGGACCGATCGAGTTACAATTGAGGCATCTAAACGAATAGCACCGGTTTTGGTGACTGTGCTATCATTCAAGATCCAGAACGCAAATTTAGAAGGAATTTTGCTTAGTGCGATTTTGGTATTTGCACTTGATCGCAGGCCGTCTAGCCCTAAAGAGTTAACTGATTCAGTCCACTCGGCTATTTTCAGATCAAGAATCTAAGTTCAAAGTGCTCTGATGGGATCTTTGTTATCAATTTGGGAAATTAGTGATGATAAAGGAAAGCGATCGAAACCAAAACACGGTGAACAAGTACAAAAGAATTTTTTATTCATTTTTCAACATAACCCCTAGTTACAAAGGGGCCAAGGAAGATGTTGTTCATGACTTCCTCGACCGAGGTTATGTTTGCCACGCGGTGTTGGATCCCTCAAAATCATCCACCAGGTCTCGGTAGTCATCAGGGTTCTCCTCCGGAAGCCAAGCTCCACCAAGCGAAGAATGTGCCCTGAGCGCACCTAGGCTATTGCCAGGGCGACAGCAGCACTGCGATGGACGCCATGAAGGGCCACCTCCCTAGCGTGCATAGGAACGTCTTGGGGTGAGTCTCCGAAGTGTCGCCCTAGGCATTTAGGGCACTAGAGGCATCGCCTGCCGCCAACTGGAGGGCTTCTAGTTGCGCTGTCAGAGCTAAAAACAAAGGAACACAAGAAACCATTAGAAGATCGACAAGATGGGAGCATCAAAGGAAACTAGGATGTTGAAGATCTTACCGGCAACCCTAGCATCTGACTCTGCCAGTTGTTCCTGAGCCATGTTTGCTTCCGCCTCCATGGCGGAGAGGGTGGCTTGGGAGGCGTTCAGGGCAAACTCTAGTTGCCCATTATGCCAGGTGGCCTCGGAATAGTGGTCAACCTCTACATTCCACTTGCGACAGAAGTGCCACATGTCATCTCCATCATAGGAGTCGGCGGAGTCAGAGGAGGAAACCGCTTGGGCCATCGATTGGGCGTCACGAGCGGCATTAGAGTGATCGCTACTACAAAATCAAATGGGTCAGCAAAAGGGGATAAGAGATCAAGAACAATTCGATCTTACCCCTGGAGATAGAGGCACCGATGAGGAGGAAGATTTTCTTCTGGGAGGTCGCTAGTGACACGCTTGTCGTGGTCCATGCTTCTCTGAATGCGGTTTCTGGATTTGAGAACAAGGAGAGGGGAAGTTGATCGATGGCAAAGGCAGAGGCAGGAGCCAATGTGATCCTTCAGCTATCCTTTAGGGGGGTATTTATAGCCGGAGTGAGATACTGATGAATCTTTTCAGACGAAGAAAAATAAAGTCAATTTGTGGAAGATGAAAAACCCATCTCGAATATTGAGGAAGCCACACATGGCCTAATGAAAAGGCAGCAGTTGCAGGGGCGATAGATTTGAAGATTTTATTCATCAGGATTAATTACAGTTTCGTTCAAATCTGGGGTGCGGACGTGAAATGTTATCTACCATAGTTTTGTATTTCCAGACGCATCCAGAGGCAGGCCCTGGGATTGATCAGTTGGAGTTCGATCAACTAAAAGCTAAGTGAGCTGATGGACCAAGCTTGAGATCTCAATAAGAAAGGCGATCGACCTGAGAGGGATCACCAATGCGGCAGTTCACAAGGATAGAAGGATTTGAAGAACAGGTATCAGCTAAACTCGAGGAGTAACAAAAGAGCGACTATAAGCGTGAGTTGAATTAAGGAAGACTGGCTCAAGAGGTTAAGAAGATGATCACCGCCGGATGACCGAATGACATAATCTTTGATATGATCCTTGATCGAGAAAAGCCAATGAGATAAATCTACAAGGAGACCGAAGAAGTTAGCATGAGATTAGAGCAGATGGTTAGAAATGTGGTGCATGCAGTGATCACGAGGAGTAATTTTGGAATAAAATTATTTTATCCCAAAATTGGGAGGCATGTGTTGACACTAAAATTTGGTTCAAGAAAAAAGGTCCTCGAGGTCTAAATTCGTCAAGGGAAAGTCGAGATATTCAGCAAGGATAGGCTAACCAAGTTGCCATCAAATGAATAAGATGATGTCATCGCTCCAAGGGAATGGACCCTATTGGCAAGGACGGCAAGGCATAAAGCAAGAAGATACGTCGGACTTCATAGAAGGGAAAGATTGAGGTCTAAGTTATCATAATTTAGGAAACTTTATATTCTTTTCCAAGTTTGTAATTGGTCTTATTCGACTAGGACTCATAGTCAAGCCTCGGGTATAAATATTGAACCCCAGCTATTGTAATAGATATCTCTCATTGATCAACCCAAACAAGTACCTTTACTTTTTGGCTCAGGCCACCCCTTAGGAGTAGGAGTAGCATAGATTTTGACGAGTTCTTTAGGCAAGTAGGGCTGCATTGGACGACTTGACCTCAGCTTGTTTGTGAGTATCTGTCATGACTTATATTGTTACTTGTAAGGCTGCAACAGACGACTGATCTCTTGCAAGTCATGGTATAAGTTAGTTATCGATCTATATTGTTATTTGTAAGGCTGCAACAGACGACCGATCTCTTACAAATTGTGGCATAGATTAGTTATCGATTTGTATCAACTTTTACAAGGCTGTAACAGATGACTAATCTCTTGTAAATGTTGGTATTGATCAAAGTTAACTATATTGTGTAAAATAGTTTATTGTTTAATATAATATCACCAATTGCGCGACCTAGATTGAGATTTTTAGTCTTATTATTTTGATCTATCGTCTGCTGATTATGATCACAGTTGAATTCAATTCTTGATGTTAGATCCTATTTTGATGACTAATCTATCTTGACCCTGATCGTACATGGTGGGTGCTTGAAGTCATGTTCTATTAAGAGATAGATTCATTGGCCGGCAGTATCCAGTATGACCCCGCTATCAATGCTGCATCCGACGACTCAATCTGTTGATAGCATGTTAGATTGGATATTGGCGGTTAATAGATCTATCTATTAATAAGAGCATGGCATCAGCCACCCGCCATGCCCCCATCGGCTATTTAGCCGATGGCTTGAGCCTCCACACGTATGACATGCTTTCATGATTTCTTTGTGATATAAGTAGATCTATCGACCCCTGGTCTCTGATCTAGGGTCCTACTATCAATACTACATCAGACGACTCGACATGTTGATGGTACAATAGATTGGGTCTAGTTATTTGTAGATTTATTTATATCCAACGGATGAGTGATCGTATGCCATATGACACGACCGCTGGAATCAGCTATCTTAGCCGATACCCTTTTTGTTGAGGATGTACTGGCTATTTACATGCTTTTACTTGTTTTTGTCTTGGTTAAAAGCAAGTATGTCTATCACATGTATGTTTCCACGCCTATCCTTACATCTTTCGCATGTTTTCATAATCATCGGCTAAGTTAGATCCATGCAGCTGAGTAAATTATATTTGTCGATATGCTTGTTTTGATTACATTACATCATGGACATGAAGGATATCGACTCTTTAGTCGATAGCCTTATCTTGCTGGCCACTTGGCCATATATTTGGAACTATCTGGACAAACATCGGCATGTTCCACCTTAAATTACTGATCAACTTTCTCTCCTTGTCAATTACAGGGTCAAATTGACTGGCATGCCCTCGGTCACGACCATCTGGTCCGGCGCCCTTCCTAAGTTTGGAGAGAGCTTGGGATCTGCTCCGTGCGGTTTCTCTCGGCTTGCTGCATGTGCCGACGTCTACCTGCCGCTTTCTGCCATCGACATCTAGAAAAAAAATAATCATGTAGCCCCTGAGTGCCTCAGCAGGTCATTGTGACCTGTTGGGGTGCATAGTTTAAGCCCAAGGACATATTGATTGACCTTTTTGATGTAGTCTACTATCTTTATGATGGGTTGGTGGTTGCACCACCCGTGAGTTATGCCCTAGTATAGGGTTGCTTTTTATGCGTAGAAATGTCGCAACAAGTCCACATTCCAGGCATTCGTGTAGACTTCACCTTTCATGTTAGCCAGGTTGTATGTTCCTAACCTTAGCACTTTAGCCATGATAAATGGTCCTTCCCAAGGAGAAAAAAACTTGTTTTATCCCTTGGTCGATTGCACCCAATGCAAGACTAGATCACCTTGCATGAAGTTTAGTGGTCGTATGTCCTTACTGTGGTACTTGCACAGCAGCTGCTGATATTTTGCAGAGCAGACAAGTGTAGTTCTGCGATGCTCATTGAGCCTATAGAGGGAATCCTATAAGGCTTCCTCTGTTGTGTCCTCATCATAGGCGTGGACTTAGGGAGAGGAGTACCCGATCTTCTTAGGTAGTACCGCGTCAGCGCCATAGATGAGGAAGAAAGGGGTGAGCCCCGTCGGCCTGCTAGGAGTGGTTTGTCGACCCTATAGGACTGGTTGCAACTCCTAGACCCATCTACCCTCAACCTTCTTGAGTTTCTTGAAGATTTGAGGTTTAAGGCCCCGAAGGATGCAGTCGTTCGCTCTCTCTACCTATCTGTTGGTCTATGGGTGGGCTACTGCATCCCATCTTATATTGATCTACTGTTGGTCGCAGAAGTTGACAAATGCGCTTCCCATGAGTTAGGTGTCGTTGTCTATAATGGTAGTGTTCCTGACCCCATACTGGTGTATGACTTCCTTGATGAACTCGATTGTCGCCTCCGAGCTAGCTGTGGCTACAGGTTTAGCCTTGATCCACTTGATAAACTTGTCGATCATGACAAACAAGTGATCAAAGCCCTCGGGGGTAGGCGGGAATTTTTATGAGGTCGACTCCCCAAACGGTGAAGGGCCATGTGATCAGGATTCTTTGGAGTTCTTGGGAGGGAACGTGCTTTTGCTTGGCAAAGAACTGGCATCCCTCGTAAGTCCCCACAATATGTTGCGTGTCTTTAACCGCGGTAGGCCAATAAAACCCTTGTCTAAAGGCTTAACCCACTA
This sequence comes from Miscanthus floridulus, assembly GCF_019320115.1. Classification (NCBI taxonomy): domain Eukaryota; kingdom Viridiplantae; phylum Streptophyta; class Magnoliopsida; order Poales; family Poaceae; genus Miscanthus; species Miscanthus floridulus. The sequence continues at coordinate 60,851,055 of NC_089593.1, forward strand.
AAGTATTTGGCGCTGCGTGGTGGCCACAAGCCCCCGAGTGGATATCTTGCAAGAGGTTTATCCCATCTTCTGTGGGTATGCACCATTGCAAGATTCCGCTCATGCTTCTATGATGGATTTTGTCATCCCTCATGACATAGGATTTAGCTCTCTGATGTACCCGATCAACTTTGTCCCTATTGATAAGGAGGGTGTCGTGTCATAGATAGTCGATGAGTTCCTATGCCCAGTCTGGGTTTGAGCCTGCGGCCTTGGTGATTGTAAGTATGCTCGGCTCATGGGAAGGTTGAGTTTCAACTTCCCAATGAGCTGAGGGCCTTGTGAGCTCATTGAGGAATGTGCCACCTGGGGGCATGTCTTGGGTTGAGCTGATCCTAGGTGAGGCTCTTAGCCTCCTCATTATCCCTTCGAGGGATATGGCATAGTTCAAGTTCATCGAACTTTGCCTCAATTTTTCTAACCTCAACGCAGCAAGCTTCCATCTTGTGGTCGCGGCACGCTAAGGCCATTCATTACCTACCCAATGACAAGTTCAGAGTCACCTAAGGTGACAAGTCTCCTGACCCCATGGGTGATAGTGGTTCATAGCCCATGGAGGAGGGCCTCAGTACTCTGCTATGTTATTAGTAGCACCTTCAAAATTTAAACGGTGCACATACCTCATTCAGTTCTCCGCTAGGGGAGACCAAGACGACTCCTGCTCCCATTCCTTGTAGCATCAAATAGCAATCAAAGTACATGTTCTAGTACTCCATGTCGGATGTAGCCGGGTCGAAGTGTGCTTCTGTCCACTCAGCGACGAAATCCACCAGGGCCTAGGGATTTTATGGCTGTTCGTGGTTCATACATGATGTCGTATGCCATAAGTTCCAGAGCCCATTTGGCAATCTATCTAGTTGCATCCCGATTGTTGATGATCTCTCCTAGTGGGAAGGAGGTGACCATAGGTAATTGGGTGCGCATTGAAGTAGTGAACCAGCTTCTTCTTTGCCAAGTATACCCCATAGAGTATCTTCTAGATGTGCGGGTAGCGAGTTTTGCTCACTAGATAGTATTTGATTGAGAAAATATGCTGGTCACTAGATGGTTTGGATGTGGCCTTCTTCCTTCCTCTCAATGACTATAGCCATGCTGACCACCATGAGTGGTAGCTGTGACATATAGGAGTAAGGGTTCTTCTTCATTGGGAGACACCAAGATAGGTGGCTTGATGAGGAAGTCCTTGATATTGTTGAAGGACCCTTTGAGCCTCCAGGGTCCATCACCAGTCTGGCATCTTGCGCAAGAGTTTATAGAGGGGAAGTCCTCTTGCACCTAACCTAGAGATGAACCAGCTTAAGGAAGCTAGACACCCCATGAGTTTCTGGGCGTCTCTTAGCGCTCGAGGAGGTCCCATATCGAGGATGGCCTTCACCTTCATCGGATTGGTCTCAATCTCATGAGCAGATACAATGTAGCTGAGTAGTTTGTTGGATGGTACCCCGAAGGTACATTTTTCTAGGTTGAGCTTGATCTTAAACTTTTGAACATTGTTAAAGGTTTCTGAAAGATCTTGAATGAGGTCCCCAGCCTTTGATGACTTTATGATGATGTCATCGACGTAAGCCTCGGTGTTTCTGCTGATTTGCTTATGAAGGCAGTGCCTCATACAGCGCTGGTAGATAGCTCAAGCGTTCTTTAGCCCAAATGGCATGGTGACATAGCAGTATGCTTCGATTGGGGTCATGAACGAAGTAGCTAGATGGCCAGATTCTTTCATCCGGATCTGGTGATATCTAGAGTAAGCATCAAGGAAGTAGAGTAACTCTGATCCTGTAGTGGAGTTGATGATCTGATCTATATGGGGTAAGGGATAAGGATCCTTGGTGCATGCCTTGTTAAGGCTCGTATAGTTGACACACATTCTCCATTTGTTGTTCTTTTGGGCACCAGGACGGGGTTTGCAAGGTAGTCTAGGGTGCAAGACCTCCTAGATGAAGCCCGCATTGAGGAGCTTGGCTATCTCTTCTTCTATAGCCCTATGTCGTTCGTCATCAAACCATCTCAAGCGTTGCTTGACCGGCTTGGTGTCGGCCCAGATTCTCAGGGAATGCACGATGATTTCTCTTGGGATTTTAGGCATCTTTGAGGGTTTCCAGGCAAATATGTCTAGATTGTTAATTAGGAATTTGATGAGTTTGCCTTGTTGTGCCTGGTTTAGGCTCCTCCTGATGTTCATGGTCTTGCTCGGGTCAGTTTTCTCCAAGCAGACCTTCCTCAAGTCCTCCCCGAGCACGAATGGTAGGGCCGCGATCGGTCCTGAGGGTGTGAACCGTGCTGGTGACTCGAGATGTCAATGGGGAATTCCCCATCGGGGGTTACTGCCCCATCCCCATCCCCACGGGGACAAATTTCCCCCGTCCCCATCCCCGTCCCCACGAAGGCTCACGGGGAGCACTTCTTCCCCATCCCCATCCTCGCTCAGGGATTTAATCCCCGTGGGGATCCCCATCCCCGCATCAACTCACCACCTGAAGTGCTAGCTTTGTTGAAGGCCAGTAGCAGCTGTAGAAACATAGGCCCATGCTAGCCCATTAGTCCAAAATGGAAACCAACAGTCCAAAGAACACAATTTTGCTTTGTTTTGGCTGGGGTTCCCTTTATTTTATAGCTCCCTCCCTCCGCGCTCCGTGCTCCATAGCCGATGTGGTACTAAAGCTTTGCCTCATCTCCAGTTCTCCACCAAACGCAATGTGTTTTTTATTGGGCCTCCCATCGCATCTGGCCCATTGCTCGAACGGGGGAGGAAGCTGTCAGGCCAGGCCATTGCTCGAATAGGGGAGGAGGCTGTCAGGCCAGCCCAGCTAGCTTAAGCAGGAGCCTCCTTACTACACATGGAATTGGGCCTTAAACATTTTGGGTCCCCACGGGGAACGGGGACGGGGGCATGCATACCATCCCCGTCCCCATCATACCCGATGGGGATGATTTTTTCCCCATTTAATTCCCCATGGGGAGAAGATTTGTACCATCCCCGTCCCCTAATGGGTGAATTCCCCATGGGGAATCAGGGAACGGGGCCCCATTGACATCTTTACTAGTGATAGCCTCTTTTCTTTAGGAGGTGTAGATTGGAAATCGAGGCGTGACTACGCTTGCATCGAAGCCCCTGAGTCCTGATTTTGCATGAGGACATAATCTAGCTCACGCTGCTTCGGATCTAAGTTTCGGACAACGTTCTTGATAGCGAGTAGATCACATTGGTAGGTATTTTAAAGGTCTCCAGAGATTGTGATGACATTCTTAGGACCTGACATCTTCATCTTTAGGTACGCATAGTGAGGTATAGACATGAATTTGATGAAACACAGTAGGCCGAGCACGACATTGTAAGTGTCCTGTAAATCCATGACCTCAAAGAAGAGTATCTCCTGGCGATAGTTCACTGCCTCACCAAACGTTACCCATAGATCTATGACATCAAGGGGCATCACCTATCTCCCTGGCACTATTCCGGTGATCGGGACCCTTGGTGGGTGCAGTTTATCCATGCTGATCTTTAGTCTTTCAAAAGTGTCCCAATATATGAGATTGGAATCGCTTCCTCCATCCATGAAGGTCTTGGTAGCGTGGACAGTCTCGAGAACCGCGCTGACGACTAGGGGAAACCTACCAACGTCGACCAAGTGTTCGGGTTAGTCACTTTTGTCAAAAGTGATTGGGTGCTATGACCAAGGTAACTGGATCATTGTCGTGGGTGTCGCGGTGTGAGCCTCCTAAATGACAGGTGGGTGTCCCGTATCCGACCAGATCCTAGTATAGGCATGAATAGTCATTACTCATTTAAGGGTTCGTTTCGAATGTCCCTTGTGCCACTAACTATCCCCTAGAGGGTGCCCCATGAAAGAGTCACTACAGCAGCTGTCGCACGATACATCTTACAATCTTTGGCGAGATGAGCCACCGGGTATCCGTGGTTCTGGCATGGGAGGTTCATGGTATAGCCAAGATTTACCTGATAGCTCGGTTTTTTACTTCGCTTGACGCTTAGCCAGTTGGTTCAGTGATTTCTCTTCATTATCCAAGGTGCCCCGGCCCTGTTAGGGTTGATTGTGGGAGTTGGGAAGAGTTCCCATGCGTGTGCCATTGCAGTGCTTTTGAGCCTATCAAAGAATCTAGGCAAAACAACGTCTAGCAGTGGCGATGGTTGTGCATCATCTGGGTGGTTTGATTCCCACTAGATTTTGTGTGCGCTGTCGAGGAGGTACTCCTAACAGAATTGAGAGAAAGTAGACTCGGCATAGCGACTTACATGACGTGCCAACTGAAGCAATCCTGCCTCGATCGCATCTCCGAGCTTGGTTCCCTATTGGTGAGGTAGAGTTGATCAGGCGATAACGATGTCAAGCGAATCTTAGGGTTGCCATGCCACAGATCCCTCGATTGAACGAAGGTGGCGGCACCATGGCCGTCCTTCTCCGATCGCCTCTTGATCACGCCCTTACTCGACCTACGAAAAATAGCCATCCGAAACACAAAAACAAATCTGAACACGAAAGGCCCCTACCTGACGCGCCAACTGTCGGATTGTTTTGCTTTGGCAATATCCAACAACGTGATTGCATAGACGGAATCGGATGGTAGCACACGAGACACAGAGATTTATACTGGTTTGGGGTGCGGTGGCGTGATAAACCCTACTCCAGTGGTGCGGTTGCTCTTGTATTCGTATCCTTAATTACAGGGGTTGTTGCTCCTAGCTACGTAGTAGATTGGAATAGTGGGAGATGGATCCCGAGCCCGAGGTCCCTACCTTCCTTTATATAGGCAGGAGAGGTAGGGTTACAGATAGGCGATGAGGTTAAGAGATTGAGTTCCTAGTTTGTTACACGATATGTGCAACAGATTGATCCTAGCTATCGTCCAGATTCACCCGCCTTGGCTTGCCTTAGCCTCCACGTTGGTTGACCGCGTCATCCCTTGTGGGCCTCCTTCTCGATGGCTGCTGGGTCGATAGCCCAGGTGATAGTCACGTATACGGGCGGTGCAGGTACCGCTGTCCTATATATCTGACACATATATGTGCTTCAGTCTCCAAGCTTCATGCCTGTGCTTGTCCACCAAGTCTGATGATGTACCTTGTCCCTGTTGGGCCTCATATTTGCCATCCTTAGCCCACCAACAATATGCATTAGCCAACCAACCTAAATTGGCCCCTTTGGCATTTGAAACCAATAAAACTAGTTTAGTGAGTTTTGCAATTACGCTCCCTATTGTTACATTTACACCAAATTCGGTCTCTACCACCCGGATTGATGACGGTATAGCAGCACTTTGTGCTTCTTTGGTACATACTACAGTGTTGCCACAACCTCCTAAGCCATGAGGAGTTAGCAAGCTAATATGTATGCAAATACTTCACATATCGGCAATCAGACCCCATGAGACGAAGCTTCAAGCTGATTGCAGGAAGATTTGTATAGATCTTTAGAGGGAAAGTCTGGGTGTACATTTAAATTAGTTGGGAGTACTTATATTGTTAGACATATAGTTCATTTTCGTTACATGAAAGCTCTCGATGGATGGAGAGTACCTTTTCGATTACATGAAAGCTCTCGATGGATGGAGAGTACCCGACTTTTACAAGTTTACCGGTGAAGATAATAAGATAAAAAAGGAGCATATTAGCATGTTTATTACATAATTGGGTGAAGCTAGTACTATGGAACATATGAAAATTCGTAACTTTTTGTTATCTCTTATTGGTACTACTTTTCATGGTTTCGTATTTAGATTCATGCTCTATTGGTTCTTAGGGGAAAAGAATAAGAAAAATTTCATGAACATTTTTACATTGGAATCAATGACCTTAAATTGCCTAAACTGGCATCAGTTAAGCAAGGGCATGATGAGTCTCTATACTTGATTATGTTAAAAGATTCGAAGATATTAAAAACCAATATTTTAATTTGACAAATATCTAAAAAAGATCTTGCTGAATTAGCTTTTATTGATTGCGCTATAATACTAAAGGCAAGGTTGAGCACTTTGAGTTTCTCACCATAATCAATTTTATTGCAAAAGGCTTTAGCCGTTGAAAGCAAGAGTAATTTTGGAGAATCTCGTAAGTCGCATCCGCATCATCCTAACATGCATGCTATTGAGTACTATTCAGATAGCTCGGACAATGAAATTAAAGGTTCTTTTGTTGTTGATATGCCTAGCACAAGCTAAATCAGTTTCTTGGTATTTCCTCAAGCCGGTCCACAAGAATCAGCAAGATGAGATAAAATTTATATTGGATGTATCCAGATGTGACCATATATTTTTGATGAGACGTTGAAAAATAGATACATTAAATTATCGCATCCTTTGCCACCACTCGGTGAATTGATACCGTGCATATTGTAGTTTGCATAATTCTACTTCTCATTCTACTAATAACTGCAATGTCTTATGTTGGCAATTCCAATCAACCATTAATAAAATACGATGGAGTCTATCGGGAATATAAATTGATACAGTGCCTTGGATGAAGAATGAACGTCGAGTCTGCCTCGTCTTTCTGCTGATCGATCTCACTGTTTAGACCTATATATCTTCGCTACATATTCTGTTTGGTTGGTGTCATAGTTTGCCACGCCTAACCTTTGACAACTGTGGCCGCCACAGAAAGTGTGTCAATTAAAGTCATACTTCCTGCAAAGTTTAGCATAAAAATAAGTCTATGACATATGAGATATGGTGTTAATAAAGTGTGATGTGACATAGTTATAGTAGTGAACCAAACAATCGCAAAAAAAAAGACTATGATATGACAAAGCTTTCGTGTGGCAAGTTTTAGTCACGGATCAACCAGGCCCTAGACCATATGTGGCATCGGGTGTTTTGTCCTCGCTAGTATGTTGACAATACTTAGCGTCAAGACACTGGTGCTGTGTAGGGATGAAACGGTAAGGATATTTTCCGACTGTATTTGAAACCGAATCTGTTTAGAGGGGTTGAGATCTGTCTATATCCGAGTCTGGATATCCAACATCCGATAACGTATCCGTATCCGAATACTCAAATCGCATATTTATGATGTTGATATCCAATCATATCCTATCCGATATAGTTGACACTATCCGTATTCGAATCTGAATCCGGACAAAAAATATAAAAATAGTATCGGATATCCGTCCATATCCGATCCATTTTCATCCACTATTGCTGCGTATCCTTTGGCGCTTTTGATTTCCACGGAACCGCGTCGTCCTACAGCGGGACACACGTTTACGGGACATCGAGTCGACGGGTCCAGGGGAGAAACTGCATTGGTCGGCCGGCGGTAGGGGTTTCCTGGGGAGGAATCAAACGACGACTCGACCTCTCGGTCTTGTTACTCAGCTCAACTGCTACTGCTAGTCTGCTACCATGCAGATGCTCAATCCGATTTTAATAAGTTACTAAAAAAGTGATTTTGCTAAGAGAACAACAGCTGCATGGACGAATGGTATTTTTCTCTCACAACAAATCAGTCAATAGTACTTTCAACTATGACTTACCAGCCAAACGAACAGGCCATATAAAAGTTGTTAGAGTAATTTAGAAATAGTTTAAAATTTCTGATGTAAAATAGTCTTCTATATTTTACGAGTCATATTTTAGAAAATATTCTCCCAACTTTTTTAGTCACTTATAAAATAATTAATTCATAATTTTTTTAACTATTGGAGATGCTCTAGGGCACTCTTTTGAAAAGTAGAAAATTTTCTTGTTCTCTGTTTTTTTTTTGTAAAACTGAATTTATTCTGAGAAATCCCTGTCGACTCAATTTTTTGGGTTCCAAATGGCTGAACTCTAGAAAAAAAAAGATATATATATATATATATATATATATATATATATATATATATATATATATATATATAAAGAAACACAGTTCCATTGCAGCAAGATTCTGGTGTTCTTTTCTGGCTTCCAGGTGGGCCACCACCGATGGAGCTGGGAAAAGCACAGCAAGTTTCCCCATTTGTCTTCCGAATCCCTATAAAATGTGCTCCAGCGGAAACTGCAGTGCCAGTGCAGTCTGCAGACTGCAGAGCAGGCGAGCACCACCACCACGACGCTTCGAGTGGCGGAGCAGAGCTGCAGCTAGCGTCCGATGCCGCCGAAGCGACGGCGGGAGGGCAGTGGCGGGTCCGGCGGCGGCGGCGGCGGGGGAGGAGCAGGAGCAGGAGTTGGTGGTGGTGCTGGTGGCCGAGGAGGAAGGCGGCCAACGCAACCGCCTCCGCCGCCGCCTCGTGCGCCGGCGCTAAAGAGGAGATGCCGATCGTTCGACCTGTCAGTAAATAGCCTTTTTTCTATAATATTCTTTCTTTTACTTGTCACTGAATATACTTTTTTTTCTAATATTCTTTCTTGGCTACTTTTATATTTGTTCACCTTTAATCGTGATCCCAATACTTTGCAATGTTTTTTTAAAAAAAAATTCTGTATGTAGGACAATTTCTTATATGCAAGGTGGAATCTTGAGCCAGTTTGGTATGTGTGTATATTTTGCAGTGAGATTAGGGGCTGCAGGCACATCCAGGAACTCACCACGAGGGTGGAGGCGATGGAGGCTGCCATTAGCCGGGTAATCATATTCATATGAACGCTAGCTAACCGCTGGATTATTGCTCTTGTACTCATTCTTAAAGGTGGGACCGGGCTGGGCCTAGGCGCTGGTTCGTCGGTAGCCAAACCTCCTCAAATCTTCTCCTATTCGTTTTACAGATACCAGAAGAGCTGAGAAAAGTACTTTCGAGCCATTTCCACAATATTCCTGGGTACTTTTAACATCATAAGCTTCCACAACCTGTGTTGTTAGACTCATGAACTGCGAACCTTATCTGAATATTGTATCTGCAGAACAAGAATTGAAAAGAACCTGCCTCCAACCTACAAACTTGTTTTCGTGAATAGCATGAGTGATGAAATATTTACAAAAAGGGATGTCCGTGCGGTGGATGGGGGTCAAATCAAGGTTAAAATGGTTGTGAGCAATCAGCAAGATAAAAATTGTTCCCGTCTTCTTTCCTCCAATGTCAAGATTGTAGTTCTCGATGGTGACTTCAATGCGGATAATCGTGAGAGCTGGACACCTGACGATTTTGACAACCATATAGTACGGCCACGTGACAAAGTTGGGGCGGTGCTTACGGGAAAGCTGGATGTTAAACTGAAAGATGGTGAGGCTTGTCTCCATGACATTACTTTCATTGATAATTCCAGCTTCACAAGGAGTCAAAAGTTCAGGCTTGGGGTAAAGCTTCTTGATGATCTTGGCGAGGGAGTTCAAGAAGGTGTAACTGAACCTTTCACTGTTAAGGACCGCCGTGGAGAAGGTAATCCTGAAACTGAGTTTGAAATTTGTACCTTCAATTTTGTACTTTTAAAATTCAAAACATGGATCCATATGTTTCTTACATTTACAGGATACAGAAAGCGTGAAATTCCAAGGTTAGATGATAAAGTATGGTGCCTGAAAATGATTGGAAAAGGTGGTGTCTTTCATAAGGCATTGGAAGCTAATGGCATTTCTTCAGTGGAGGACTTAATGAGGTTGTATTATAAGGATGAGGAAGCTCTGCGCAATGTAAGAAAACAGTCTTGTTCATACCTTTTCTCATGGTTCGATCTTGATCGTTGTCACAGGCTAATTTTTTATATATGTATAGATTCTCGGTAATGCCTCACCATCTGCCTTGAAAGCTATTATTGATCATGCTAAGAAGTGCGATCCTGGGAGATCCCTTTACTCTCACTTTATTGAAGACAAGAACATTAGGGTGTACGTCAGTTCTCTGGGTCAGGTTGTTGGAGCAACAATAGCTGGTCAATATAATGCTTTTGGTGATCTTGATACGCTTAGGAAGGTACTTTTCCCTGATACTCACAGTGATATCCACTAGAAGTACATTCATGCTCAGATATTTGTTCACATACTATCAGCGCAATTCACATCAAATAAGTACATTTAGCAAAAGGACTTTTTGCTTTGGGGCATATAATTTGCTTCTGTTGTTTTGTGAAATAAGCAGCATGAAAATGAAGTAAATCTTTGTTTTTCATTGGTAAAGCATTTTTTTAACAAGTGAAGAAAACAGATGCCACAGCATATTGAGTGGCTGAAGAAAAAAATCTAAACTGTCATTCACATCAATGTAATAGACATGGAGAGGTCCTGAAGTTGCAGAATAAAGTGTTGATAGGAAAATTTTAGTTTTTCTTATTGCTATGTATGAGGAAAAATTCTGGGAAACACTGTGCAAAGTTACTATGTTTATACCTTTGCAGGTCCAATTGGAAGAATTAAGCAAGGATGCATATAAATGTATAACCTACCATCACCATGATTATGAAATGTATAATGGCCAGCCAAGGCCAATTAACAGCACACTCCAGGAATCTATCATTCCTGGGCATAAGCCCACTGAGCCTGATGGTGAAGACTTGTTAAACTGTATATATTTTCCTTGTTTCAATCAAAATTGTTTGTGACATGAAAGCTTTAGTGTTTCCAGATCAAACTATTCATGAAGCAGATGAACAAGGAACTTCAAAGGTCAATGGACTTTCTGGTACTCTCTCCCAGCAGTGTATATTTGGAAGGATTGGATCTGTGCGAGTGAGGACCTTATCTTCTGTACCAGAAAACATTGAAACTGTAAGTAATGCCTATTATTTAGCAGTGGCCTGAAATTAAACTGCAGTTCAATCATAGCAACTTTCTTATAATTTGGCTGTAACAAATATGGTTCACAATTCTAGTTTTTAGTGTTTTATATATGCATTTAATTTTAATCTGGGCCCCATAAGATTTTATAAATCAGTATGACTGCCAAATTTTTATTGTTGCTACAAAGGAAATGTTCCATGTAATAAGTACTTTCATGTTTTCCAAAATCTGTTTCTGTGGTTAAGGATTGCTTGCAAACTGCCCTCTCAGTTGTTTTAGGATTTCCCTTTAAGAAAGCATTGAAGCACTTTTTTTTCATATTACTGACTCAACTGCACATTGCATTCTCCCAGGATGCGTCTTTTGACATCGATGTCCAGATGGGCTCTGGTACTGGATTTCAGTATGAAGCTCCGGAAGCAAATTACACTGCAGGTTCAGTAACACTTCATTGCCCAACCACTGCTTCAAGCGAAATTATAGCATCAGTAGCACTGGATCAAACAGCCTTGGCAATCCATCAAGAGGATTATCAGACGTCTTTCACAAACAATGGTACCTACTGACATCTAATTTCACGCAACTATCCCTATCCTATTTATAACTAAATGAAGTTGAAGGCCATACACTGAATGGTATTTTCTTGCAGGTCCTTCACTTGGTCACTGGTATCCAGAGCAAGAGCATCTAATGGTTTCTCAGTATGCATCTCCTTTCCCACTGAGTATGCAAGCTGGTGATCCCGTTTTGTCGACACAAAGCAGTTTTAACATGGATGAGTTTTTCAAAGACCTCCAGCACGACAAACCTCAGTTCTGCGCACCCAATGTAAGCATGCTGCCAACTGATATTGGCAGCAGCATGACGAAGCTGCCATCCTGTCGTAGGTGGGTTAAATTGAGCGCGCTTGTCAAGTGGAAGGCTATAATGAGGGCTTCAAAGAGAGCAAGACTTATGTTTGAGCAAGAAAGTTGGAGTCCCTGAGCAGTTAACACAAATGAAACTGCTGTTGTTGTTTTGTTCTTGCAGTAGTCTAAATTCTGTGTGGGGGCGTTATTGTATTCATTGTTTATTCTGTATTATTATTCGTTATTGTATTCATTGTTTAAACTCAAAGAGGGCAAGACTTAATGTTTGTACTGTGATGTACCAATATGGTGAGATTTCTGTAAGTTACCATAAACTTGCTACTTGTAATGCTGGTAGCCCCAAGTTGTCTGTAAAATATAATAAAGATGGAATGATGTCATTCTTGCATTTGTCTGCTTTAAGCTGAAATTTTCTGAAACGTCTTCATGTATAGTTCAGACCAGGAGATCGAATTGAAAGTAATGACGTTCGTTCAGAATAAACCAGAGAGAATCTACGTGCGCGTGTGGAAAGTAAATGTAAGAGCCAACTCCAAGGAACATACCCACAGCAGGGCGTGAATGAAGATGATGGAGAAGGGAGGAAGAGATGATCCGAGTGCAGACTGCAGAGTAACAGTTCTGACTTCTGAGGTAGGTCAGAAATGGAGCCCAAGAAGATGCGTGAGGAGTTGAACGCAGCGTGGTAGGAAATGCAGGACGAGAACGAACTTCCCATTTTTTTCTCTCAGGGAAAAAAGAAAGAAATATATTAGCATTGTCGGGAATGCCGACAACGTCTGACGGTCTGAGTACAAATACTGAAAAGATCAAGCATAGGAACCTGAAATAACCGATCCTCCTGTCTTTCAGAGAAGCTGCAAGGATAACGGCCTGAAAGTACAACGGCAAACCCCTGTCTTTTCCATGCATCCTCCCTACAACTTCTCAGGTTTTTCCCGACGGCATTAAACATGTTCTATATCATCTGAGCGTACGCGGTTCATCAGACTTATAATACGAGATTAACGCGTTGTGTGGCGAATAGGTTAAAAATCTACGCGTCCTACGATGGGTCTCTATCGTTGATTCTTGGTGAGGTCGTCGCCCTCGGCCGAATTTTTTATTTTTTAGCCTTTTTTTTGGAAAATTTTCACAAATATGCTACTGGAAGAAAGATTTTAAAATCTATACTCTTAGCTCGGCGCCATCGTTGCTGGCGTCGAGCTAACACGTATCGGCGCCAGCGTCTCTGGCGCCGAGCTCTTGGGCTCGAATTTAACGTGTCAGTGACATGGCAGGGAAGCTCGGCGCATAATCTCGGCGCCAAGCTTGCGCGGGCGGTGACTGGCGCGCCGAGCCTGCCTTACGAATGGGTCCCAATCCTTTCTCTCCTCTCCCTCTCTCTCTCGCTTTTCCCTCGCCGAGCGCCGAACCGCCGCCGCCGCCCCCGCCCCTCCGCACCCGCGCCACGCCGGCGCCCCCCTCGCCGCGCCCCGCGCCCGCGCCCGCAGGTCCTCGCCGTCCGCGACACCCACGCCGGCCGCTACGCCGCGCCCTCGCCTCGCCCACCATGCCGCCGCGGCACGCCTTGGCCCGCCCGCGCGTGGTGCCGTGACCGTGACCGGTCACACCCACGCTGGCTCGCCGCGCCGCCGAGCCCTCGCCACGCGCCACGCCATCGTCGACGCGCCCCGCGTCCCCGACACCTGCACACCCGCCGTGCCATCCGCCGGCCCGGCTCGCGGCAGGGACCCACGCCCGGCGTCGCTGCGACTCCGTCGACGTCCGCGACTCCGTCGTTTTGGATAGATATAAATTATGAATTTATAATGTGCGTACTTAGTTAGCTTTGATTGTAGTGTAGTAGTTTTGGCATTTGTTATTTACTAGTTAATGTAATAACTCAGGTAGTTGATTTAGTTAGTGATCTAGTGAGTTATATATGTATATAGATAGAAACATAGATACATAGGTACATAGATATAGTTAGATAGCTACTTAGATAGTTAGTTACATATTTAGTTAAGTAAATAGGACCTAGCTATTTAGTTAGTACGTTGTATCTATGTATGTAGTTATTATCTTATTTACTTAGTTTGTAGTTAGAAAGTACTTGTTAGGTACTATCTATCGTCTAATTTGGACTAAAGCACATGTGTTTCGTTATGTGTTTAAACTAGATGGACAACCTAGTGACCATATATCATGGAGGCACCGTTGAATACGATTGCTATGGATATGTTGAGTTTGTTGACATGCAAAGTGTGCCTGTGCTATTCAATGATAGGCCTTCATTTAGTGAGATGGTTGCAAGGGCTCAGGAGGAGCTGCATTGCCTTGGAGATGATGGCATTGCAGTTGAGGGTGTACTGCACCTAGGTTCTCCTCCCAACATCCTTAGGCGAATGATCCCAATTGGGTGTGCGGATCAGTGGGAGAACTATGTGAGATCAGCTATGAAGAGCTAGCTGCAATGTTTGGACGTGGTCGTGCGTCGGGTGTTAGTTGATCCCATCCCTCATGGGTTTTCCCCACCAATGGATCAGCAGGCACACATCGACCCTCCTATCTCGGAACCTGATATGGATGTGGAGGTTGCACCTACGGTTCCCGATGCTCAATCTGCCCCCAATGCGGTAGTTGGAGATGCTTGTCAGACTCATTTTGTTGCGGCAGATCCTCCTCATGAGATCCCTTTGACACAGAATCATCCGAGTAAGGGTGTTAACCGCATGGTTATTGGGAGCTTACCCCCTTCCTTACATCCATTTCTTTCATTCTTTCCTCATTTCTCTACTTATGTTGCAGGAGATATTCCTGATAATGTGGATGTGCCCCCTGTTGCCGCGCAAGTGTACTTTGGAGATAGATTCCGTGGCTCCAATAGTGTTGAAATTATACATGATTCGGAGCCATATGAGATGGCAAGGGCTCTTAATTCTGATGATGATCACCCTATTGGAGAGCTGACAGAGAGTGATGTTGAGATGCTGAGGCGTATCTTTCCTAGCCGCCGTGATCCAAGAGCTCACGAGTTCAGCGATCTTGCTCATTCCGATTAGGCGTATGCAGAAGGACGTGATGATGAGCTTCTAGAAGCTCCTGAGGCCGGCCCTAACATGGTAATTGAGAATGGGAGGGTGTTCAATGACCTCCCTGCATTGAAGAGGTAGTTGCAGGCATTTGCAGTGATACGAAAGAGACCTTACAAGGTCTTGAATTCATATGCGGAGCGCCGTTACACAGTTATATGTGACAAGGAACGCTGCCCATGGAGGGTTTGTGCAAGGAAGCAAAAGGTCACCGGAAAGTGGAAGATCACAAAAGTTATTGGGCCACACAATTGTGTTGACCATGAGCTGACACTGAGGTATCAATAGTTGGCATCTACCCTCATTGCCAAGCGGTTGATGGGAATATTGCAGGGAGAACTGAACATGAAGGTGAGGACAATTATCAGGACCATTGAGACGTTGTATGGAGGTTATGTGATAACTTATGGTAAAGCTTGGAGGGCTAAGCAACGAGCGTGGAAGATGATATATGGGGACTGGGAGGATGGGTACGAGCAGTTATCAGTACTTTTTAATGCAATCAAAGCGGTGAATTCATGCATGCATTATGAGTACATCCCAAAACCAAATGAATGGAAGGATGGGAGGCAGATATTCTTCTGTGCTTTCTGGTGCTTCCCTCAGTGTGTCAAGGCCTTTAGGCACTGTCGTCCCGTCTTCTCCATTGGTGGTATGTTCTTGATTGGCAAATATCAGGGCACACTTCTTATAGCCATATCCTGTGATGCAAACAACAAGTTGGTTCCTTTGGCATTTGCTTTGGTTGAGAAGGAGAACAATGACAGTTGAGGATGGTTCTTGAGGCTAGTTTGGATACACGTGGTTGGGCCAGGCAGGGAGGTTGGCGTCATATCTGATAGGCACTAGGGCATACTTAATGCCGTGCGAGAGCAGAAGAGGGGTATGCACCTTTGCACCATCGTTGGTGTACTCGGCACCTTACCAAGAATCTACTCCGGAAGGATGGTGTGAAGGGTAACTTTGATCTGTTCTAGGAGGCTGCTCGACAGCTTGAGGACAAGTATTTTCACAAAAGTTCGAGCAAGTCAGAACGACATCAAATGCAGAAGGTAGACAATGGCTTATAGGTTTGATTAGGGATTTGGAGAAATGGACGAGAGCTCATGACGCTGGTGGATGGAGGTACGAGTTTCAGTGCAGCAATATGGCAGAGTCATTCAATAAGTTGCTATTGGGGATACGTGGTATGCCCGTGAATGCAATCGTTCAATTCATCTTCTATAAGCTTGTTGCCTGGTTCAACGATAGACACGCACATACATTGAAGTTGCGGAGTGATGGAGAGAATATGGGCTCCGAAACCAAAGGCACACCTAGAGAAGCCAATGAAAGGGCTGGCACACATGAAGTTACATGCTTTGACCACGCCACAGGGACTTATCAGGTCGAGCAAAGGGGCGGTACAACGTCCGACGACGAGGTCTGAGAGTCGAGGATGCATGTTGTTGTCCTCCAAGATTTCAAATGCACTTGTGGTAAACCAAGGCAATACCACTTTCTATGTTCCCATTTGGTGGCAGCAGCTAGGCATTGCAACTATAATATTGAGAGCAGGATACCTCACGAGTTTAGTGTCGACACGCTTGTGCACACATGGAGCCCCCGCTTCGTGCCTTTCCGGGACCCTAGAGAGTGGCCTCCATATGATGGGCCAAAGTACATTGCAGATCCAGCTTACCATTGGAACAAGCGTGGATCAAGGAAGAGGACGAGGCACAAGATGGTTATGGATCAGATACTCGGAAGAACGAGGCATGGGAGAGAAACCCCATTTATTACTGACCCCGAGTAGTACGAGTGCGGCAAGTGTGGTAGACTTGGCCATAATTCACGAAGTTGCCATTGACAGATTAGTGAGGTGAGATTATTGGTTGATTATATTATTTAATATTTGTTGAATTCATTTAATTAATTATGCATGTAATTGTGTCAATTACTTGTACATTTCTAAGTTCATGTTTCATTGTATATTGAATTTCTAATTCGTTGACTTTTTTGTAGGATAGCGCAATTCTACCTGCTCAACCCGACGTATGAGGCGACCCACCGAGGACATCTCATAGCATAGGGGCAGGTAATAATCTATACGTTTTGTTCAAATTTTGGTGAGTGTATATGTGTTCGTGAAGTAATAGGAGACTATGTTTTATTCCATGCAGGACCTTCTGCTCCTTCGTCCTAGAACCCACAATGGGTTCTTGGACATGCGGTACAACGACAGGTACACTCCTTTCCTACAAAGAGCTGGCCTAGATATCATCTCTTTTTAGGTTCGTTGTGGGTTGCCCAAGTTCAACTCAACGGCCATAACTGCGTTGGTTGACAGGTATTATATTCAATCATTGTCTCCATTCATGGCCATTTGTTCATGCACTTGCCTTTTTGACATGTAATCTTGCTTTGTCTAAAATATAGGTGGCGGCCGGAGACTCACAGCTTCCACCTACCTTTCAGGGAGATGTCAGTCACGCTCTAGGACTGTCAGAAGATGCTAGGCTTGAGGATTCATGGTAACCCAGTCACCGGGCAGTGCAGGTCAGAAGGCTAGAGAGCACGAGTGGAGGCCTTCCTTAGGCGTGAGCTTGGCAAGCAAGGGGCTCGCACTTCTAGAGTTCTCACCTCCTGGCTCCGGCAAGAGTTCACACAGTACCCAAAGGAGGCAGATGAGGAGACAGTTGGGTACTACTCCAGGGCGTGGATCCTACACCTGTTTGCCTACATTCTCTTTCCCGATGCCATGGGTGACACTACGTCCTAGATGTGGGTCCACTATCTCAGTGACTGGGACCAGGCGGGTCACTACAGCTGGGGCTCTATAGTCTTAGATTTTCTATACCGGCAGTTGTGCAAGGGGTGTCGTCGAACTTCGTCCAACGCGTCACTTGGTGGATGCGTGTACCTGCTTTAGTTGTGGATGTGGGTTTGTCTTCTAGTTGGTCGTCCAGAGGTTCTGGTTCGTCGTGAGTAGTTCCAAGGTCAGCCTCCAAGTCGGTAGCCGATGTGGGCGTACCTTTGGGACTAGGTCAAGGTTCCATACGCGAGGTTAGAGCAGGCGTACATTGAGTTCACAAACGAGCTAGACATGCTGACGACGTCTAGTGTAAGTAAATTTTATTTCCCATGCTGGTTTGAAATGGATTAGTCTACCATCTAACATCTTGTTTGGACATATTGTAGGTGGAGTGGGAGCCGTACGATGGAGAGGGGGCACTTCCTTTTCAGTTGAGCAACATTTGTGGGTTCGACGACGACTTCTATAGGATGAGGTGCCCTCTAATCTGCTTCTACATTGTTGAGTTCCACCTGCTAGATAGAGTTGTACGCCAATTTGGAGTGAGATAGCTTTGGCCTATGGCTCTGTTCTCGACTGGCGTTGACTTACACAAGTAAGTGTTTTGCTATTTCAAATGTCTCGTGATGGTCCATTTCTATTAATATGGTGACATGTACATGGATTCAAGTAACGATGACATACGTGCAGGTTGGATCGTCAGAAGAACAGAAAGATTTTTTTTACTAGGAGAAGCACCACCAGTTCTACATTGAGCAATGGGAGGAGATGCAGGACAACGTGGACGAGAACAATGAGCTGCACATGAATCATGAGTTTAGGTGGTACCAAGCTTGGTACCAGCGTGCGACACATTGCAGGCTGAGGGTACAGTGGATAGAAGATGACTACGCCGACATCGAGTCCTCCGACAATGAAGACACGGCGTATGCCCAATCTACTCGTGCAGAAAGGTAGGTGGAGGCAGGACTGATCTTGGACAGAGTGGTAAGTCAATTGACTTATTTTTCTATGTTAAGTTGCATATCAATACATTAGGCTTTAGAGTTATCTATTTTAGTTAGTGCCACCTTCGAGCCGTATCATCCTTATAATACGTTAGATTCTTATACAAAAGAAAACAAAACCTATTGCTATCTGTTCAGAAGTATTATTATTGAGAACTTTGTTGCAGGGCAATACACTTAAATGCTCCGTTGAAGAAATTAAGCGCATTCGGCCGAGAGTCAGGGACGACTACATGCGTAGCTTCCTAGACGTAAGATTCAAAATATTATTTCAAGCATATTATTAATATGTTAGATTCTTTCAGTTAACATAATTTTGTACAACAAAGGCTGTCACGTCAGCTACGCCGTGCGGCTGCTCGTTGTGGTTGCAGGACAGACACGACGCAAGACATGTACGTTCCTTCCGCAGGCAGAGGAGGCTTAGGTTCCTCTAGCCAAGCAGCTACAGGGGACTGGGACGAGGACAAGGATGACAATGAGGACGATATGGACCAGAGGCACAAGGAGCTTGGCCCCTCTCAGCTCCATGATGCTCCCGCGACTCAGCCTACACAGCCTCCAGACACTAGGCGATGCCGTCCACCTGACCCTTACACTACAGGTATGAGCGCTCTCAGTCACAAGGGTAAGGGTAAGAGTAAGAGACTGTGAGGGTTGTGGTAGATGTTAGTATGCACTATTATGGATTTTGTATTTATTTTCCTATAACTATTTAGGACTGTATGGACATTGTAGACTATTTGGACTGTGCAGGACATGTTATATTGATTGTGATGTTCTTTGTGGTTGCATTGTGCTCTTTGGATGATTAAATGTTTGGATTATATAATAATGTCTCTGTTTGTAACTGTGGATGCTCGTGAAACAAGGGAAACTCTTGTGATTTTTTTCCATAAATCATTAATCATTCTACACTGCTAAAAAGGCACAAATATAGTACACAGATTAAATGTAAATTCATTAGAACATGTATAGTCCAATCATATCATACCGACGCTTTGCAGATGAATCTAGGCTTTTCAAGTAACAGTGAACGGATAAAGGCTTTTTAGATAATGAAAATAGACTTTTTAGTTACAAGGACAGCAGCGATTTATCACTTCACTGACATAGTACTGGCATGCAAGGAAGCACAACTCCACTCCATCTCTACCATCCATCTTATGACTGTTTGATCCAAGGGCTGAGGTGAAGAGGCACATGGATCACTGACATGGCACATTAAGGGGGCCTCCATTTCTCCTCTCAACCTAAAATAACCCCTCACTCCCTTTCATTCACACACACAAGGAAGAAGAGCGCTCCCTCCATTCCTCCTCTTGGTCCTGATTTCATTGAGGAAGCTCTTTATGAGAGGTTCCTAGTTGAGAGCAAAAGCAATTTCATCAAAGAGGCACCACTAATTAAATGTAAATTCATTAGAACGTGTATAGTCCAATCGTATCGCACAGACTTAGGTCGGGACTCCCGACTTGGATTGGGACTTCCGACTATCGGAAGTTCTGACTCACGTTGGGACTTTCGACGGCCACAGTCACTGCGTAGGCTAAGTGACTGGGCGTCAGGACTTCCGGCATGAGTCGTGACTTCTGACTGTCGGGAGTTCCGGCTTACGTCGGGACTTCTGACACCAACAGTCACTGAAAAATATTCTACGTGCTAGAGTGTCTCTCTTTTGATTTTATTTTTATGCTTGAGCACTCTATCTTCCTCAGACCAACTAAATTTGTATCTCTCTTTACAGTGTGGTGGATCCTAAACTCAAAAACAAAAATAAAACCATTGGAGAGCGCATACTGAGTAATAGCTGCGACATATCTCATTAAGATCATATTAGTCCCTAATTTGGATGTCATCAATACACCAAAACCCACATAGGGGCAAATGCACTTTTAAATCCTCAGTCTGAAATATACTGAGTAAGCAACTCATCATCCGAGTACCAGTCCTCTACCACAACCTTATTGTTGTGGCTAGGCTCACCTGCATTGCTCTGACCTACGTGTCGCCTGTAGTAAGTGGCCTCTGCTTCATCTACAGCCTCTACGGCCTGAGTGAAGAACGCATCGTCATCCTCCTCCGCCTTCAAGCCCACCTGAGCTCACTCAGTCTGCCAGTGTTGTCCTCAGCCTCCTCCACCTGCAAGCCTGCCTCTGTTAGAGCGATGAGCTCGCTCAGTCTGCCAGTGTCGTCCTCAGCCTCCTTCACCTACAAGCCCGCCTCTGCTAGAGCGATGAGTTCACTTAGTCTGCCAGTGATGTCCTCATCCTCGTCCCCCTCATCGGACAACACAATCGAAGATTGAACGGTGCGATCAGCTCGCGATCTGTGCTCATCTAACTTCTTTTCCTCATACCTTGCATGAGCCACCTCTGCGGCATGTTCCTCGCTGCATCCAATCTCTACATGTATAAAATACAATCAGTTAGCAATGTGATTAGATTACATTTAAAATCAGGCAACGAAAAAAAAGCCTTTCAAGCACTCACTAGCACATAATGCAACAGCATGCTCGTTCAAGACATGCATCTGTACTCTTGTCTCCTCCCTTGCCTCCTTCCTTGTTCTCTACTCCTCTAATGTCATCCGTCTCTCCAATCCCCATTTGTCGAGCCCAACATCGATCAGGTTACAAATACCGTGCTGTCTAGCAAACTCACGCATCTTTTATTTGTGATGTTTAACGAATAGGTTGACGTACTCAGGTACATATCCCCGCTTCCGTGCAATTACTTGCCTCCCCTTGAGTTCATCCAAGAACTTAGCTTGACCATCATAACATTCCCACCTGCATTTCCTAGTGTTCTGTTCAAACGAAAAAATATATCATATATGTCTTAGCAAAACAAACAAAATACGATTTTATGTTTACCACAAAAATAACAAATCTCATCATAGTCAACCATATAGCCACAATAATAGCCTATTCCAAGCTTCGAAGGGACTAGACCATAGTTGGATTTAACACCACATTCGCACATGATAGGAGGTGCTTTGTAAATTACCCTTTCTTTCTTCTTTTCCTTAACCTTTCGTGGTTCTTCTGGCCATTGGTTTTTAGGATCATACAACCACTCCTTGAAATGACACTTCGCCATTGAAACACCTAAATAAGGTGACATTAGTACACACACATATAGAGCTAAATATTTAAACAGATACACTTCCCACTTACTTCGTGTTTGTTCGGACACACAAACTCCAAAGTATTCTTAGGGTTTATCACAGCTCGATCTCCGCATTCGCATAGAGGAGGTTCCTCGAGTCATCTAACTGCGGCTAGGTGCTTCTTCTTAGCCATCATTGGCGGGGGGTTAGGGGGGTGGAACCCACCACTTGAAGTGGTCATGTGGATATCTCCCTCTAAATCAATTGTCGAAAAGGAGGTACCTAGGGTCAAACTTGTCTGCACTGTCGATCCACTGAAAGAAAAAAACACCTCTCATGGTCCTATACAATGAGATTCCAACAAAATATTAGTAGCATACTTACACAAATAAAGAAAAAAAGACAGTGGAAATAATTTCTTACATTAAAACAACTGCATGTGTAGAAGCAACGCGCCGCTGTGTCCAGATGTTTCGATTGAAACACGTGGGCCAGAAAACCATAGTCACAATTAGGGATAGGGAGGTCAGGAGGGACAGAGACATCTTTGCTAGACGCGTCGGGGTATAATTCTCAAGGACGACCCCGTTTTCGCCAAAACTCCTCCCGATACATTTCTTGCATCCAACAAAACGGATGGAATTTAACAAACAAAAATCAAAACATCACAAATTAATGCCAATGAGAACCATAACTGCAATACAACCAATTTCGTTCTAAGAACCGAAAGTAATTAACATTAAACAATAAACCTAGGGTTTCCAATGTTATGCACAACAATGAACCCATAAAACATAACAACATGCGCTGCGGTTACCTAGGTTTAATATAAATATTAAAAATTATATGAAACCCTAAGTCATGACGATTCTTAGGTTGAAAAATCCGACTAATATATACCGAATCGAAGAGAAAAAAACTAGGAGGGGAGCGAGGATACCTTGCTCTCGAAGATCTACGGATCAAATCAAAGTTTTCAAGGTTAAATATGCCGATTCGTGAGGTAGGGCGAAGTAGGGAGAAAAACCCGAGAGGGAGGAGAAAGAAGAGGAAAAAGGCTCGGGCAGGAAGGCTGGGGCCGGGGTTAAAACACAAGCTCGGTGCCAGGAGCTACGACACCGAGCTTAGCGCTAGGGTGACTGGCGCCGAGCTTCCTGCCATGTCATCGCCATGTGGGCTTCGAGCCCAAGAGTTCGGTGCCAGGGACGCTGGCGCCGAGCAGTGTAAGCTCGGCGTCGAGCTAAGGGTCCAGATTTTAAAATCTTTTCTCTAGGGACATATTTATGAAAATTTTTCAAAAAAGAGCTAAAAATAAAAAATTCGGTCGTCCTCGGTCGTCGCCTCCTTTGGCTTTGGCTAAACCCGAGAGCAAGTGGTAAGTTATCTTTTGAATACTCTGGCACTGCCAGTTCACAAGTTCAAATGCAATAATTCGATCGGAAAAGATCGGCAAGTTCAAATGTAACGCACTTATATATACGCAGGCTATCCTCTTTCCCAAGGAAATGCAATGGGTCCTAGGACTTGTGTAATTTGTGTTATTATTACTATCCAAACACTCCCGTATGATACTCACATATAACACTTGATATAACATCACTGAACTTTAGCCCCTAAATTTAAACTGGACGTCAGTTTCAAACATACCCTTGTGATGTGACTCTCCTGCCACAAAGGATCCAAAGAGTGACAATGGATATTCATACCTTTGCGCATTTCTTTTATCTCCATGGTGCCTAGACCCTAGTACCTAGTACTATGCATAGGTTGTCGTATTTGTC
The DNA here is from genome assembly GCF_019320115.1 of Miscanthus floridulus. NCBI lineage: Eukaryota > Viridiplantae > Streptophyta > Magnoliopsida > Poales > Poaceae > Miscanthus > Miscanthus floridulus. Next base: position 60,874,375 of record NC_089593.1, read on the forward strand.
CCTCGCTCTCATTCGTGGAGCGGAGCCCCGCGGAGATTTCATACCTAGTTAACGGCACAGCACTAGTGAACTTCCACTTGGTTGGTTAACTGCTCCGTATTGCTTGCTGGCTGCTGCGCGGCTCGGCTTTTGCTCCTGTCCCCTCCGACGCGGCGGCGGCGGCCAGGACTTGAGGAGGAGCCAGAGAGCAGAGGAGCAAGGAGAGAGATTGACCAGGCTGCGAGGGAGGGTCCGGGTCCGGCCAATGGCTCCCAAGAGGGCGCTGCTCGTGGCGGTCGGCGACGGCGGTGCGCCGCCGCCGCCTCTGCCTCCGGAGAAGCGCCAGCGGGCGGGACCGGCTCCCAGCAGGAACAGCCCCGAGCTGCCGCCGTCGCCGTCACCGAAGCACTTCCTCGCCATCGTCCTCGTTGTCCTCTTCTTGAAACGACCGTGCGTGCCTTCTCTGTGTCTCCCTCTCTCTCCCTCCCTCCCTCCCTCCCTCCCTCCCTCTCTCTCTGATGTTGCATGCCGCGCTCGTGCAGGAAGGGTCGGAGCACGGACAGGGTCCCCATCTCCCTCTCGCAGATCGGTCGCGTGGTGAGAGCAATGCATTACCATCCTTCCCCTGCTTGGTTTGCTTCCATTTTCCTGCTGTGGATGTACTTGTACTAGTACGTCGTACCAATTCAATCCGACCCATGAATAGGGTTTTCATTGTTGGAAAACAAAATTTACCGAGGGTCATGGATAAACAGGATAATATCGGGTCAAATTTAAATAAAATTCAACTTAAATTTAAGTAAATTCAAACAAATTTAAGCAAAATTTATATGAAAAAGATAGATTATTTCTTATCGGCACCTACAGATAAACGGGATATATCGGAAATATTGGGAGAGTGTTTCTTCTAATTGCTGACTTTCTGCTCGCCTCCTTGCAGTTTATTTATAGGAACTTCTAAGTATGATGATGATTATTGCTGTTTTTTTCCCTACATGTGTTTCAGTTTCATCTCTATCAACTATCAGAGTTGTGTCATTATGAAAGCATTCCATGCTTGGTTACTTGACTGAGACTTACTGTATCTGATACTCATATGATTGGACAGGTTGGGGACCAGATTTGTCGTTTCATCAATCCCGTGTTTAGGTGATCCATCTACTCCATTTCCCTTTTTCCTTCGGTGTTTTTACTACAGAACCCCTGAAATTTGGGGTTAGGGGGTTGACTGGCAATTTGGGTGCAGGAAACTGGAAAGAATCGAGGAGCGGATTCAGGATCTCACCGTCAAAGTGGTCTGGCCTTATTTCCATATTTACATGCTTGCTCACTAGTATTTCTGTTGAGATTCTTTGTTGGTTGTTGCTTGCCCAAATTTGATCATGAGTGTCAAAACAAGATCATTGTTTTGTTGTTTTCTTCCTTTTGATTTGGCAGACACTCTTCATTTAATGTTGCTACTTCTTGCACCTAATGCAGGATAATATAACACGGCCCTCTAATAACCTCCTCAATGATGAGCAATTCACGTATGGGGCTTTCTTTTCTGTCCATCCTGGTGGTACAAACGTTCAAACTTTTCAAGTAACTAAACCCCAATTTGTTATTCTGTCTTGTTTTTTGTTTCAGCCAAGAGGAAAACCAGGAAGGCACCAGTGCTGAACCTGCAGGATTGGCCACTGCTCAAGGCAATTGTGAAAACACCAGCATTCGGCTGCGCTTCCTCAATGGACTGAAGACTCCCGTCTACCATGACGATGAGATAAAATCTGAGAGCAATACAGCCATTAAGGTTGGCATATTTAATGGAGACAAGATGATCGAATCAGGCGGGCTTTCAAACCTGCAAATTGAGATCTTCGCCCTTGAGGGCGACTTTCCTCATGCTTCCCCAAAGAGTTGGACTCCAAAGAAGTTCAATAAGCATAGAGCACATTCGCGTGATGGAAACGGAAATGTGTTGGCAGGTGAAGGAACAAAAGCCCAGCTTAAGAATGGAAAGTGCGATCTTGGTAGCATCAAATTTACAGAAGGGTCGTGCAAGGCTCGCGGCGGGAAGTTCATCATTGGGGCAAGAGTTTGTGAGGGTGAGGTATCGGGTCTCCAGGTTCAACAAGCCGTCATGAACCCTGTGGTTGTGCAGGATCGCAGAAACAAATGTAGGTTTGTTGCCATATCGATCTTATTGTTGCATGGCAAAGTTGGAAGACCATTTATGACATACAACGACGGTCCAACAATATTCATAGCATGCACTCGATTGCTCTTTGATTGATGTGTGACTGCAGGCTAACAGCAAGTTTTCCCATTTTCGTTTCTTTTTACAGCAAATGAAAAGAGTCATCCTCCAAAACTAAATGATAGCGTGCATCGTCTGGAGGAGATTGCCAAAGTTTATGCCGAAAGACTGGAGAAGAAGAACATCTTTACTGTGGAACAGTTTTTAAAGGCTTTAAATAAGGACCCTTGTAACCTCGCCAAAGTAAACTCAACATTTTTTTTTATCAAATCTCAAACATTTTCTTTCATAACTCTCAATCAGTTTATTTACATCACATCATTGCCATTCCTCGGTATGTAGATTCTCAATGTAAACATGGAGCACAAGCCCTGGAAGAAAATGACAAAGCACGCTAGAGAGTGCTCTCTCGAAGGCAGGCACAAGCTGAAGTTATTTATTTGCACAGAGAAAAATGTGAAGCTTTTCTTCAATTGTGTGCACTATCTTGTTGGGGCAGAATTTTTTGGTCGTCCTTACACTCTCAATGACAAGTTTAGTTCTGCTGAACGGGTACAAGTTTTCATGTCAACATATTAGACTCGTTCGCCACTTTCTTCATCCAAGTGAATATGTAGTGTGTATGTTTAATTTGGCTGCAGGAGTTAGTGGACCAGCTGATAGAGGGCGCGTATGCTGAAGTTGATAAGCTCCCTGAGGATCATGTAATGACAGACAACTCTCCAAACCCAATTCATGTGGATAAATATACTAGCATTGGTGCTGGCCCATCGTATATGCCAAGTGAACAGCCAAACTGTTCTGTTCGCCTCGCATCTGTTCATGGTTAGGGAATACTGGTTATTTCTCTTCTTATACTGCAGACATACAGAATTTGATGGTGCCCTGATACTCACGATTTTTCTTTGAATTGTTAGGTACGGCAGCAGCTGAAAGATTGAGCCATGATCCGACTGAGTCATCTTGTCCGAATGCATACAATGACCCAGTTCCCAGCTTCTCCATTCCTGATCACCCCAGCATGCATAACTATCAAGGTGCTTGTTTCAGTCCTGTGATTGTTTCCTTTTCTGCAGAGTGCTGTGTTTGCAGATCATCAAAACGCACTATGTTGTGCGATCCAAGGGGCCCTGATATGGAGACATGCAGTATATTACTATGCAATACCCTGATACAGAAAATCTTCTTTCAGGTGGAAGTGTTCCAGTTGTACCACTTGAAGGCTTGAGCCATGATCAGCACAATGATTTGTTACGTGCAAATGCAAACAATAATGATCCTGAACCTAGTTCGTCCACTGCTGATCACCTCTGCACATATGACTACCGAGGTACTGTACCTGTTTCAGTCCTGAAACTGTTTTAGTTTCTGCACAAGCTGCCTTGCATAGCAACTTCTAATGCTCTGGTCTTTAGACATAGCAGATCAAGGGAACCCACCTGCTGGTCAGGGGCAGTTCTCGGCTTTCACTAATGCCCCGTGTCAAGATCAAGACACCCTTGGAGGTGCGACTAATATAAGTCAATTCGTCTCCCCCGAAGTTGTCGAATTGACATTTCTCCAGCACCAAGCAGGCATTAACAACTACGGTACGGCTATTTTGTAATACAAGTTATCTTCAGGCCAAACACCTGGCACAGAACTGCCTATCTTGCAAGTCATCATCCCTTTGCTTCCTTTCCTCCTTTTTCTGTTGCAGTGACACCAGGCTTGGATCTTGTGGAAATCCAAAGTCAGTTTTTCTGGTTAAGCAATGGCACCTTAGATGGATCAACTTGTGGTCACATCAATACAGCGTTACCACCACAGCAACCTATGATCCCTGGTATGTCTCTCATGCCTTCTCACCATCCTTGGAAAGCAGGAAAGGTACCTTTCTTAGAAAATGGAATTGTTTCTGGCCTCTGCAACCACACACAACCAAAGGTGCCTAGAAGGTACCACTGAAAATTGGTACCGTAGGTACCAAGTTTGGGTACCGCCGGTACTAAACTCAGATATAAATTTGGTATCTCTTCCAAGGTCAATTAAAAACCTCATTCTCTCTTCTTTCACGCCTCTCTCGATCTCAATTAAGTGGACAAGCCTATACCAGGGCAGCTCCGAAATATAAATTTGTTGATTTGGTAAAACAAAAACATTCTGAAAAGGGTAAGGGAATTTTCTGCTAATCACCAAGAACTTGAATTTTTGTGAACATGATGAAGAATATTGAAATACTGATTGTGGTGCGCATTTTATTATTCTTATCTTTCTTTTACTTTACAAGCAGCAGCTAATCCCTTGTTTACATTGGTCTAATACAGGTACCCCAAGATCAGGTCAAGGGAGCACACAGAGCCAGATGCAAGCTCCCTTGGCCCCCACCAATGACGCCTCAGTGGCATCTGCTTCTGCTCAGCAGGCCCTTCCACCACAACAGTGTTATCCCTGGAACGGATGATGGTGAATATTGGTATGGTGGTCCTGCTCATCATATCCGAGGATCAACAATCTTCGCCTTCGGTATCCTAGTAGCTCAGCGTTGATCTGATTTCATTCTCAGGATCTCAGGTTATTGTGTTTATTGCCAAAAAACAACTAGATCGTAATGTAATGTAATGTTTCACAGCATGTATTGTTTTTGCTCTCTTGTGCCTGTAATGCAGAACATGTACTGTGGTGTGTGATTCAGCGTCACAGCTATAGGTTACTGCCTGTACATATGTCAACAGCCAACAGGATACATATAACCCTGTTCGCTTAATCATTTCTATAGCTTATGAGTCGGCTTATGCTATTTTATTGTGAGAAAAAAACACTATAATCGTGGCTGATAAACATTCCTGATACGATCACCTCTTGTAAAAGGCTACAGACTTTTTTCTTCGCGAGTACGAAGTGTGCGAACTGGGAAGTAGCTACTCGCAGTCGCAGTCGCAGGCGAGCCGCGGACTCGCGCACCCGCCCCGGGCGCCCCGCTCGCCTCCTTCCCCGCCCGCGACCGAGAGGCAGCGACGCGCAGGCGCCAGGAGCGGATGGCATCGACGGCGGCGCCGCGCCGTACTGCCAGAGCCCCGGCGGCGCATACCGTCCTCCCTGACGAGATCTGGGAGGAGATCTTCCTGCGCCTCGACGCCGCGGCCGACCTCGCCCGCGCCTCCGCCGGCTGCTCCTCCTTCCGCCGCATCGTCTCCGACCGCCGGTTCGTCCGCTGCTTCCGGTCCCTCCACTCCCCTCCAGTCCTCGGGTTGATCAGATACGGATACCGAGAATTCCTCCCCGTCGGACCGCCCCACCGCTCCACCCCGGAAGCCCGCGCGCTCGCGCAAGACGCCGACTTCACCTTCTCCTTCCTCCCCGACCCCAGCGCGTGGAGCTCTCGCGACGCCCGCGATGGCCGCGTCCTCCTCTCCCGGCGCATCTCCGCCGCAATCGCCTTCGAGGATTTCCTAGTCTGCGACCCCCTGCATCGCCGGTACGTCAAGATTCCCCGCATACTGGACGACCTACTGGCGGCCTCCACCCCAGACAATGGTACGGCGCGGCATCTGTTACCCGTTCTGGCTCCAACCGGTGACAATGACGAGGAATCGTTCAGAGTTATATGCACTGTGCAGGACAAAGGCAAACGCAAGGTCATGGCTTTCGTCTTCTCTTCCTGCAACCAGACGTGGCAAGGTATTATAAGCACGATCTATTTGCCTAATGGATTTATTGGATGCAAGCCTTACTCTGCGCACGGCTGCTTGTTCTGGATGTTCTTTGGCAAGGGCTATTCGCTAATGCTTGATACAAGTGAGATGAAATCCTCCATCATTGACCTCCCGCCCCACAATTTTGATTTTGGTTCAATGCGTGCCATTGTCGAGGCAGAGGACGGCAGACTCGGGTTCTTAACTATTGGTGATGGCACAATTGACCTGTATTGCAAGAATTGGCAAAGCAATGGTGTTGGCGCACAAGAGTGGCAGCATGACAAACTGATTCCGTTGCCCAAAGACTCCGGCATCAACTATAGTTGGGACATTGTGGGCACAGTAGGGCGTTACGTAGCTCTAGTAGCTCATGACCCAATCTGTGATGAGTCGTCGCCAAATTCTGAACTTTTTGTACTGGACATTGAGACATTGCTTGTTGAGAAGCTCTGCACCTTGAACAATGGCATGTTCTGTGGTTTTCCTTATGCAAGATTTCCACCACCGTTGACACTGCCAAGCATATGAAATGGTAAAAACTGTCTTCCATGTTTCTTCAGCTGTTGGGAATTATATTGTATTGGTGGTTTGCTATGTCATCCTACTTGTTACCAAAGTGCACTTGCTGCTGGCATATCCAAATTTTCTCGTTTCCACCATTGTCACCATGGAGCCCTTGTAGTCCATGTGATCCTTTGGCGTTTTGGATTAATTTTGTATTGTATGTCATTTACAAAATTTTTTGGTGTACTCTGTATTCTGTAGCTAGCGCCTGAATATTAGGACAGGCAAATTTGTATAGTGCCTGAATACTTGAGCAGACAAATTGGTCTCTGTTTTTCTTTTTAAAAAAATGCACTGGGTTAATCATTGATATACATTCCTTTTGATAGATTTCAAATTTGCATTAACGGATAGAATGAATAGCTTGTTTCACATGCACAAGTAGACAGGCCCTATTCGCATGTCTTATGAGCCGTACTGTTTCAGTGAAGGAACATTGTTTTTCTCTCACAACGAATCAGCAAACAGTACTTTCAGTCATGGCTTTTCAGCGAAGCAAACAGGGCCCGTCATCTAAACTTTGCTCAAGTCCCTCTTGATTATTCTAACACTGTATTCTTTGGTAGGTCTGCTCTCTTGACTTTGAGGTGACAGAGCAGCATGGTTGGGAGCATCTGTATGAGGGCTTAGCCATGTCATGCAAGACGTCAACAGCTACTAGCACTCTAGCAGTGATATTCATCTCTAGATGATCGGCTGTTATTTAGTGGTTTAGTCCCCGGAATCTTATTCCTCCTGTTTGTCGTTTTGCCCTGATTTGTGCCCTTAACTATGTACTCATGATTTGTCGAGGTTAGCTGGTACAATTCTGAAGACAAAGAACAAACTGTTAGAATTGGCTTCTTGCCAGCTCATTCATTCCTGATCACCCAGCATGCATAACTATCAAGGTGCTTGTTTCAGACCTGTGATTGTTTCCTTTTCTGCAGTCCTGTGTTTGCAGATCATCAAAACGCACTATGTTGTGTGGTGTCCTAGTAGCTCAGCGTTGGTCTGATTTCATTCAGGATCAGGTTACTGTGGTAGCAGCAAGATTGCAAGAAAACAGTTAGATCGAATTGTAATGTAATGCGTTGTTTCACAGAGTGTATTGTTTTTGCTCTCTTGTGCTTGTAATGCAGAGCATGTACTATATATATAGGTGTGTGATTCAGCGTCGCTGCTATAAGCTACTGCCTGTTCATGTCACCAGATGTTTATACCATGTGTCGGGTTCATAAACCCGGGGTTCTTCATGGACCTGCTTTCTAGCAAAACCTCGGCCCAGCAGACAACGTTGCGAATGACACGCAACTCCTGGGCTAGCCCAAAAACCTAACGACAGGCTAGAAGGGCGATCTAGTCTTTGACCGGAAGGCCTAGCCAAAGAAGAATGGCGCTCATTTCTGACTCCGGTCCGCCTCTCCGACCGGAAGGCCTGGCCAAGAAGGAACGCTTCTAACTCCGTCCCGCCCCTCCGACCGGAAGGCCTGGCCAAGGAGGACCGACGTTCGCTTCCGACTCCGGCCCGCCTCTCCGACCGGAAAGCCTGGCCAAGTGAAAGTTCTAGTTTGGTTTTGATGAATTGATGAAACCCTTAGTGCTAACCTAGTTCATCAAAGTGATTATGAGATAGGTAGCACATTCCAAGTGGTGAAACAAATGAAGATCATGACATGATGATGATAGTGATGGTATGGTGATGATCAAGTGCTTGGACTTGAAAGGAAGAAAAAGAAAAACAAAAGGCTCCAGACAAAGGTATAAGTGGTAGGAGCTATTTTGTTTTGGTGATCAAGACACTTAGCGAGTGTGATCACATTTAGGTTCGATAGCCGTAATATTAAGAGGAGTGAAACTCATATCGAAATACGGTTATCAAAGTGCCACTAGATGCTCTAACTCATTGCATATGCATTTAGGATCTAGTGGAGTGTTAACACCCTTGAAAACATTTATGAAAATATGTTAACACATGTGCACGAGGTGATACACTTGGTGGTTGGCACATTTGAGCAAGGGTTAGAAACTTCATCGACGCCCTATACAGAAAGACGGAGGTCACTGTAAGTGACCGGACGCTGGCCTCGGTTGGACCAGCGCGTCCGGTCAATAGAAGCTACAGACACGCTAGCGTCGGTCTCTGATCGGACGCTGGGTCACTTAGTGACCGGACGCTGGAGGGGTGCGTCCGGTCCTGCTGACGTGGCAGTGCACAGGGGAGACGCCGTGTGACCGGACGTTGGGTGTGTTCGATCGAGCATGACCGGACGCGTCCGGTCACTTCACAGCAGCACGTCCGGTCATCACTTAACCATTGGGATCGGGCGCTCAGTATTTGAAGAGAGGGGACACGTGGCGTGCATCGCGCGACCGGACGCTGAGGTGCAGCGTTTGGTCAATCTGACCGGTGCGTCCAGTTGGCCCATGTTCAGTGCAGTGAGGAGCCCAACGGCTCTATTTTATGGGGACTTCTATTTAAGCCTCATGGCTGGTTCAAGCTCACTCTCTTGACCATTTGCATTGACATAGCAACCTTGTGAGCTTAGCCAAAGCCCTCTCACTCATCTCCATCATTGATTCATCATCTTTGTGAGATTGGGAGAGAATCCAAGTGCATTGCTCGAGTGATTGCATCTAGAGGCACTTGGTGTTCGTGTTTTGTTATGGGATTCGCTTGTTGCTCTTGGTGGTTGCCACCACCTAGACGGCTTGGAGCAGCGGAGGAGGATTGGCATGAGTTGGTGATTGTTCGTGGCCATCTCCGGTGATTGTGAGGGGATTTGTACCTTCCCCGGTGGAGTGCTGAAAGGTAACTCTAGTGGATTGCTCGTGTCATTGAGTTATCTCACTTGTGGGTAGATTCTTGCGGTGTCCAATCGTGTGGACGAGGTTCGTGCAACACCTCTTAGCCGCCGAACCACCGAGTGTTGGTCGACACAACGGGGACGTAGCGTGTTGGCAAGCACGTGAACCTCGGGAGAAAATTGGTTGTCTCTTGTCCTTTGGTATTCTCCCGGTGATTGATAAAGTATTCATCTCGTGATTGGTTCACTTCTCTACATGGCTGTATAATCACCTCACTTACTCATTTACATTTCCGCAAACTAGCTATAACAAGCTCTTTAGTGTAGCTAGAATTGAGAGCTTGCTTTGTGGATTAAGTTCATCTAGTGGAGCTCTTTAGTGTAGCAATTGTGAGAGCTCTTAGTGAGTAGTGACATAGTGAATTGTGTGCCTAGTGATCATAACAACTAGAATTGTTGGATAGGTGGCTTGCAACCCTTTAAGAGCTAGAGCTAGTTTGCATTTCGCTATTTGTTATACTAATCAAATTGCTCTAGTCGAGTTGTAGATTTTTAAATAGGCTATTCACCCCCCCCTCTAGCCATATTAGGACCTTTCAAGTGGTATCGGAGCCATGGTCATCGTTTGATTGAAGGCTTAACAACCTCGATGTCAAATTATGGCTCAAGTTATGTTCAACCATGTGGGGGATAAACCACCGTTCTTTGATGGCACATGCTATGATTATTGGAAGAGAAAGATAAAGATGTATCTTGGTTTAATCAATGATCAAGTATGGGATGTGACCAAGAATGACGATGGTATCATTGATCCCGACAATCCCACCAACCTAGACAAGACCAATAAGCAATGCAATACAATGGCTCTCAACACCATATACAATGCCATTGATTCCAAGGTGTTTGAGCAAATCAAGGATTGTGAAAGAGCTAATGAGGTATGGAGGAGATTGGAGGAAACATATGAGGGCACACCGGCGGTAAAGAGTGCCAAGTTGTACATCCTCAAGGATAAGTTGATAAGCTTCTAGATGAAGGATGATGAGAGCATTCCGGAGATGTTCCATCGGTTGCAAGTAATTGTCAATTACTTGAAGGCTTTGGGAGAGAAGATCAAGGATGAAGATGTCTCTCATCGGTTCTTGATGTGCCTACCTCCAAGATTTGAGATGTTGAGATTGCATATCATAAGAGGAGGATTGAAGGAGATTACCTCTAACCAAGTAATAGGTGATGTCATGACACAAGAGACATACCGTGTGGAAAGGGAAGGGGTTGACAAGAATGATAAGAAGGAAGACGAAGATAAGAAGAAGAAGAGTGTAGCATTCAAGGCTAGCTCATCATCCAAGAACAAGGGCAAGTCCAAGAAAGAATCAAGTGATAATGAGGATCTTAGTGATATTGATGATGAAGCCATGGCTCTATTTGTGCGCAAGATAGGCAAATTCATGAAAAAGAAGGGCTATGGTGCAAGAAAGAGAAGAGATCACACCAAAAGCAAAGAATATGTGAGAAGATGCTATAATTGTAAGAGCCCCGATCACGTTGTTGTGGATTGTCCCTACAATAGTGACAATGATGAGGATAAGAAAAAGAAGCACAAGAAGGACAAGAAAGAAAAGAAGGAAAAGAAGGAGAAGAGGATGACCTTTCAAAAGAAGAAGAAGGGTGGAGGCTATGTGGTCACTTGGGATAGTGATGGCTCTTCGGATAGTGATGACTCTAGTGATGATGGCAAGAAATCTATCAAGAAAGCACTAGCAAGCATCGCCATCAACAACAAGCCCTCCATCTTCGACACTCCATCGACATGCCCCATGGCAAAGCCTACAAATATAAAATATGATGTGAGTGATAATGATCAATGTGAAAGTGATGATTGTAGGAGTGATGATGATGATGATGATGAGTACTCCAAGGAGCTTATGGACATGTGTGAGCATGTGCATACTTGCTTTGAGATGAAGAGAAAGGAGTGCAAGGAATTGAACAAGAAAGTCAAATTTATTGAGCAATCCCTTGATGAGCTCAATGCCACTCATGAGAGGCTAATGGAAGCCCATGAGAAGCTTGGCAAAGCTCACTCTAAGCTTGAGAAAGCTCACTCCTCTCTCATTGAGCAAGTCAAGAAGGAGGAGACCAAGAAGGAGCAAGTGATCGTGTCTTGTGATGTGGGGCTAACATATGATCTTATTGATGAATCTTCTTATAAACCCATTGTAGTTGCTCCCACTAACACTTCTTGTAGCACTACTACTTCTACCTCACCTTTGAGTGATGGTCTCACTTGTGATGCCTCACTAATAGTGGAAAATGAGACCCTCAAGAAGGAGGTGAATGAGCTCACTCGTGCCTTAGGCAATGCCGATGGTGGAGATGCTCACTTGCTAAAGTGCTTGGGTAGCCAAAGGTTTTCTGTCAACAAAGAGGGATTAGGCTATACCCCTAAGAAAGGCAAGGAGGCCTTTGTCACTCCCAAAGTTAGCTTTGTGAAGGGCAATGGTTGATTTTGCAATAGATGGAAGCAAGTTGGGCATGTAGAGCAATATTACAAGATTAACAAGAACAAGCTACCTAATGTATCCTCAATTAAATTTGATTCTTGTTACATGCTTTTTAAGGGTGTCAATGGTGTGAAGGCTAAGTTCATTGGTACACCAATTATGGGCCCAAAGAACAAGGCCATTTGGGTACCAAAGACCTTGGTAACTAATCTATAAGGACCCAAGCAAGTTTGGGTACCTAAAAAGAATTGATCTTCTTTTGTAGGTCAATTATAAAGCCGAAGGAAGGCATTGGGTACTTGATAGTGGGTGCACACAACATATGACCGGTGATCCAAGAATGTTTAATTCAATCAATAAAAATAAGAGAAATGGGATTAATAGTATCACATTTGGTGACAATGGCAACGACAAGGTCAAAGGGCTTGGTAAGATTGCAATATCCAATGACTTGAGCATTTCCAATGTGCTACTAGTAGAGAGCTTGAACTTCAACCTATTGTCAGTAGCTCAATTATGTGATCTTGATTTCAAGTGCATATTTGGTGTGGATGATATAGAGATTATAAGTATAGATGGCTCTAACTTGATATTCAAAGGATTTAGATATGAGAATCTATACTTGGTTGATTTCAATGCTAGAGAAGCTCAATTGACAACATGTTTGATCACTAAGTCTAGCATGGGTTGGTTATGGCATAGAAGGCTTGATCATGTTGGAATAAAACAATTGAACAAGTTGATTAAGCATGACTTAGTTAGAGGCTTGAAAGATGTCACATTTGAGAAGGATAAGCTATTTGTGCATGTCAAGCCAGAAAGCAAGTTGGTAACACACATCCTAAGAAGAGCATGATGAGCACATCTAAGGCATTTGAGTTGATGCACATGGACTTGTTTGGACCAACCACATACACTAGCATTGGTAGAAACAAATATGGATTTATGATTGTGGATGATTTCAGTAGATACACATGGGTATTCTTTCTAGTGGATAAGAGTGATGTGTTTGCAACATTCAAATCATTTGTCAAGGGCATTCACAATGAATTTGAAACAACCATCAAGAAAGTTAGAAGTGACAATGGTAGTGAGTTCAAGAACACAAGAATGGATGAGTTGTGTGATGAATTTAAAATTAGACATCAATTCTCGGCCAAGTACACTCCACAATCAAATGGCTTAGTAGAAAGAAAGAATAGAACTTTGATTGACATGGCAAGATCAATGTTGAGTGAGTACAATGTGAGTCATTCATTTTGGGCCGAAGCAATCAACACGGCTTGTTATAGCAACCGACTCTATTGTCACCCCATGATAGAGAAGACACCTTATGAGCTATTGAATGGAAGAAAGCCCAACATAGCATACTTTCAGGGTTTTGGTTGTAAATGCTACATATTGAAGAAAGGCACTAGATTGAGCAAGTTTGAAAAGAAATGTGATAAAGGTTTCTTGCTTGGTTACTCCACTACTAGCAAGGCTTATAGAGTTTAGAATTTAGCTAGTGGTACTCTTGAGTAGGTTCATGATGTAGAGTTTGATGAAACAAATGGTTTCCAAGAGGAAGATGAGAATCTAGATGATGTAAGAGGCACTCAATTGGTCAATGCAATGAAGAACATGGACATTGGTGATATAAGGTCTAGAGAGGTGATTGATGTTGAAGATGACAAGAATCAAGTGCTCTCTAACTCAAATATGCAAGCTAGTGGTTCTCATGATCAAGTTCAAGCAAGAACTAGTGATGACAAGGAGCAAAATCAACAACAAGTGGCTAGTTCATCATCTCAACCAAGTGATCAATCAAATGCAAGCAATCAAGTGCAAGTGCTTTAACCAACCAATGTTGCAAGAGATTATTCTTTGGACACTATCATTGGTGATATTTCACGAGGTGTGCAAACTAGATCAAGATTGGCTTTATTTTGTGAGCATTTCTTATTTGTGTCATCCATTGAACCTAAGAAGATAGATGAAGCTTTGAAGGATGTTGATTGGGTCAATGCTATGCATGAAGAGCTAAACAACTTCACAAGAAACCAAGTATGAGAGTTAGTTGAGAGGCCTAAGGATCATAATGTGATTGGAACCAAGTGGGTCTTTCAGAACAAGCAAGATCAAGATAGGATAGTAATAAGGAATAAAGCAAGATTAGTGTCTCAAGGTTACACTCAAGTTGAAGGTCTTGACTTTGGAGAAACATATGCCCCGGTTGCAAGATTGGAAGCAATTAGGATCTTGTTAGCCTATGCTTGTGCCCACAACATCAAGTTATACCAAATGGATGTGAAAAGTACATTTCTCAATGGGTACATCAATGAGCTTGTGTATGTTGAGCAACCTCCCGATTTTGAAGATGAAAAGAAACCCAACCATGTTTACAAGTTGAGAAAGGCTTTGTATGGATTGAAACAAGCACCTAGAGCATAGTATGAGAGATTGAGGGATTTCCTACTCTCTACGGGATTCAAGATAGGAAAGGTTGACACCACTCTCTTCACCAAGAAGCTTGGAAATGACTTGTTTGTAATGCAAATCTATGTTGATGATATCATTTGTGGGTCAACAAATCAAGATTTTTGTGAGGAGTTTGGCAAGATGATGGCAAATGAGTTTGAAATATTCATGATTGGAGAGCTTAGCTACTTCCTTGGTCTTCAAATCAAGCAATGAAGAATGGCACATTTGTGAGTCAAGGCAAGTATATCAAGGACATGCTTAAGAAGTTTGGAATGGATGATGCTAAAGCTATTAGTACACCAATGGGGACAAGTGGAAGCTTGGATAGTGATGCTAGTGGCAACATGGTGGATCAAAAGATGTATCGGTCTATGATTGGAAGCCTACTCTATGTGACTGCATCAAGGCCGGATGTGATGTTTAGTGTATGCATGTGTGCTAGATTTCAAGCCTCACTAAGAGAAAGTCATTTGAAGGCAACAAAGAGAATATTGAGGTACTTGAAGCATACACAAAATGTTGGATTATGGTATCCCAAAGGAGCAAGATTTGAGTTGATTGGATATTCGGACTCCGATTATGCGGGATGCAAAGTTGAGAGAAAGAGCACATCGGGCATATGTCAACTATTGGGAAGATCACTTGTGTCTTAGTCATCAAAGAAGCAAAATAGTATAGCACTTTCAACCGCTATGTGACAACTATTTCAGCCGGTAATTGTTGTGCAAATTATTTGGAATGAGGGCTACTTTGAGTGACTTTAGAATCAAATTCAAGCAAGTGTCATTGCTATGTGACAATGAGAGTGCCGTAAAGCTCACCAACAACCTGGTTCAACATTCAAGAACAAAGCATATTGATGTCCGACATCATTTTATAAGAGATCACCAACAAAAAGGGGACATTTGCATTGAGAGTGTGGGCACCGAAGATCAACTTGCCGATATCTTCACCAAGCCACTTGATGAGAAGAGGTTTTGCAAGCTAAGGAATGAATTGAACATACTTGACTTCTCTAATATGTGTTGATGCACCCCCACTTATATGACATGCCTCTCCTTCGAGCAATCCAAGATAAAAGTTGATTGGCATGACATATATCCTTGTTAAGGACATGTTTAGTGCATCCAGACATATTTCACATTTGGATAGGCTCATTCATGAAAATCAAATGAATTTGATGCTTGTATGGTACCACTATTGCTTGTATACTTGAAATGATCTAGTGGTAGCATATGACATGTTTGTGGGCTTGTAAACCTAGTGTTTGATCTAGAAAATAAGCTATAAGTGTTTAACTCAACATGGTACAAGATAACCCTTATTTGGAGGTGTGAAAAAGCTTGTCCTTGGATCAAGCCGAGCTAAATATGTTTTGCAAGTGATCTAGATTGAACTAAATTGGGAAAATGATCCTCACTTCACATAGTTTCACCCCAACCTATCTAAAATTTGAGCTCACCTTTTTTGTGCTAATTGTTGACAAAGGGGGAGAGAAATTCACAAAGATAAGATAGGGGGAGAGCAAACAAATGAAATGACATTGTAAGGGGATCAAAATCAAAATTGCACACAAGTAGGGGGAGCAAGCTCATAAACTTGTATGTTGCATTTGAATGTTCATTTCATATATTTGCTTGCATGGCACAAGTTTTAAATTTCAATATCCATTCTTGTGTGGTGTATGCTAGTTATAAGGCTTGAATGATGAAATGAAAAACTAGCATGCATAGGCTAAAGTAACTAGACTTATGCTCATTCTATGGAAACTAGACCCTTGCTTGTAATGTTGATCTCATGGGGTATTCTAGTTTTTGTGTATGTCTAGTTACTAATGATGCTAAGGATGGTATATTGGTGCACTTCTGAAAGGTCCTTGTTTAGTTTTGGTAATTGAGTGACAACTTAGGTGGACTAATTGTGTTTATGTGAAATACACAAGTGATTAGTCCACAGGTACATGTGTGTGAGCAATATATGCCATGGAGGTGAAAATGGCTTGGAGATGTTGCAAAGCTCACACATGTGATGATGAAGGAGCTTATTGCACATGAGACATGACATTGAGTCATGTGATCAAGGTGGAGAAGATCAAGACAAGACTTGGCTTGATGGATCGGTTGCAAGCGTGAAGGGCAAGTCAAAGGCTTTGGAGTGATGGACTGTGTGGCGGTGAAGCTTGAGCAAGACTTGGCGCCGATGGACGATGGCAACGGTGAAGAGCAAGTAAAGTCAAGATCCATGAACCAATATGATCATGTGATGATATAAAATGGATCATATCATTGTTGATCGTGTTGGTGCATGTGTTGCATCAACATTGGAGGAGATGGAATGGAATGCACAAGGCAAAGGTATAACCTAGGGCATTTCATTTCATCGGTCATAGGTGTGTAGAGAAGTTTATGACCGGGTTTAGGATAGATGGTTGTACTATCAAGAGGGGTAAACTTGTTTGCATATCGGTCATCTAGTGCCACTCGAGTGATCTAACTTCGCATCATCGCTAGGATCGAGTGGCGTGGCAAGTTGAGTGGCTAACATCCTTTGGGAAATGATTGTGAAAAGCTAACACACATACACTTGGTGGTGTTGGCACATTTACAAAGGAGATAGAGTTGGAGTTGATGTGGATCAACTTGGTGAAGAAACTCCACCGGCGGAATGTCTGCCCGTAGAGTGCGGACAGTCCGACGGTGCCACCGGTGCCCTACACAAAAAAGACAGGGTCTCACAGAGTGCATCGGACGCTGGTCACGTGGTGACCGGACGCTGGGGGTCCTACGTCCGGTCAGTGGTGGCAGACAGCGTGCAGGCGTTGGTCATCGACCGAACGCTGGCGCTGGAAGTGACCGGACGCTGGTTGTGTGCGTCCGGTCAAGGTGACGTATGGTGACGCAGGAGCTGGAGTATGACCAGATGTTGGGCTGTGTCCGATCACATGCGACCGGACATGTCCGGTCAAGGTCGGTACCTTACTGTAAATGACCGGACGCTGAGGTCTAGCGTCCGGTTAGTTGAAGCTACTGCATCCGATCAGAAGATGACCGTTGAGATCGGAAGATTGCTGTTGAACGCAGGTGACACATGGCTATCATCGGGCGACCGGACACTGAGGTCCAGCGTCTGGTGAACACGACCAGAGCGTCCGGTCGACCCGACAGTTGCCCAGTGAAGGGGTAACGGCTAGTTTAGCCCTTGGGGCTATAAATAGAAGTGGCCTTCGGCCATGGCTAGTGCGGAGCACCTTGGAGGACTTTGTGTCCATGCTTGAGAGTGCTTGGGAGCCCTCCATCTCACACATACTTGATAGTGATCATCTGATTGTGTGAGTGAGCGATTCTAGTGCGGTTGCATTATGAGGTTGCATCGAGTGGAGCTAGGTGATCAAGTTGCAAGCTGGTGGTGCTTGTTACTCTTGGAGGTTGCCACCTCCTAGATGGCTTGGTGGTGGTCTCCGTGGAAGCCTGCAAGAAGCTTGTGCGGCGCTATGGAGAAGTGCTTTGTGAGGGGCATTGTGCTCGCCCCGTGGGAGCCGCGAAGAGCAACTTTAGTAAAGCGTGTCATTGATCTACCCTCACTTTTAGGGTAGGTTCTTACGGCGCCCGACGTGCGGACTTGGTGGGTGATGCCAATTAGCCACCGAACCACCAAGTGAGCGGTCAACACAACGGGGACTAGCGTGTTGGCAAACACGTGAACCTCAGGAGAAAAATCACCGTGTCAACCTTGTTTTTCCCGTTGGTTTGTATCCCCATTACACAAGCTTGCAATTACTTTTATACATATTAATCTTGTGTAGTTGCTCTTGTAATTAGTTAGCTTGTGTAGCTTACTAGTTACCTTCTTGCTTGTGTAGCATAGAAGTAGCTCCCTTGCGTGGCTAATTTGGTTTGTGTAACCTTGTTAGTCACATTGCTTAGTTTGTGTAGCTAAGTAATTGTGCTCTCTAATTAGGCATTGGTTGCCTTGTTATTGAGCATTGCTAGTAAGCTTAGTTGGCTTTGTGCTTTTGCTTACTAGCATGTGTAGGAGCTCCCTTGTTGCTTAAAAGTACTAGTGGCATAGGTTTGGGTGACCTTGCTCCTAGAATTGGTTAGGAGAGCTCTAGCTAGCCTGGCACCTTTATTGCTAATTAGTATCTTTGAAAGGTGCTAGTGAATATAGATAGAGGGGTGTAGTCTTGGCTAGACCGATAGTTCTAATTCCGCACTTGTTTCGGTTAGCCGACGCAATTATTTTTAAAAAGGACTATTCACCCCCCCTCTAGTCGCCATCTCGACCCTTTCAATTGGTATCAGAGCTAGGTCTCTCATTTGTGGTCTTCATCGACCCGAGAGGATGGCAGCTTATGGGCTAGATGTTGATTGTCCATACATTTTTGATGGCACACACTTTACACGATGGAAAAATTGGATGATATATAATTTTAAGTATGTATGCCCTCAAATGTGGTGGATGGTAGATGTAGGCTTTTCTCATGTGTTAGATGAAGATAATCTAACTTAAACACAAGAGAAATGCCTAGATCTCGACATCCATGCTACTAACATCATGTATAGATCTTTGCATGATTACATATTTGGAGAGATCATGGACATGAAGACCGTCCATGAGATTTGGAGTTATCTCAATGAGAAATATGGGATGGTCTCTGATGATGATGATGAGCCCAAAGAGGAGGCACATGAGTGTGTTGAGCATAACCACAATTTGGTGATTGTGGAAGATTGCTCCACCTCATGGTCAAGTGATGATGATGATGATCGATCCACTACAAGTTCACTTGACAAGGTTGATGATGATGCCACAAGTGTTGCAAGTGATGATGCTACCCCATGCACACTTAATGGTGATGATGGTTCATGCTCAAGCCATGATAAAGATGCTACTACAAGCTCTCCAACTACATCACCACATTGCTTCATGTCACAAGGTGACACCAAGGTATTAATTGATAATGTGGTTGATCATGTTGAGTCATATGATGAGCTTGTTAGTAGACTTGCTAGCATGACCATGTCTTTAGAAAATGAGAAATCTAAAACATTGAACTTAGAAAATGAAAACTCATTTCTAAAGAACTCTTGTGAAGAACATAAGAAATTACTTGATGCTTATAAATCTTCACTTGATGAACTAAAATTGAATCATGAGACACTACTTGCATCTTATGATGAATTATTAGAACAACACACTTCTCTCATTAAAATGTTTACCAAGAAACTTAAAAATAATGAGAGTTCATCACATGGGTCAATTGATCAATCACATATTGTTGCTAACCTTTGTGATGTAGGCAAGAAGCATGTATCCACCTCTTGTGATGATTTATTAGATATGCCATGCTCTTCACAAATAAATGCTTGTTCTACTTCTATGTCTTGTGAGACTAACCTTTTGAAGGAGAACAATGAGCTCAAAAATAAAGTGAAGAAATTGAGCAACAAGTTAGAGAGGTGCTACAACTCAAAAGTCACCTTTGAGCATATGTTGAAGACTCAAAGAAACTATGGTGACAAGTGTGGCCTTAGCTTCAAAAAGAAGATGACAAAGGGTGAAAGAAAGAGAGAGAGAAAGATGAAGAAGCTACAACAAAGAAAGCTCTCTCATACCATGTGCTACCGGTGTCATGAAGCGGGACACCTTGCAAATGGTTGCCCTAACATTGAGAAGCTCAAGAATATAAAAGAAGAAGAGAGGCTAAAGCATGTCAAGTGCTTCAAGTGCCGCACTTGGGGTCACCTTACCTCAATGTGCCCAACCAAGCAATTGGTGAAGCAACTAAAAGAGCCTCAACCAAAGCCACAAGTTGAGCAAGAGAAGACACCCCAAGAGCAAATCAAGATCAACCATGAAGATGGTGATGCTTTGATGATAAAGAAGAAGAAAACAAGAAGGGATGGAAAGGCAAGACATCCAATGTAAACTCAAGATGCCAAGATGATGAGCAAGAATGAAGATGAGAAGAAAGATCATGCTCACATCAAGTGCTTTAAGTGTGAAAGTATGGGACACTTTGCCTCTAAGTGTCCTCCCAAGCTTGAGAAGAAGGCTCAAGCAATCCATGAGAGGCAAGGCAATGAGAAGCACCACATGAGCAAAGAAGAGAAGGCCCAAGCAAAGAGAAAGTGCTACTCATGCCGGGAAAGGGAACACATGGCACATTCATGTCCCCTAGGTGATATTTCTAAGCCTATTTCAATTGTTGATAATAATGTGCTTAGAAAGGATGGTAATGGTACCTCTATGGTTGCTATTGCAAAATATCCCACTACTCATACTAAGGCCATGCCTAAGTATGTTGCTCCTAACTTAAGAGGACCCAAACTTGTTTGGGTACCATCAAAAAGTGGATGATTCATTATAGGTACCATTGGCATTGGAGGCTTGGTTCAAATGATATTCATCTTGTTGATCATGTAGTTGAGCCAAGTATTGCTAAGTGATGATCATTATCCCAATGCCATGACAAATTGAATGAAGTCCAAATATGCTACAACATATAAGTAAAAATTTCAAGTTGTTGGTGATTCATTGGATATATTTGATGACTTGCAAATATTTGAGTTGAAGCTTGCTAATTGGATGATCATGAGCTAACCAAGGTATATCTCTTGTTGATCATTTTATTTAGGTGTATATGAGTTGATTGAATTGGATAAATATGCAATGTTGCTTGCTATGAGATGTTTGAATGGATAAATTGATTAGTAGTCAAGTTTGGATTGATTTGTGTTGGATAAGTTCATAAGATGACATTTAGTAAGAGGTTTGAATGGATATATATCTTATGGAAGTATTCAAACAAGTTAGTTTCAAGTTTGATTCATACTTGATGAAGTATAGCTCAATTGTTGAAATCTGTCCTATATTACAAAATCTGAGCTAGCTGTGATCTTAGCCATATTTGAGAAATCAAAACTTATTGGATTGGCATAAAAATTGGTGTACATGCTCTAGACTTATGGTATAAGATGCTATAAAAGTTTCATAAGAATTGGATAAGAAATGCTTCAGTTTTGGAGTGGATCTTGTTAGCTATAGTGCAGCAGTTTTCAGCATGTAGCAGTGGTGGAAGAATTGATATATAGCAGCAATCTAGAAGTCAAATGAAGCTCAAAGTTTTACAGCTGCTAGATAACTTAGTAAAGAATATTTCCACCAAATTTCGTGGTATTTGGATTTGTACTTTGGGATATATGCTTATTTCTTTGAAGGGTACAAAATCTGTCAGAAAAGTGACAAATGTTGGATTAATCTAGAGTCACTTTGATTGAAAGGTCCTTAAGTTGGAAACATGTTTACAAGTGTTTGAGGTACCTAAGTTTGGTTTTGAAATGATCTAGAAGCCTGACAAGATATGAGTACAAGGCTATTTGATTGTGGAGTGTACTTTGTACACATTCGGTACTCAAATTGGAAGATCAAGATCAAACACAAGATGAAGTTGAAGTTTAAGTTCTAGTGACTATTGGAAATCATTAGGTAGAAAGAAAAGAACTTAAACAAGAAGAAAGAAAAGGACTTAAAGAAGGAATCAAGGTTACTCATCAAGTTAAGTCTATCACTTGGATCAATCAATCAAGTTATTTCAAGTGAGTGTCAATAATGGTTCTTGGAGAGAGGTCACTTCTCCCTAGTGTAGGGGCTTGCCGCCTATGTGTAAATAAACCAAGTGTGGTACTTGGAAGGCTAACATGGAAGTAGTGATCCGAGGAACATTTGAGATGCTTAGTTGAAGAAATCAAAAGGTTTGATCAAGAAAAGCAAGCAACACCCAAAAGAGAGCTAGTCATGATATTTCAAGTGGTATTCACAAATTGATACTCTCATGCAAGCAAAGATCAAAAGATAAAGCAAGTTAACCACAACAAGAAAGTGCACTTGATCATAAGTGGTATTCATTTCATATGGGTGAAGAATGAAATTCAACATGGTATCTATTGGTCTTCACCAAGCTTATAATTGGACTTCACATTGCTTTTGGAGTAATGAATTGGAATCTATGTGACTATCCTTTACTCCAACATAGCAAAGGTATCATTGTAATGTGCATGATCATTTCATCCCTTACTAGTATGCGGTTGGTGCATATAGTACATGCTTCATAGGATCATGCATAACAAATGAAATATTTAAATTCATAGCCTACCACTATTGTTTGAATGATTACTTGATCTAGTGGTTAGTATATGAATTTGTTCATGAGCTAGTAAACCCAAGTACTTGACTCAATTTGGATTGCTAACAAGTGATAAGTACAACATTGACAATATAACCCTTGCAAGAGGTGTGAAGAAGCTTGTCATTGGTTCAAACTGGACTTGGATGCTTAGGCAAATCAATTTAGTTCAAGTCAATCATAGAAGCTCATGATAGTGATAAGAGTACAAGCACAAGACACCAATGCAAATGGATATCTAGTTTGTTTATTTCAAATGGTATCTAGACTCAAGTATTTCATCAAGAATCTACAAATAATGTCTAGATCATCTCACAAGTGATATCCTATAAGTGATCCTCAACTTTAAGTGATCATCAAATGAAGAATGCATCCCTCATCTACAAGAGCTCAAGTGTATTAAATGGATGACCCATGCTATCACATAGGGGGAGGTGTCCCACAAATTGATATGTGTGGTATCTCAAGAAGCCCTACACAAGATACAAGTGGTTCTAAAAGTGGTGTCATTCCAACAATCAAGTGATGTCCATAAAAATGCAAGATTCAAGCCTCAACCATCTACCCCAAATGCATACCTTTGCATCAATAAGAAGCTTACCTTTTATGGAAATTGATGACAAAGGGGGAGAGATTATACAAAGATATAAAAGCTTGATTAATGGGGGAGAGATTATACAATGGGAGAGATGAGATATAAAAGAAATAGAGGTTGGACATGAACATGGGCAAAGAGGGAGCAACATTGGAGAAAAGAGATGGAGATATAAAAGAAATAGAGGTTTGACATGAACATGGGCAAAGAGGGAGCAACATTGGAGAAAAGAGATGGATCAAAATTCTTGGACAAGAGAAGCACACAAGTAGGGGGAGCAAGCTCATGAACTTTGATTGATTGCATTTGATATGTGCATATTCATGTGCTTGCTTGCATTGCATAAGCTTTTAAATTCAATATGCATGCTTGTGCGGTGTATGCTAGTTGTAGAGCTTGAATGATGATTTGATAACTAGCATGCATAGGATGATAGCTAGACACTTGGTATGCTTTTCAAGTAATGCTAGTACCTTGCTTTTAATGTTGATCTCACAAGGTATCTAGTGTTTTATTGCCAAGTGATATCTAGCTAACCATGGTGCTAAGGATGAACTTCAAGGTACAACTCCGATTGATACACGCTTCAAAGGTTTATTCTATACACCTTAGCATCATTGGGTAGTAATTACTCTCCTATAATTTAAATCTATGCATATGTGCAAACTTAAAGTCAAACACTCTAGCACATATGTAGGGGGAGCTAATACTACCATTTCGGGTTTGTGGTACTTGTCCAAAATCATTTACACATGGTAAAATTGCTTGGGCAAGCAACATGAATCCAAAAGAGCTTAATTTATATATCTTTGTAGAGTTGTCATCAATTACCAAAAAGGGGGAGATTGAAATGTCCTTGTTTGGTTTTGGTAATTGAGTGACAACTTGGGTGGACTAATTGTGTTTATGTGAGATACACAGGTGATTAGTCCATAGGTACATGTGTGTGAGCAACATATGCCATGGAGGTGAAAATGGCATGGAGATGTTGCAAAGCTCACACGTGTGATGATGAAGGAGCTTATTGCACATGAGACATGACATTGAGTCATGTGATCAAGGTGGAGAAGATCAAGACAAGACTTGGCTTGATGGACCGGTTGCAAGCATGAAGGGCAAGTCGAAGGCTTTGGAGTGATGGACCGCGTGGTGGTGAAGCTTGAGCAAGACTTGGCGCCGATGGACGATGGCAACGGTGAAGAGCAAGTAAAGTCAAGATCGATGAACCAATATGATCACATGATGATATGAAATGGATCATATCATTGTTGATCATGTTGGTGCATGTGTTGCATCAACGTTGGAGGAGATGGAATGGAATACGCAAGGCAAAGGTATAACCTAGGGCATTTCATTTCACCGGTCATAGGTGTGTAGAGAAGTTTATGACCGGGTTTAGGATAGATGGTCATACTATCAAGAGGGGTAAACTTGTTTGTATATCGGTCATCTAGTGCCACTTGAGTGATCTAACTTTGCATCGTCGCTAGGATCGAGTGGCGTGGCAAGTTGAGTGGCTAACATCCTTTGGGAAATGATTGTGAAAAGCTAACACACATACACTTGGTGGTGTTGGCACATTTATAAAGGAGATGGAGTTGGAGTTGATGTGGATCAACTTGGTGAAGAAACTCCACCAGTGGAGTGTCCGCCCGTAGAGTGCGGACAGTCCGACGGTGCCACCGGCGCCCTACACAAAAAAGATAGGGTCTCACAGAGTGCATCGGACGCTGGTCACATGGTGACCGGACACTGGGGGTCCTACGTCCAGTCAGTGGTGGCAGACAGCGTGCAGGCGTCAGTCATTGACCAGACTCTGGCGCTGGAAGTGACCGGACGCTGGTTGTGTGCGTCCGGTCAAGGTGACGTATGGTGACGCAGGAGCTGGAGTATGACCGGATGCTGGGCTACGTCCGATCACGTGCGACCGGACGCGTCCGGTCAAGGTCGGTACCTTACTGTAAATGACCGGATGCTGAGGTCCAGCGTCTGGTCAGTTGAAGCTGCTGCATCCGGTCAGAAGATGACCGTTGAGATCGGAAGAATGTCGTTGAACGTAGGTGACACGTGGCTGTCATCGGGCGACCGGACGCTAAGGTCCAGCATCCGGTCAACACGACTGGAGCGTCTGGTCGACCCAATAGTTGCCCAGTGAAGGGGTAACGGCTCGTTGAGCCCTTGGGGCTATAAATAGAAGTGGCCTTCGGCCATGGCTGGTGCAGAGCACCTTAGGGACTTTGTGTCCATGCTTGAGAGTGCTTGGGAGCCCTCCATCTCACACATACTTGATAGTGATCATCTGATTGTGTGAGTGAGCAATTCTAGTGCGGTTGCATCATGAGGTTGCATCGAGTGGCACTAGGTGATCGAGTTGCAAGCCGGTGGTGCTTGTTACTCTTGGAGATGGCTTGGTGGTGGTCTCCGTGGAAGCCTGCAAGAAGCTTGTGTGGCGCTACGGAGAAGTGCTTTGTGAGGGGCATTGTGCTCGCCCCGCAGGAGCCGCAAAGAGCAACTTTAGTAAAGCGTGTCATTGAGCTACCCTCACTTCCGGGGTAGGTTCTTGCGGCGCCCGACGTGTGGGCTTGGCGGGTGATGCCAATTAGCCACCGAACCACTAAGTGAGCGGTCGACACAACGGGGACTAGCGTGTTGGCAAACACGTGAACCTCGGGAGAAAAATCATCGTGTCAACCTTTTTCTTCCCGTTGGTTTGCATCCCCATTACACAAGCTTGCAATTACTTTTATACATATTAAGCTTGTGTAGTTGCTCTTGTAATTAGTTAGCTTGTGTAGCTTACTGGTTACCTTCTTGCTTGTGTAGCATAGAAGTAGCTCCCTTGCGTGGCTAATTTGGTTTGCGTAACCTTGTTAGTCACATTGCTTAGTTTGTGTAGCTAAGTAATTGTGCTCTCTAATTAGGCATTGGTTGCCTTGTTATTGAGCATTGCTAGTAAGCTTAGTTGGCTTTGTGCTTTTGCTTACTAGCATGTGTAGGAGCTCTCTTGTTGCTTAAAAGTACTAGTGGCATAGGTTTGGGTGACCTTGCTCCTAGAATTGGTTAGGAGAGCTCTAGCTAGCCCGGCACCTTTGTTGCTAATTAGTATCTTTGAAAGGTGCTAGTGAATATAGATAGAGGGGTGTAGTCTTGGCTAGACCGATAGTTCTAATTCCGTACTTGTTTCGGTTAGCCGACGTGATTATTTTTAAAAAGGACTATTCACCCCCCCCCCCCCCCTCTAGTCGCCATCTCGACCCTTTCAACTTCGATTGGTATCACGCTTCAAAGGTCCATCTCTTATACCTTAGCATCATATGGTAGAAAATGTCTCCTATATTTCTTATCTAAGCATATGTGCAATCTACAATCCAAACTCTTAGCACATATGTAGGGGGAGCAATTGCTACTATTTGGAGTTCATGAAACTTGTCCATATTCTTTTACACATTGTAAATACGCTTGGGCAAGCAACATGGATTCAATTAAATTTCAATTCATATCTTTGTGAAAGGTTTGTCATCAATTACCAAAAATGGGGAGATTGAAAGCTCTAGTTTGGTTTTGGTGAATTGATGAAACCCTTAGTGCTAACCTAGTTCATTAAAGTGATCATGAGATAGTTAGCACATTCCAAGTGGTGAAACAAATGAAGATCATGACATGATGATGATGGTGATGGCATGGTGATGATCAAGTGCTTGAACTTCAAAAGAAGAAAGAGAAAAACAAAAGGCTCAAGGCAAAGGTATAAGTGGTAGGAGCCATTTTGTTTTGGTGATCAAGACACTTAACGAGTGTGATCATATTTAGGTTCGATAGCCATACTATTAAGAGGAGTGAAACTCGTATCGAAATGCGGTTATCAAAGTGCCACTAGATGCTCTAACTCATTGCATATGCATTTAGGATCTAGTGGAGTGCTAACACCCTTGAAAACATTTGTGAAAATATGTTAACACATGTGCATGAGGTGATACACTTGGTGGTTGGCACATTTGAGCAAGGGTTAGGAACTTCACCGGCGCCCTATACAGAAAGACAGAGGTCACTGTAAGTGACTAGACGCTGGCCTCGGTTGGACCAGCGCGTCCGGTCAATAGAAGCTACAAAGACGCTGGCGTCGATCTCTGACTGGACGCTGGAGGGGTGCATCCAGTCCTGCAGACGTGGCAGTGCACAGGGGAGACGCCATGTGACCGGACACTGGGTGTGTCCAGTCGAGCGTCATGATTTCTTGCTTCTGGATGCTTATTGGAAACGACCGGACGCTGAGGTCCAGCGTTCGGTCACTTCACAGCAGCGCATCCGGTCATCACTTAACCATTGGGATCGGGGGCTCGGTATTTAAAGAGAGGGGACACGTGGCGTGCATCACACGACTGGATGCTGAGGTCCAGCGTCCGGTCAATCTGACCGGTGCGTCTGGTTGGCCCGTGTTCAATGCATTGAGGAGCCCAATGGCTCTATTTTGTGGGGGCTTCTATTTAAGCCCCATGGCCAGCTCAAGCTCACTCTCTTGACCATTTGCATTAACATAGCAACCTTGTGAGCTTAGCTAAAGCCCTCTCACTCATTTCCATCATTGATGCATCATCTTTGTGAGATTGGGAGAAAATCCAAGTGCATTGCTTGAGTGATTGCATCTAGAGGCACTTGGTGTTCGTGTTTTGCTATGGGATTCGCTTGTTGCTCTTGGTGGTTGCCACCACCTAGACGGCTTAGAGTAGCAGAGGAGGATTGGTACGAGTTGGTGATTGTTCGTGGCCATCTCCAGTGATTATGAGGGGATTTGTACCTTCCTCGGTGGAGTGCCGAAAGGTAACTCTAGTGGATTGCTCATGTCATTGAGTTATCTCACTTGTGGGTAGGTTCTTGTAGTGTCCAATTGTGTGGACGAGGTTCGTGCAACACCTCTTAGCCACTGAAGCACCAAGTGTTGGTCGACACAACGGGGATGTAGCGTGTTGGCAAGCACGTGAACCTCGGGAGAAAATTGGTTGTCTCTTGCCCTTTGGTATTCTCCCAGTGATTGATAAAGTATTCATCTTGTGATTGGTTCACTTCTCTACGTGGTGGTATAATCACCTCACTTACTCATTTATATTTTCGCAAACTAGCTATAACAAGCTCTTTAGTGTAGCTAGAATTGAGAGCTTGCTTTGTGGATTAAGTTCATCTAGTGGAGCTCTTTAGTGTAGCAATTGTGACAGCTCTTAGTGAGTAGTGACATAGTGAATTGTGTGCCTAGTGATCATAACAACTAGAATTGTTGGATAGGTGGCTTGCAACCCTTGTAGAGCTAGAGCTAGTTTGCATTTCGCTATTTGTTATACTAATCAAATTGCTCTAGTCGGTTTGTAGATTTTTAAGTAGGCTATTCACCCTCCCTCTAGCCATATTAGGACCTTTCACCAAGGAGGAACGCTTTCGAGTCCGGCCCATCTCTCCGACCGAAAGGCCTGGCCAAGGAGGACTGTCGCTCGCTTTCGACTCCGGCCCGCCTCTCAGACTGGAAGGAGGCCTAGCCAAGGAGGACCGATGCTCGCCTCTGACTCCGGCCCGCCTCTCCAACCAGAAGGCCTAGCCAAAGAGGAACGACGCTCGCTTCTGACTCTGGCCCGCCTCTTCGACCGAAAGGCCTGGCCGAGGAGGTGCGACACTTGCCTCCAACTCCGACTCACTTCTCTAGCAGGGAGTACATCGAACCTCTGCTTACAGCTCTTCTCTGACTAGGGAACCACCGATCAGGGACACCCGCTTGGTGAAGACCCAGGAAACGGACAGAGCAAGTAAGGCAGGGCGCTCCAGTCAAACCACAACATCAAGGACCATACCCTGCACACCTATAGGACAGTACTGTCAGTCCTTGATAGAAGGATGCACCACAACCTTCTAGACATGTCAGAACATGAACAATGTTGTGGGCGCCGACATTTATCCCACAGTATGATAGGCGCCAACATCTGCCATACCAGAAGAAGACGGTGGAGCCTACCACATGCAACTAAGCATCAACAGTGTTATGGGCCCCGACAAACCGCCTAGTACCCAATGGCATGGGCAACAAGACTAGGTAGCACACACACACTCTTTCTCTCACACTCTCTCTTGTAAAGTCGTCCCCTTCATCTATAAAAGGGGATACGCTCTCTCCAAAGGGAGAGGAGGATCGATTCATCGGTTCGAAGGATCCCAACAAACAACCAATGAATCACTCTGATTCTCTCTGCTCGGCTCTAGAACTCTAAGCTAAATGGAGCAACACTTAGAGCACGTCGGAGCTCCCATCACTCTTGGCCCTTCGGTCCAGAGTCCGACCGGACCTCTGATACCCCCCATCTTACTCCCTCTCGTTTGTAACCCCACAGCAAACATCGAGCACCAGGGCTCAGGAATAAAGTCACTGACTGACTCAAACTAGACATAGGGCACGATGCCTGAACCAGTATAAACCCTGTGTCATTGAGTGCTAGGCCATATCCGATCACAACGTACGACAAAACTATAAATATTTACGTGTTGGTCACTTTTCGCACCGACACCATGTGTTTGGTTTAGGGATGATGTGGAATGGGGTGGACCAAACCCATTTTTAATGGGTTGGGTTGAACCCATCTCTTGTTTGGTTTGGAGGTTGGATCGATTCCAGTTCTGTGTTTAGATAGGAGAATATCTAGAAGTAGGTTGGGTCATAGACATGTGGACCCCATTTGTTAGTGTGTTCCTTCGTTCTCCTTCCGCTAAGGCCGTGTGCGCGGCTTGCCTCGTGTGACAGGGGCTGAGGCCGCTCGCCCCGCACTGCCGAGGGCCAAGGAAGCCCCACGCTGCGCTGCCCATAGGAGCTAGCACCACCTAGCCCCTCCCCGCGCCATCGCCCTTGCTCCTCCCTCCATCTAGTGTGCCCGTTGGAGCTCCCTTTGGGCCACCATGGCTGCAAGCCGAAGGTCGTGCCACTTAGTCCCGACCCCGCATTGTTGCCCTCCTGCTCCAGACCTGCTGCAACGGTGTCGTGGCCCGCACCGGCGGCGGCCACGCCCCGCACCTCGTGACTCTTCCCCACACGAGCGCGACTACGACCCAGTCGAACCCGCTCCATCCCCTTGTTTTGGTGGAATCAAACGAACCCGCATCTCAGGGGAATATGCCAACCCGGGTCGACCCCTTTCTACTCAATCCCCCATCCAAACATGGGTCCATATGGGTTCGACCCATTCCAACCCACCAAAACCCTCAAACCAAACACACGGATAGAGTACTCTATAATCTGCTTTGCATATGCTTTAGACTCTACATGTGGAGACATCTGGGTTTTAGGCATCCGAGGTCGCAACTTGCTCGAAACCTTCTCAATTTTTTACCATAGACTCTAATGCAATAACATGGCGCCCCGACAAGTTTCGTCATTTTTGGACTTCGTTTGGATTTTATATAATTTAAATACACTTTTCCCGTAGGTACCTCGTCATGTTACGTCAACAAGATGCTCGAAATTTTATGTGAGTTCCTAGATACGGCCTCAACATACACCAAATATCATGAATATCATTTTTTGAACGACCAAATTCGATTATTCCATGCACCTGCAATTCAAATTTGAAATATTCCATAAAATTCAACGAAACAAAAAAACTAACGAAATATAGCAAAAAAAGTCAAAATTGTCCCAAATTTGAACATGGAGTTTTAAATAATATATTAAGGCTGTAAAAAATAATGGGGCAAAAAAAACAAAAAAAATTTGCCGAGTGCCGGCCCTGGCACTCGGCAAAGAGGGCCTTTGCTGAGTGCCAGGAAGTGGCACTCGGCAAAGGGTAAACCCTAACTAAATGTGTGGGCTGGCCCACACACTCACTCACTCCACACAACACACTCACGCACGCACACCCCCGTGCCCACCGCTGTTCGCCGCCGCTAGCTCGCCCCACGCCCGCCCCACCCGCCCCGCTCCACCCTGGCCCTGACCGCCCGCGCCGCCCCGTCCCCGACCCACCCTGCGAACCCCGTGCTAGCGCGCCGCCACTACGCTCGCCCCACGCTCCACCCCGGCCCCGACCGCCCCACGTACCCCGTGAAGCGACCTGATTTCTGCGAAGGGAAATCCACAGAGTCAAAGTGTAATAAGACCGTGGTAGATCATATTACCCAAATTCTAGTCGAATATCACATCCATACAATGATAAATTCAGAGTACAAATAGTGCAGAAGTACATAAATTATTACATCGCTGCATTGGCGGAATCAAAAGTAACATTCATTCAGAATAGCTTGAAGATAAGATCGCCAAACTCGAGCGTAGGCACGAACCCCTTATCCGTCAAATTCCTCGGAGCTATACTCCTCAGCAGAACCTGTGTGCCAATATTTATCAGTACGATTTGTACTGGCCAATCCCACCCTATGAGCATTGCTTTGTGGAAATTGGATGCATGTTGGATATAATCAAAAGGAACATATGAGGCTGGGGTTTCCTATGCAGTAGCATATCAAGTATATAATAATAGTTGGTCAAGTTTTAACACCATTCCTACACACCATTCCACCCCATTTCCATCTAGAGCCAGGTTTCAATCCTGGGATCGATATACCACCATCTTCACACCATCACCATACCATCGCTCAGTCGACAAGCCAACTCCCTCTCGGCACTGTCTCAAGGCCCGTAGCCCCTGGCTATGACCGACACTCTCTCACGGGGGAAGAAGAGAAGGACTCATCTCTCTATCTAGTTTAAGCAAAACCCAGGAAAGGTCCATAGTCGACAAGTCAGCACATGTATCGATCAATCAACCATACACTCTGCAGAGGTTTTACATAACCACAAGATCTGCCTTCTTCACTGACTGTCGTCAACTGGGCTGATTCCGGCCGCTTGCTAGCCTAGGATAATGCCACTCTACCATTCAGCCCTGGTACACCCCAAGTTTAGTCTAGGGTGGCTAAAACTGTGAGTCATGAGCTGGGTCCACAAGGTCTCCATGAAGTCTCGGAAGGGTGTGGGGGAAATCCTCCGCACCCCGTACCTCCTTACACTGTCCGCTATCAACCTAGCAGTAGTGGCAATATCCTACCAAGTAGTCCGGCCGTCCCACACCATATAGGGCGAGTGGTACGTAAGGCTTCCTGATAAATCTGAGTACTAGTAAGTCCTTAGGGATGACCAAGCCAAAATGCCTTCATCAGGGTTTCCATTTACCGTGCCACCACAGCACCTCCACCCCGGGCTCCTCCCATCATAGGTTTACATCTAGGACCACCTCATATACCATTTACCCACTACAGGTATCCATTCCTAGGGGTGCCCAGGTAGCACCCCATGGCAAGACTTGCCCTAGGCTCGTCATATACTCCAACTTGGTCAACACAACCCTCACCCTCCACACACCCAAGTCACACATGCAACACTCTCTCCATAGTCCAGATAACACCAGTTTCCACCATGCCTTAATGTAGTATAAGCGTAGTAGAAGTGTAAGCAATGAATTATAGCAGTAAGCATGTGTCTAGCATATTAGCAGGGTATGCAAGGGTATGGTTGCGTCAAGGTGAAGGCCATCAAATAAGCATACTACCATGCAAGTCCTATCATAGTATGATTATAACAGTAAAGTAAAGCAATAGCAGTTTTATATTAGCCATGCGTAATAGGTGCTATGAGATTGGGTGGGATGTGGCACCTTCAGTGTAGTCATCTCCGTACTCCTCACGGTACTCACGATCCTCGTCCATCTGGTACTCCTCCAAGTCTGCAATGATCGTATTATAGTCGCGTTAGCAACGTCTATAGAATAGCACAAAGAAGCAATGAACATTCAAAAGAGCCAAATGCACACAAACATGGGTTCATTGCATAAAGCTCGATTTTAGATAAATTTTGGTCCTAGTTTCGTATTTTTCTGAGGTCGTATGAATTAGTTATGAATTTCTGAAGTTTAAATCATTTTTGAAAATGGAAAAGGCCGAATTAATTCTGGGCTAACACGTGTCACGCTGTGACTGGTCCACGTGGCATGCTGACGTCAGCATGACGTCTTCATCTCGGTTTCGAGCTAACAGGTGGGGTCCAGCTGACGTCAGCAACGTCATTAGTTCCGATAGGTGGGTCTAGGGACTCTTGGATCACTGACATGTGGGTTCGGTCAAAGTCAACGTTAGTCAATGGCCAAGTCAACGGTCAACGGTCAGGGTCATTGACGTGTGGGGCCAGGGCTACTGACATCAGCAGCTGATGTCATCGTGATGTCAGCATGACATCACCCCGGCTGTGTTGGCTTCTGACGTGTGGGCCCTGTGTGATGTCAGCATGACGTCATCATCTAACATGTGGGCCCTGAGTGTCTATGCCACTGACATATGGGGCCAGGTCAACGGTCAACATTGACCGATCAATGGTCAACTCGGACTGGGTCTTAAACGGGCTCTGGTGGGCTCAGGTTGGGTTGGTCTAGGCCGGGCTAACCCGGACACGTGGCAAGCTATGACGCAGCCACGTCACAACCTTGGGCCTCCATTGGGCTGTGGTCTACGGCTTGCGGTCCATGGTGGATGCATGCACCGGTCTATGGTGGACTGCTTCTCCTTCTAGTGAACCGCGTCTACCCTTCTCTCTCTCTGTGGTTCACGTGCGCCGGGTGCATGCGCGTGTGGCCGGCGAGGGGAATTCCCCTGCCTCCTCTCTCGCCATGCTTCCACCGGTGGTGAGTTCACCGGCGAGCTCCCTTATCAGCACTGGTGTCCAATTGAGGAGGGGAAAAGCTCCCCCACGCCATGGCGACTGCGACGGTGGGGTCAAAGTGGTGGCCAAAGCTTCCTAGGGCCTTGGCCACGGTGATCGGCGGCTCAAGCACGATGGCGGCGTTGGTGTGGTGGCTACGGCCTTGAAGAGGTGTTTCGGTGGGGTGTGTGAGCTTCTACGGATCCGTGGGGACGCGACGAGGGCGTCTAGGGCTCAAGGTGGGGCTTTAGGTTCCCATGTGGCCAATAGGGGGTCCCCGATGGCCACGACAGCATGGTGACGACAGCGAGGCACACGGGTGCACTATGGGGCTCTGGTGGGGTGGTCATGGCATGGTCGTGGGTGTGTGCATGGGTGCGTGTGTATCTAGAGGCCGGAGATGGCCCTGGCCTACGCGCTCCCGGTGTAGAGCGCCATGGCCGACACGGTGAGGTCCGGTGGCGAGCAGGGAGAGACCGGGAGGGAGCTCACTGTTGGTGTCGTGGGAGATAGGGTGGTGATGTAGTGGCAGTTCAAGGCCATGTAGCTCCAGAAGCCATGCAGCGCTGCCGTAGGCGATCGTGGCGTCGGCTCTGCTCTGGTGGCTTCGGAGGTGCTCCAATGGCACCTCCTTCTTCCTCCTCCCTCTCCCTTCCTTCTTCCTCGCCCTTCTACTCTCTTGGCTCGGGTGCACAGTGGGCGGCCACAAAGTGGCGGTGGGGCGATGGGAACGTGTTAGGGCTCCCAGGGCTAGGGCTTTTATAGCCGAGCTTGGCCATGGAGCTCGGTGATCGGTGGATGGAGTCCGAGGGGCGATCGGAGGCGCAGGCTTAGCATCCAATGGCCCACGCGTGGTTGCGTGGGCGCAGCGCCAAGGAGACAGGGCCATGCCCCGGGCATGACCCCCTGTCCCGCTCCTGCCAGGGCTGTCGAGGCTTGGTCGAAGGCGTGAGCAGCATGGGGGAGGAAGACGACACTGTGGACGGGGGTGGCTGACGTGTGGGGCCCATGTGGCAGTGGCAGCAAGGGAAAGCGGGGAGGCGCGTGGGCGTGGGCGACACGTGCTGGGCTGCCGCGTGAGTTGGGCCGGCCTGCTGCTGCACGCGTAGGCGGGGCTGCTTGCTGGGCTGCTGCGCGCTGGCAGGCCGAGAGGCTTCTTCTTCTTTTCTTTTTCTTTTTTCTATTTTCTTTTTCTTCTTCTTTGTTTTGAATTCAAATTTGGTTTGAAATTTGAATTCCAAATTGGTGTACCTTTTAGATATGATGCCCATATCATTTTTACATATATAAGGAATTTATTTAGCTATTTTGTATAACAAAAATAGGTGTGGTTTTGTTATACACAAATGGAAATAGTTTTCTTTTTAAACATGTATCCTTTGGTTTGAATAATAATTACTTTATGGTGTGTTTCTTTAAAGGGGCTTTTAGGCATTACATAAAGCAAATGAAAATCCAAATCACCATGTGAGTTAACATTATATGCTATGTTTCATTTGTTAGTATTTAAATAAACATGATTAACTATGGCATGCCATGCTTGTGTGATGACTTAGGTTGGGGTTAGACCTAATGCATCTCTTAGGTTGGGTTTCTATACATGACACTCATCATCACATGGGAGTTTTTAAGAAAAATTTTGTAGTTGATATTTTTAGTGTATGGATTTTTGGGTTGTTACACCCCGAGCCGGCACGCTGCCGCCGCGCTCGCCCTGCGCTCGCCCCGCTCCACCCCAGCCCCGACCGCCCCACGCCGCCCCATCCCCAACCCACCCCGTGAACCCCGTGCTGGCGCGCCGTCGGCCCGGCCGCGCCCTGCCGTAGCGCCACCCCTCCCCACCCCGGCCAGCCATGCCCAGCGCCGACGCCCCCTGCCCATGCTCGCCCTGCCCTGGCCGTGCCCCGCTCTGGCGCCGCCCTACCCCACCCTAGTCGGCCTCTGGCCACTAGTTCCGGGCCACCCCGGCTGCTCGGCACCCCACAGTGGCGCGCCCGGCCGCACCCCGCCTGCCCAGCGCCGGCCCAAGGCAGCGGCCCCGGTGAGCCCACCATGGCCCTAGAGGAAGGAGGAAGAAGGTAGCAGGAAGAGGAAGGAGGAAGAAGAAGGAGGAAGAAAAAGGAAGAAGAAGGAAGAAGAAGGAAGAAGAAGGAGGAGGAAGGAGAAGAAGAAGGAAGAAGAAGGAAGAAAAAGGAGAAGGAAGGAGAAGAAAAAGGAAGAAGAAGGAGGACAAGGGGAGAGAGGGAGGAAGCCGAGGTGGAGGGGACGAACGTTCATCCATGTTCGTCCATGTCGTCCACGCCGTTCGTCCACGCCATCATCCCCGCCCTCGCCGGAGGAGAAGGTAAAGCCATAGGGTTGTCGGCCATCGCGCCGTTTATGTCGTTGATGGCCTTTATGTTGGGTTTGTGGTTGTGTTGGCCATCGTGCCCCAAATGTGGATGTTGGCCATCATGCCGATGGTTTTTCTTGTAGGTTTTGGAAACCTCCCCGTGCAGGGGAGGTTCTACCGAAATTTTCAACTTTTAGTGATGTTTTTCTTCTTTTACAGAGCAAGACCTATCGGAGGGGACCCGGAGCACCTCAGCGACCCTGATCGTCTTCGTTGGCGTTGCGGTCCTACCTACACAGCGCTGACTCGCCACTGCATTGACTCACCACTACGTCGCTAGCCTATCTCCACCGCTACCCTAGGTATAATTGAGCTCTCTTCCTTACCTTGTAGTACGTACATCGGTGTAGCCCAGTTAGGTGTCTACCGTCCGAAACAGATACGATTGGAGGTATGTGGATGTTTGCATATCTATGACCATATCTGTTTCGGATTGTCCACATTTTTTGGACAGCCCGCGGATGCGTAGATGGGTTAGTTTCCATGTTCTGCTCGGATTTGAGACAGAGTTTCGGCACCACCTCACTGTTGTTCTCCGAATACACACTCTCCCTTCCAGGACATGTATCGGGAGAACAGCGGGGAGGTGCTACCAAAATTCTGTCTCAGATCGGAGTAGAGCATGGAAACTAACCTCATCTACGCATCCGCGGGTAGGATTAGGACCTATCCTCACCTATTAGACAGTAGGCACACCGTGCAGATGCAACTGATGGTTATATTACTCCGTTATGTGTATATGCTAGAGGATGGATAACCATGAGTGGATGTACATGGGACACCCAAGTCGGGCTCAAATCACCCGTGAATGGATGGATAAGACCGAGAAATTCTTGGACCATGCATTTAAGGCAACTAAGGGAGCGAGAGACACGTTCTGTCCCTGCAGCCAATGTGAAAACAAGAAAAGAAAAACAAGGGAAGTCATGGTGCAGCATCTTTGCAAGTATGGATTTATGCCAAACTATACCCGGTGGGTGTCCCATGGTGAAGCCTATCGTCCTAGAGAGGAGGCCGTGAGACAACGCTTGGAGGAATTTGATGGTGATGGTGGGGTACCAGGATGGTTAGGTGACTATGAGGATGCAACGTTTGCTGAAAGGCCTACGGAGGACGAGCAGGAGGATGAGGAGGAGGAGCCAGAGCCAAGCGCTAAGGCGTTCTTAGCCATGTTGGATTTGGCACAGAAGGTCCTACATGAGAAGACAACGGTTTCTCAACTGGATGCCATTGGTCACCTACTGGGGTTGAAGTCCTAGCACAACATGACTTGAGCCTACTTCGATGCTATGATGGTAATTATTGGGGGGCTGCTTCTGGAGGGTCATCATCTGCCAAGCAGCTTGTACGAGCCAATGAGACTCCTTCGGGCACTGAAGATGCCATATGAGCAGATACATTGTTGTCTGAAGGGGTGTGTCCTATTTAGGGAAGAACACAAGGATGCAAAGTACTGTCCAAAGTGTAAATCCTCTAGGTATGTGGAGGTAGACAAAGGTGATGGAAAGAAGGAGCAGAATGAGGACATCCCCATGAAAGTCCTAAGACACCTTCTGATCATATCAAGGCTCCAATGGCTATTCATGTCTGAGGAGTCTGCAAAATAGATGACATGGCATAAGAATGGCGTTCGATACAATCCTGACAAGATGGTACATCCAGCAGATGGTGAAGCATGGAAAAGCTTTAATAGCAACCATCGTGGCAAAGATGAAGAGGCCCGTAATGTACGTGTTGCGCTGGCAACGGATGGGTTCAATCCTTATGGAATGATGTCGGCCCCATACACTTGTTGGCCCATGTTCGCTATTCCCCTCAATCTCCCCCCCCCCCCCCGAGGCCCTACTTCAATGGCAAAACATATTCTTGACGTTGATAATTCTTGGACACCCGGGAAACAAAATGGGTGTGTACATGCAGCCTGTTTATGATGAATTGATCAAGGCTTGGAATGAAGGCGTATGGACTTACGACTGAGCTACAAAGAAGAACTTTAGAATGTATGTTTGGTATCAGTACTCCATGCATGACTTCCTGGCGTATGGGATATTCGCCGGCTGGTGTGTCCATGGGAAGTTTCCATGCCCGGTATGCAAGGTAGCTTTATAGTTCATTTGGTTGAAGAAGGGTGGGAAGTTCTCGTCGTTCGACAAGCATCGATAGTTCATCTCTCTTGACCATGCATTCAGAGGAGACACTAAGAACTTCACAAAAGGTGTCACGGTGACCAACCCTGCACCTCAGAAGATGACTAGTGCCCAGGTTCATGCTCAAATAGATGCTCTCGTGCTTCCGGCGTAGAAAGATAATCCAAAGAAGGGTAAAAGAAAGAAAGTTAATCCAAAGAAACATAATCCAAACAAAGATCGCTTTGTGGGCTATGATGTGGAACATATGTGGACTCATAAGTCGGGATTGGAGAGGCTTCCCTATTTTGATGACCTTCTCCTTCCACATAACATAGATGTAATGCACACTGAGAAGAATGTCGCCGAAGCACTTTGGGCAACACTCATGGACATTTCTGACAAGACAAAGGACAACCCTAAGGCTAGAGTAGACATGGCAACACTATGCGATAGACCAAAGATGTAGATGCTGCCTCTAAGAGACAGCAAACCATGGAAAAGGCCTAAGGCCAATTACGTCTTGGAAAAGAAGCATAGGACGGAAGTGATACAATGGATGCAGACGTTAAGTTTCCCTGATGGGTTTGCAGCGAATCTGAGGAGGGGAGCGAACCCAGATACTAGCCGAGTCTTAGGGATGAAGAGTCATGACTTCCACAAATGGATTGAGCAGCTTCTTCTGTCGATGGTTTGAGGCTACGTCCCTAAGCATGTCTGGAAGGTGCTGGTAGAGCTAAGCTTTTTCTTTCACTAGCTTTGTGCCAAGGAGATATCTCTGAAAGTGGTTAAGGAGTTAGAAAAAATGGCACCCGAGTTGCTCTATAAGTTGGAGAAGATCTTTCCACCTGGATTTTTCTTATCGATGCAGCATTTGATTTTGCACCACCCAAACGAGGTATGAATGGGGGGGCATGCAGAACCATTGGTGCTATCCAATTGAGAGATATCTAAAGACTGTTCGCCAGAAATGTGGAAACAAAGGCAGGATTGAGGCTTCCATAGCAGAGGCATTCATTCGTGAGGAGGTGTCAAACTTCACAACATTGTACTATAGTGAGAAGCTTCCTAGCGTGCATAACCCACCCCCTCATTACAACGAGGACAAAAATGAATCGACCCTCAGCCTATTCAAAGGGCAACGCGGGAGATCAAGTGGAGCGGCCAAAAAGAGGGTGACCAATGAACAGTGGCGCAAGATCATGATGTACATGTTGACTAACCTTGACGAAGTCGACAAGTATCAGGGGTAAGTTCTCAACAAACTTGTTACATACTCTGTAAATTTTCTGTATCCAACAACCTTGTTGCTTGTCGGTGTAGGGAATTTTTTTATCAATACTGGCATCTTTCAAGGCCACCTTCTGACCATGAATGAGAGACCCTTCTTCAACATGGTTCGCCTAATTTCATTACATGGTTCCAAAGAAAGGTACCTTCTGACCAACTTAGGTCGTTTCAATTTTGGCGTTCCTAGTTGCCTAATTTCATTTCTCTTCTGCTTGAGCTTGCAGTGCCAAAGTGATTTGTCTATAAGTGTTGAATTATGACAAGTGGCCAGAGGCTTTGACTATAAGGTCTCATTATTTAACGCTTATGACGTGAATGGATATCGCTTTCACACAACAAGCTACGAGAAGAGTCGACCCAATCCAAGGACCACCAATACCGGAGTATTTACGCTCGGAGTAGTTACGCCCGGCAAGGAGCAGGAGGACTATTATGGCATAGTTGAAGAAATATATGAGCTCGAATTCCATGGTGAAAAAGCACCTAAGCCAGTCATATTCAAATGCCAGTGGTTTGATCCTGCAGTATCGAAAAAGTCCCCTAAATTTGGGATAGTCGAAACTAGACAGGATTCCTTCTATCTAGGAGATGATGTCTATATTGTGGCTCAACAAGCCAGGCAAGTTTATTATTGTCCATATGCTTGCAAAACCAACCCACGTCTTTAGGGTTGGTATATTGTGCACAAGGTATCACCACATGGTAAATGTCCTCCCCCAAATGATGATGATTACAACTTGAACCCACCCACGCATGACGGGGAGTTCTATCAACAAGACGAGGGGCTACCAGGGATGCTTGAGATAGACTTAACCGGAGAGATTGAAATGGAAGTAGACGAGGAATGGGTTGTTGACGAGGAAGCTACAGATGAGGTGCATGATCTGAGAGACTTGAAAATGCTTGACGAACTTGTACTTGACAATGATAGCGATGAGGATGAGGCTATTGACGATTTGGAGGCTCTTGATAGTGATGACAATACCTATCATCCAGATAATCCCGATCATGAAGAATATTAGAAATACATGTAATACTATGTTATTTTGTAATTACATTTTCTTTATTTTGCATCCCTTGCTAAGTACTTCTCGTTTATCTGTACTAATACTGGTTTATTCTTTTTAATTACAGGTGATGGGGCCCACTAGGAGGTGTCAGTCGACTTACTCGAGACCGAGGGACACGCCACCGGTTGAGGACATGGAGGCAGAGATGTTAGAGAGGCAGAGGAGGTCGAGGGGCAGGCCTAGGCAGGAGCCATCGACTGACCACGACCTTGGCTCCTCGTGCACTTCTAGTGATGACAACGTCCCTCTGCCCACGATGGGCGAGGATGCAGGTCCGTAGATGTACGACGATGCTGTTCCACACGTGTCTGAGGAGGGGGTTCTGCACACGTCTGAGGAGGGGGGAGGGGGTTCGACTTCCTCTTCAGCCTCGAAACCCTACTTGTGAGGTCCCAGCCAGCTCCCGAAGCGATCGATTGCACCCGAAAGCTGCCCACTGATTGCACCCGAGGGGGATAAGTAAGTAACTTCATATGTTCTTCATTTGATATGTTGAAAAATCATAATAAGAGCTAATGTTAATGGGATCACTTGTGCAAGAACTGGATGCTTGTGGAGGAGGGGGTCCCAGCTCATAATGTCAATGGGATCCTGGGACTTCTGTGCAGGGAACACTTTCCTGGCCTGATGTGGATGTCAGAGGATGAGGACCTAGAGGTACCCTCGTTCGACCACTATGCCCTCGTCGCCACCGATGCTCCGCACAGAAACTTGGCAGATCGGGTGATTTCGGAGTTGTGGGTAAGCCTCAATTCATTGCATTTATTGGACATTCTTCAAATAAAATAATGGATACCTTATGTCTTTATGTAGGACTTCTTCAGATGCCAGCCAGGCCAAGAGGCAAGGGCGTATCAGGTGGCTTATGCTTCCTATAAAAGGCGTGTCTCGGACTTGTATTACGAGGCCCGCCTCTAGGCGCATGTTGACTACAACGCCACCTACCGTAAGAGAAGAATCAACAAAACATAGGCGAGGAGACAGACAGAGATTCTAACAAGGGAGCAGTACCTATAGGTAAATAGAAAACATCTCCTGTTGATTTATTTTGAGATTAACTATGCCTAATTTGATCTTCTGATGGCTTGTAGGCGATTCCAAGCTGGTGCACCACCCACCCCGATTGCTGGGCTGCTATAGTGGACAAATGGCTGGACGCAGACTGGCAAAAGGAGCACCAGGAGAAAAGCGACCAGCGAGCGCTAATGCCAGGTGCCCCTCACCATCAGGGCAGTGCCAGCCTCAGCAAGTATCCAAAGACATATGTAAGTCTGCACCATTTGTCTAATCTAGCCGCGCTCAATTCTGCATGATTTCTAACCACATGTTGTTGTCTTTCTCGTAGTCGGCGGCGCACGGTGGCCAGCCAATTGGCCAACTCACGGGGTATGCTCTGGCCCACATGGGCCCGGCAAGGTCCAACATCGAGTACAACCTGGATGCGGGCCCAGAGGCGTACACCAACTCCAGCGTCCACACCCGCCTCACTTCTTACATGGAGGCAGCAAGGTCAGTCCACGGGCCGGCCTACGATCTGAGGACCGAGGAGCGCCTTGATCCTGAGATCGTGATGCGGGTGGGGGAAGGCAAGAAGCATGGGCGGTTCTGACTTGGCGACGGCGTCCTCAACACGGGCTCTACTCCTCCTCTGAACCGCCTTCGAGCAGCGAGCACGAGCTCTAGCGTGCCCATAAGCCAACGGCCGACAACGGTGGCGGCACTCTAGGTAAGTATTCCAGTTTCATTCGTCGTTTTTTGACTTTTACGTTCCTTAGCTCTGCAATATTGAAACATTGGGGTCAAATGTTGCAGGCCGAGCTGCAGCAACTTCGGGCCCAGCAGGAGGCCTAGGAAGCTGAGTGGGTGGCTGAGCGGGCCGAGCGGGAGGCCGAGCGTCAGAGGCTACAAGCTGTTGAGGCCCAACAAGAAGATTTGCTCAGGTTCGTGCAACAACTTGGGGAGCAACAAGGTTGGCAGATCCCACTACACCTGCTTGCACCATAGCCACCACCACAGTCTACTCCGGTGAGTATGTTTTACTTTCTGTGCTCATGCTTAGTTTCAAACCTAGAGATGGCCTTCGTGCCGGATTTGTTGATATGTGGGCCTTCGTGCCGGGTTAGTTGATGTGTCGGCCTTCGTGCCAGAAATATGGTTGTCGGCCTTTGTGTTGACGTTTTTCTTGCAGGTTTTGGAAACGTCCCCGTGCAGGGGGGTGCTGCCAAAATTTTCAACTTTTCTTTAAACTCCTCACATTTTTGTCTTGTCACTCACGTGCAATATCTTCTTTTTTGTGCAGCGGACATCGGGGGCGGCGTCGAACCAGTTCGGAGGGTCGCCGACATCGCAAGTCGGGTCATCCGCACCCGGACCGTCGCCGGGATCGCACGCTGGGGTGCAGTCGCCGTGAGCCGCTTGCGAAGTAGTTTCTATGTAT
This sequence comes from Miscanthus floridulus, assembly GCF_019320115.1. Lineage (NCBI taxonomy): Eukaryota > Viridiplantae > Streptophyta > Magnoliopsida > Poales > Poaceae > Miscanthus > Miscanthus floridulus. Next base: position 60,917,396 of record NC_089593.1, read on the forward strand.
CGAGCTTGTGGACTATGAACTTGTGGTTTGTAATAAATTATGGATTTCGGACAAATTTGGTCGTTTGTAATATATAAATGTGGTTTGTAATTTATCACTCGGCAAAGGGCATTGTTGTTTAAATGAAAAAGCAAAAAACAAAAAAAAGAAATTTAGAGGTGGCTTTGCCGAGTGCAATGACCATTGCACTCGGCAAAGAAAATTTAAAAAAAATAAAAAACACCCTTTGCCGAGTGCCGGTGCTGTGGCACTCGGCAAAGAGGTTTAAAAAACAGATTTCTTTGCTGAGTGCCGGAGCTGTGGCACTCGGCAAAGAGTTTTTTTTAAAAAAAATAGACAACGTCGGCCGTCGACGTCAAATCTTTGCCGAGTGCCCGCACGGCACTCGGCAAAGCAGCCTTTACCGGAAGGGGATTCGACGGAAGCTCTTTGCCGAGCGTTGCACTCGGCAAAGGCTTTGCTAAGTGCAACACCCCTTCGTTCAAAAAACTAAACAATGAGCAGGCATTTTAAAGGTTTCTCCCATCACTTAGAACAACGGGAGGCTAGTCTAAACGATGTTAGTGTGGATCTAGGAGCTACGACATTCTATCAAGCATGGTTAAGGACGGTCGCACATGATTAACACGTTATGAGAGCTCGCGCCATATGATTTGTCAGGGTTTATTGATGTTGTACCTCTGTCATGATAGTAAACAATAAAAAAACAATATGTTGGATCAGGCTAGTCCGAGCGATGTCAGTGTGGATCCAGAAGATTCTATCAGGCATGGCCTGTTCGCTGGTTGGTTTCTGGACTGGTTGGTGCTGATTTGTTGTGAGAGGAAAATACTGTTGGCTGATTGGTTTGGGCTGGTTGAAACCAACAAACGAACAGGGTGATGGATAAGGACGGTCACACATGATAAGCGTGTTATGAGAGCTCGCGCCATATAATTTGTCAGGATTTATTGATGCCTTTGTCACGATAGCAAACAATAAAAAAACGACGCCGGCTCATACGTATGCCATGTTAAAAGTTGACGTACGAATCAAGGTGTATATACAGATACAAAGTGATATGACCGTAATTTCTTTTTCAATCTCAGTTGCTTCGACCGGAGTCTGTCTACCCAATAATCATGTGTTTTATGTAGTTTCAATACATGAATTTTTTATATCATAGAATTAAAATCAAATAGCCTCTATCCTCCTCCTACCTCCCACCTTCTTCTACCTTCATCCTTCTTCTACCTTCAGACAATCACAAATCACAATATCACAGATCCACAAATCACGAAATAATTTTTTTTCCTATACAAGGATAAAAGGATAAATCAGGCCAAGCCTCGGAGGATTTATGCAGCCTCGCCTCGCTCGCTGGTATGCATGCATCTTGCTGGTATGCCTCGCTCGCTGGTATGCATGCATAGAAGCAACAGTTTGACTGCATAGACTAAAGACAGTTGAAAAGAGAGAGGGAGAAATTCATGTGTTTTTTTATGCTAAAACACATGTGCTTTATACCATTTCTGTGCGCCTTGTACACCTCCCCGCACCCGCCGCGCGCGCCTGATCACGGCCAGCGACGCCAGCCCGGCCTCCTCGTTCAGAAACGTCAGTTGCTCCGGCCGCCTGATCAGCTTCGGGGTGAAGATCATGACGCCGGGCCACGACCGTTACAGTACTAGCCCGGAGACGACGGCAGCGGCGGTGGTGCGGGCTAGTCCGCTCGCCGGCCGGAGGCGCCACGCTGGCGAGCTGGCCCAATAGAGACATTATATCTTTAGAAAAAAAAATATTGGTACTAGTTTCATATTTTTTTATTAAAATAAGTTAGTTATGGATTTTTATTTTTCGAAAATAAAGCTGTTTTTATCAGAAAGTACAAAGTCAACTTTGTCCGGTGGTGATAGTTCAATGGTCAAGATTTCTGGTTTCAAAGTTGCATGACCAAAAACAAAATCGAGCTTCTCTCAAACTTGTATAACTTGCAAAGAATCACTGACTGCTGTTAATCTCAATTGCAATCGCAAGGACGGGAGCACTGACTGGTGTTAAGCTCAATTGGAATGGCAAGGATGGGAGGACAAGCGCATAACAGTCAACAAAATCATGACGTTCGACCCCATACACTGTAAGATCATTAGCTACGCCACTCATGTGGTCTCTACAGCAAAAAAAGAAAAACTCTTCAAGCTCAGATTGATTTCCGGTCTCTGCAGCAACGGGTAAAATGCTTCTCGCCCATAGGGAGATCCCTATCTGCAAAAGAAACAATAGTTCCATTCATAAACCGAATGTCCAGAAACATTAGTCACATACACATAGAAAATGCCTTAGGAATAACAAAGTTTCAGAACGCTTTACCTGACATTAGTACTCTGACGTTAGTCAGAAGCTCCATCGTAGCCATTGAAGGTATTCGAAATTGTTCCCAGTTGTTTAGTGGCTGCCATTATTAGACCTGCATAGTTCCAAAACAAATAATATCAGTCCTGCACAACAAAATTTAGGGCCTGTTTGGAATGCGGGATTTTTTCCCTATTCCTGCGTTTTTCCTCTGAAATTGAACTGATTCCTGTGAAATTCCTGTGTGATTCATGTGAAATTCCTACGTTCCAAACAGGCCCTACACAGCAGGTAAACACTAAAAGGAACTCAGAAACTAGTACATGTCACCAAAGAATCGTTGTAATGCAAATTCTACTAGACCAGTTGTAACTTGTCAGGGGTCTAAATATTTCACAACTTTTTATTTCGATTTTGCAAGTTATTTTTTCAATAATAGAAAAAGGTTTTCACCTGTAAAAGGAGGTGAAGGTCTTCGAGGCCTTGATTTGAACTCTGGGTGGAACTGAACACCTACATAGAAGGGATGATCTTGTAGCTCCACAATCTGCTCATAGGCGCAAGCAGGTTCAGGCTTTTGAAAAAGAAATTCAAGACCCAAGAATAGCATAGGCTATTTGCTTAGTACCTCCATCCGCTTTCGACTTTCGTCACAACCAACAAAATGAAGACCAGCACTTTCAAGCATGGGAACAAAAGAGGGATTGACCTATAATAAATAAAAAAGAACAAGTAATCAGTTCCAAGCATATGATTACAATGCACATAAAAACTAATAACTAATAGGATGTTTAGTAACAAAAATTGATGACAAACCTCGTATCTATGACGATGACGCTCGTCTACATGTGGAGGACTTCCATACCTAAAGTTGCAATCAATAGTCCAAGTGAGATTATGCAATATATTTTTATACAGAGCAAATGTTAAAGATGATCAATAACCAGGGGCTTGCACCAAATCTCAACTAAACAGAAGCCACATTTAGGAATGTGATAGGCAAAAATATATTCACTACCAAGTAAGGAAAGCTCTAGATAACACAACTACATTAGGAATTTATCAGTGTGGATGACAATGGATTGAGTTTCCAAACAAGCTAAATTCAGTAATGCCAAAGAAAATAGTATGGTATTGACCAAGAAAGAATCAAGGCCCATACAGTTTTGATGTAAGACAATCAGGTTCGCTGAAGAATGTTCTCCTGCAGCCCAACCTCATCGTGTTTCCCATATGTGTTTTTGAAACCTGAACAGTTCATTGTCAAGGAATTAGATCAAACTTTTCAAAGTCAGCTCTTCCATAAACTTAACAGAAAAGAAGTACCTCAGGCATGTACATAACAACATGATTTGGTGTATCCTTGTTAAACTCTTCACTGTCTGCATCTACCAGGCCCAGGACCTAGAAAAGCATAATAATAAAAGTAAGAATCTATATGGATGTTTTTAAGTAAAAGAAAAAATGGAAGCATACACACATGTCTGGACATCTCAATCACTGATATCTGCATGCCCAAGCAAATACCAAGGTATGGAACTTTATTCTCACGAGCATATTTTGCAGCCAATATCATCCCTGAGATTCCACGATCCCCAAATCCTCCAGGTATCAAAATGCATGATGAACCCTACAATTTTCAGATTTTATTAATATTAACTTTCAAAATTGACTTGAATATTTAAAATAGTAAAGAAATGCAATTGGCATCCTCACTTTAAGAGTTTCCCAGGCTTCAGCATGGGCATCTGGTGCCTATTGAAAAAATTGTCATCAAGGGATGCAGTAACACATACAAAGAAAGGACAGGAACCATAATAGGAGGAAATTGAGTGTAGCTACAGATGTGAAACTGAAAGTAGAAAAACCTTGATACAGAAAACTTGAGCTAAGAAAGATACAAATGCTATGGGGTACTGAGATACTTATCAGAACCCCCGAAAAAATTGAACTGAAACATTGTGGTGCTATTGCTGCAGTTTTCAAATATTAGAACACATGGCTAGTGGCTTACAGTTTTTGCAGTTGCATCTTCAAGGTCCGAAGCTGCAATCCACTGGATAGATGGCTTTAACGAACAGGCAACACTGGCATGTAGGAGAGCCTGGAACAAATTAAGATATGCACAAACGAATTAGAAAAAAACATTTTTCATGTATAGTACATGAACCCAAATTGCATCCACAGTAAAAACACATTGTGGCAGCTCTAAACCTCAGTTATTTAACAATTATTAGAGAACAATTGTCTATACTAAACCATGGAACTGTAACTATAATAATAATTTCACCACATAAAATATATAACTTAAATTTTGTGCTTGCAGACTAATTATCACAATTGGCAAACTACTTAACTTCACCACTGATATGTAAGGATCATCTGTACCAACCTTCACCACTGATAGGTAAGAATCTGTCAGATTAGTATACTTCCCAACCAAAGCAACTTTAACCTGCATAATAATGATATTCATTCAGACTTATTCTGCACCAACAAACGAACCGACAATCAAATACTATTACAACACTAACAGAGTTCTTGAGGTTGTCATACGACTCAGCCATATCTGTCCAATCTCGTAACTCAGGTGGTCCAGCAGATCTATAAAATAAAATCCAAGATGATATTGCTCCAAGATAATAGTAACCACAAGGCCATAACACAATATATAAAAACAGGGGATGCCATTGCAATAAATACAATGTAATCATCTCAATCAATCACACCAAACAAGTCTGAGTAAGCCTTTCAACGTTAATTAGGATGATTTCAAACATAGTAAAAAATTTTTGGAAGTTTAAGCCAATCATCTGCCAATATTGGTAATATATGGTTTCTCAACAGTATATGAATCACTGCTTGAAAACAACTGTCTAGCCCACCTTAGGTGCAAGGTAGTTGGCATAACTGGTGCCAAGCACTTCTAAAAACACTGTTATGGGTAAATTACAAAACATTCCATGTGCAGACCATCCTAATACTCTACATGCATTGATAAGCACTGATTTTCAGTAATTGTCTGACTCACCTAGCAAGGTTTAGTTGTTTGATTATAGCTTCATGAGCCTTCTGGTTCTGCAAAACAGTACTTGTCAAAATTAGCAACACTAAATGCAATACATATATAGACTCAATATATTTCTACACAAAATTCAAGGCTAAGGTTTTAGTGAACGTTGCAACTCACTCTAAGAATAAGTGGGACATGCCATAAATTTGGAACATCATGGATGTTAAGTATGTTCTCGACCTACAGGAAGTAAGACAGAATGTGAGCCGAGAAACACTGAATAAATGGCATTTTTCCAGATTTATTTAATCATGAAACATACCGGGACATGGCAAAATTGTGAAAGCTTCTCTTTAACAGATCCTATTAGTGGCTGAAAGAACAGATAAACATAGCTCTGATTAGAAAGGAACGCTTAAATACAAATTGGACAAGAGAAGAAAACGATTTTACAACAAGAAACACATGAACAGAAAAGGTACATGTACTAAGCCAAGGCAGATTAAAATGAGCTAATGACTGCTTGGAACAAAATTCATTACAGAAAATGAAAAACAAATTCAACAGCAGACTTGTCACAAATATCCAATACATGGGAAAGATTTTCAGAAATCTATATAATGATGAAGGAAAATAAGGCATATTCTAAAGAATCTGCTATTAGTTATTAACTTTTTTTTACGCCTTTGCAATACCTGTGCTGACCGGCATGCTAGAAGATCAGGAGTCAGACCCAAGGCTCTCAGTTCTCGTACACTGTGTTGTGTTGGTTTAGTTTTCTACAAAAAAGGGAAACAAGAACGTCAGATTCCCAGTACCAGTAACTATGTCATTATAAGACTTGAAAAGTGCGTGCAATGAGATTGTTTCCCTCATTTCAGGATAGAAGATGCAATAAGCAGAATTAATCATCATCGTTAAAGGAAGAATTGTTTACCTGCTCACCAACTACACCCAATACTGGAACAAGGCTAACGTGTATGAGGCAGAAATTCTCCTTGCCTAGAACACACATATAAGAGTATGAGTCATATTCATGACAGTCACTAACGAGAAAGATGTTTTTACTTCCAAGAAATGTAAAATATGTGAATGCAACATTAACATAAAAGAGATGGCAGTGCAGCGAGTGTACCCTAATCTATGGGTCCAACTGTTCCCAAAGAAATAGATAGAAAAAATAGACCATGAGAAACAATACAAGTCCCATAAGAGTGTAAAAAGGGCGTACCCAGTGCAGAGAGCTCCCGCTCTGTGAGTGTAAGTTGTAACAAAAACAACGCAGCAACCATAAAATGTGGAAACTGAAATGCAAAAACCAGCTATACCAAGAGAAAAGGATAATTGGCGCAAAGCTTCAATGAATGGCATTGACTCAATATCACCTGAAATAAGAATGAAATCAATTTCTCTGCTACATTAATAATTACATATGTGTCAGATCGTAAGATGTCATAAAACCCTACCTACAGTGCCTCCCAATTCAATAACACAAACATCAGCTGGACGAGTCTGCCCATCCACAGGAACTGAAGACACTGACTGTATCCACTGTTTTATTTCATCCGTGACATGAGGAACAACCTGGATATTTGAAACCATAGGGTGTTTCAGATTTTGCCATATGGGCAATCCATACAATGCAACTCGAGTAATAAATATGCCACAGAAGAATTACCTGTACAGTATTTCCAAGATAATCACCCCTTCTCTCCTTCTCAATGACAGACTGAAACAAGCAGAAACTATCGGCTTACAATCTCAGATGAGAAAAGGCAACCATTTCCTTGAGGCAGGAGGTACTCACCTGGTATATCTTTCCAGTGGTAATGTTGTTATCCCTCGTCAGGGTAACATCTATGAAACGCTCATAATTCCCCAAATCCAAGTCAACCTACAGATACCGCATGTCAGGTTAGATACCACCGAGACTGCAAATTTAGGCCCCGTTTAGTTCCAAAAAATTTTGGCTTTTGGCTACTGTAGCACTTTCGTTTTTATTTAGCAAAAATTGTCCAATTATGGACTAATTAGGCTTAAAAGATTCGGCTAACTGTGCAATTAGTTTTTTTTTCGTCTACATTTAGTACTCCATGCATGTGCCGCAAGATTTGATGTGACGGGTACTATGCAAAAAATTTTGGTTTTTGGCTTCAACTAAACGGGGCCTTAAAGCATGTGTATTAAATGCAAATATTAGGGAGCTGTACCTCTCCACCATCATCAAGAACAAACACCTCACCATGCTCAAAGGGGGACATTGTGCCAGCATCTGTGTTCAAGTATGGATCTACAAAAACAACGGACCAAAGTAGTAAGACCAATGCCGGACCAATGCCCCTCCAAATGATTTAACATTTGTATTGTAAAATCACACTTGCATTGTAAAATCACACAGAAAAAAAAATAACCCTCTGATTCAGCCTTTTTTGTGATAGCAAGAGATCCAAAAGGTGCCTCCACTTTAGACAGAATTCTTTAAAAAGCTGATCACAGAAAGCCATTCAGAAGCTTAAAGCATGGGGTACATACAGTGCAGCATGCCAATAAAACGACAATCGAAGGCCACGCCACAGCACTAAAAGGCCCAACACCAAACTTCACAGTGGGACGAAAAGTTTACCAAAAAAAGCTCAACAAAAGGACTGGTACTAGTGAGACAGCAACAAGCCTTCAAAACCTGACAACGGGCACGCACGGTCTCATCAATTCATGGTGTACCAACAATTTTAGTTTTCATTTCACTAGAAGACAAGGTGACAAGTAACTGGAACGATGGAACCCCAAACAAGGTAATCTTTGACTATTACTCATTGCCCCCAAATTCCACCCAGCCATAGTAAAGAATTGCGATTGAGTATTGACCACTGAGACTCCAAGCAGAACCCAACAAACTCCCGCTTTTGCCACCCAATTACCTAATCCGGAAAAGATTAAGATTAAACCCTAGCAGAATCACGGAAGCGGGTCGCACTCACCACTCACTCCAATAATAACACACTCCTATCTCACGCCGACCACCCCCGCAGCCCAAAACGGCTCTAGGGTTGTAGGGGCAAAAGCAGGGGAACACCTCGCAAAAGCCGCGGAGGGGCAAGTGAGGAGCGCGTACCGATCTTGATGCAGGTGACGCGAAGCCCGCAGGCCTTGAGGACGACGCCGATGCTGCTGGCGGTGACGCCCTTGCCGAGGCCGCTGACGACGCCGCCCGTGATCAGCACGTACTTGGTCGGCGCACGACCCTCCTCTTCCGCTGGCGCCGCTGGCGAAGACATGGCCGCGCCCTGGAGGCAGGAGAAGAGGGATATGCCGCGGTGGGAAGTGGGATTGGGAAGGGGGAACTGGGGAAGAAGAAGGCAACTGTAGCAGCAAGCGCTCGCCCCGCCCCGCCCCGTGTGCCAGCCAACTGTATTTGTTTGCTAGCGGCCCGGATTTTCCGCAGCCGCGGTTTGGATCCTGGGCCTAGGGTTTGGACCGATTGCCTGGGTGGCTGGGCCTAAGTAGATATGGACCTGTTGGACATGGGCCTGGGATTTGAAGCTCTTGGGCCTGACTGTTTCATTGCTTGAAAAAAAAAGAAGCATTTGGGGTGTGATTTGAAAGACGGGGACGTGTGTGTGGTTTCACGAGGAAACAGACAGCAGCCCTCGCTTTCTCAGGCGCTAGTTGAAGTTGAGCCATGGAATCTAGTAGAGACGCCACATGAGGAAAGAGACGGATCAATCAAATTCAACAGACGTGTGAGTGTGACCATGAGAATTTATTCGCCGTGCTGGAATAAAAGAAAATGAGCATTACATGAGCATATTTAATTCAAATAATAAAGTTTCACATGTATATAGACTTATAGAGTACTTCTCTGCATAAAGTAAGGTGGAGTCGGCTGACCCCACTGGTGAGCTCCACTGTCCTTAATCCTGGTGAAATCCAAAAACCACATAATCCTAAGTGATTTCAACCGTAGGATGCACTTTATGTTTTCTCTAGACGACTCATACATACTTTACATAGATTGGAGGGCCCACAAGTCACGTACAAGAGATTTTCAAGTGACCCACCAACACATACACATGTAAGGAGGATGGACCAAGTTATCCCACTTTGGGAGGAGGCCCCCACATGGCATAGGGGTCGTCCCCCCCCCCCCCCCCCCCCCCCCCAACCCACCCGCCCCACCCCTATGGGAATTCCCTCACATTCTTCCTCTAGTCAACATGCAAACTAGCAAACTTTTGGAGGATCTCCACTTTTGATTATATGGTGGTTTGATCCAAAGGGTGAGGGTGAAGAACAGTTGGATCCATGGGCCCACCTTCAACCACTATATATAGGGGATACCCGGTACCTCCTCACTTCCAAGACATGAACACCACTTGAAAGAAGAAGAGAAGCTCCACCAACGCCCCTGCACTCACTCCCCGCCATGGACCCCGACACCGTACGCTGTCCTAGCTGGCTGTGAGGTCACTCGCCACCAATTAACACCATGCCACTCACTCGTGAAAAATATTGGCGCAACAACATTTTGACCACCAGTTCATTACACTTTCAATATGTTTCCACCTTCGATTCACAAATAGGTGGGCATAGTGGCCATTGGAACCAACATTGAAAATGATTATCGCCGTTGGCTCGTGTTCCTAGGTTTTCACTAACATGGCGTCAATTAGAGTGGCGAACTAAATTTTGGCACCAATATTTCATTTTGGGCGCCTTTTCTTATGTCAACCACCACGAAAATGCAAGATTTTTTGCCATTCAAATAAATTTAGAACTTCTCCAAATTTGAAGTAAGATGAGACAAAGTAGAGAGGGTCCTGTCCTCAATGCTTTAAATACAAATTGTAGAGCTCAACGAGTTCTATAATTCATTTTAAAACGTTTAGGGGCCTAATTTTTATTATAAGTTCTTAAATATTTAAACTCAAAATTTTGAAATTTCCAAAAGGCCTTGGAAAAGAGACATGATCTATAAGAAGTTGCAATATCTAATGAGATCTAAAGCAACATAGTTGAAATTCTTTTTCATTAGAGATCGTTTATTAGAGGCCCAATTTTTTTAAAAAAAATCATATAAGTTAATATAAAATAGCATCCGAAGTGATTAAGTGGTGTGGTGGTAAGGGGTTCAGAAGCTTGATATCTTCCCATATGAATCCTGCCTCCAAAAGAGGGCCAGCTAGCGTGCCACGCGTGTGCTTTTCCCGGCCGTTCGATCAGGCGCGCGGACGGTCCGGATTGGGCGAGCCGCGGTATTTTTGCAAAAAAAAAACCTCGAACTTTAGTTGAATCAACCCGCAGTCCAGGTCTCGTCTCATATTTTTTTTAAAAAGCCCTCGAACTTTACCAAAATTAGGCCTGTATATCGCCGGACCCTCTCTATCCCGATGCGACCACGGCGACGGGCACGACTGGGGTGCGGCAGCGTCGGCCGCCCTCCTCCTCTAGCGCTGCTCTCCCTCGCCTGCCTCTCACCTCCGTCTCGCCCTCCCCTTCCTCTCTCTCTCTCTCTCTCTCCCCTTCCCTCCTGATGCGGCGGCGAGTGCCAGACGCCCGGCGGCCCTTCCTCCTGTGCTCCATGAGACCCTAGGTGCCTATCTCTTCCTCTCCCTCTCCCTCTCCCTCTCTGTTGATCTGTTGAACAATCGCCATCACATGTCGCCGTCTTCGAAGAAACTGTGCTAGGTCATGCATGCCTACTTTTGATTTTGGACGGGGGGCTCCCCGATGCGGGATGTGGCCGGCGCACTGTGCGTGCGTGGCCGCCCTCCGGGCGCACGCGACTCCGCCAACGCGAACTAGGTGGGCCGTCGGCACACGGCGGCTCCACCAGCGCGAGAAGCTGCTCCCCCGACGCGACGGCGCTCGGGCGGGATGGACTCCGACGTCGTCGCGGGCTACAATGTCGAAGCCTGCAAAGGCACTGCTCACCTCCTCTATCTGGTACGACTCCTGTTTCTTCTTTGTAGTTTGTATACGGCACTCTTGAGAACTGACGGGAGGCAAAGCTCAGGAGCCAAGAAGGTAGATAGTAATTGCCCAGTTTCCTTTTCTATGGAATTCATGTCATAAAAGCAACCATGAATTGAATTTCCACAGTGACTTGGCTGAAGATGACACCTCATCTTGAGAAGAAGACTGCTGGCGCTTATTGAACTTGACAGTGAGAAGAAGACACATGGTTTTGGATTCTTATAACTGTGTTGTAGTTGAAGAGACATTGGTTCACTTGTTCTTTGGATGCCCCTTTGCAAGAGACTGCTGGAGCTTATTGAACCTGACAGTGGCTCAGGGAGTCTAGCAGACATTTTGGAAAGTTTTAAATTACAGATGATCTCTCCCTTCTTCATGAACTCAATAATTCTTATGGGATATGGACAATTTGGACTGCTAGAAATGACCTCATCTTCAAAGGGCTGCAACCAAGTTTTCAGTCTAGTGGGAGTACTTTCCAAAAAGAAATTGGTTTGTTCCTCTTTAGGGCAAAGCAAAGGTCTCTTCACTCTTTTGAATCATGGTGCCCGAGTGTATTGTAATTGCAGTTCTCTTCCTTATTTTCTTTATTTCTTTCTTTGTTTCTTGAACCCCAGTTGTAACTTGCAGACTTGCATACCTGTGAACCTGTTCTTTTACTTTAATTAAAATTCTCTGTAGGGGCTACAGCTCCTCCAGTTTCCTAAAAAAAAAGATGACACCTCATCAAAAACATAAAACTTCCGCTTGCTAAACCTCCATGTCTTAGTTTTGCTAATACCATGATAACTGGTGTGATTGAGATCTGAGAATACTTGCGAATGCTGGATACACACTAAGTGCTCAAGAAATGCCTTAATTACTGGAGTATATAAATTTCAAGCCTCAGCAAATTCAAAATTTCAAGGCTACACATTTGTTCGACACTTCAACTATATACCTCAGCAGGTAAGCAGGAGTGCAGATGAAGCCGTTTCATACTTATCAATACACAAATTCCTTAAAAAATAGATGGTGGTTGCTTTTAAAAAAAATTCTATTGTGCTGCTCGCCACCTGTTTCTCATTCATAGTGCTTGCAAACCATGTGCTTAACAACTCTTTTCATTATATACCAGCCAAAAAGCATCACTTGGATTTCTGTGCCAAAAGGAGAGAATATTGTATATATGGTAACCTTGCTACACATCCTTACTGGTGTTTGGGCTATATACATCCATGAATGAATGTAGAGCCCGCATTATTTTCCTTTATCTGAAACAACACCTCATTGTATCCGCACCTTGAGGAGGTCGTGGCACTTGTTGCCTTCGAGAAGCAAGTTGCAAATTGAGATGGGTTCATTCTAAATTTGTGTGACCAAGATGCAGACCCCTGCAGTGGGAAGGGTGTAAGATGTGATAGTCGTAGCAAGAGAGTGATTAATCTGTAATAATAAGGGAACCACTCTTTACTTTCAAGTTATCTTAATTATTTGTGAATTGCTTAATATTTTATAGCCATCCACAGTTTTTGTATGAGTAATTCAGTTTTTTTAAGTATAGAATAGCATTTCTCAAATATTGTTAGAGCATGACATTTCAGTATCTTCTATCAAATTAGCAGAAAAATATCCGACTATACCTTCATTCAGGATTCTTGTATATCAAGATTAGTTGGGCCCATACCACCAGAAATTGGAAGGTTAAATCAGTTGGAAACGAGATTATTTAAGTGTGGCTCTTTGAAAGGTCCTTGTTTGGTTTTGGTAATTGAGTGACAACCTAGGTGGACTAATTGTGTTTATGTGAGATACACAGGTGATTAGTCCACAGGTACATGTGTGTGAGCAACATATGCCATGAAGGTGAAATGGCTTGGAGATGTTGCAAAGCTCACACATGTGATGATGAAGGAGCTTAAATGCACATAAGACATGACATTGAGTCATGTGATCAAGGTGGAGAAGATCAAGACAAGACTTGGCTTGATGGACCGGTTGCAAGCGTGAAGGGCAAGTCGAAGGCTTTGGAGTGATGGACCGCGTGGCGGTGAAGCTTGAGCAAGACTTGGCGCCGATGGACGATGGCAACGGCGAAGAGCAAGTAGAGTCAAGATCGATGAACCAATATGATCATATGATGATATGAAGTGGATCATATCATTGTTGATCATGTTGGTGCATGTGTTGCATCAACATTGGAGGAGATGGAATGGAATGCGCAAGGCAAAGGTATAACCTAGGGCATTTCATTTCACCGGTCATAGGTGTGTAGAGAAGTTTATGACCGGGTTTAGGATAGATGGCCGTACTATCAAGAGGGGCAAACTTGTTTGCATATCGGTCATCTAGTGCCACTCGAGTGATCTAACTTTGCATTGTCGCTAGGATCGAGTGGCGTGGCAAGTTGAGTGGCTAACATCCTTTGGGAAATGATTGTGAAAATGCTAACACACATACACATGGTGGTGTACACTTGGTGGTGTTGGCACATTTACAAAGGAGGTGGTGTTTGCAGGGGTGAGATGGGTTTGGGTCCCTCTCTCCCTCCCGCCGAGCTTGCGAGGCGGGATTCGGCGCTTTCGAGAAAATAGAATGTCTATTTTCTATTGCGCCTGATGCAAATTCTTGTGGTTAGCACACTTGAGCAAGGGTGAAGAGAATGGAGAAGATGCTGGCGTCGGTCAACTGACCGGACGCTGGATCTGAATGCACCGGACGTTGGTAGGCTGCGTCCAGTCACGCTGACATGGAGTGTAGCAGTAGCTGGAGAGTGACTGGACGCTGGCTGCGTCCGATCGCGTTCGACCGGACGCGTCCGGTCATGCTCGGGAGCTTACTGGAAACGACCGGACGCTGAGGGTCCAGCGTCCGGTCAGTTGAAGCTGCTGCGTCCGGTCAAGTCAGTGACCGTTGGAATCGGGACACGTGGTCGTCTGCGAGCGACCGGACGCTGAGGTCCAGCGTCCGGTCAACACGACCGGAGTGTCCGGTCGGCCCGACCGTTGCCCAGTGAAGGGGTAACGGCTAGTTTAGCCCTTGGGACTATAAATAGAAGTGGCCCTCGGCCATGGCTGGCGCTGAGCACCTTGGGGGCACCTTGGGACTATAAATAGAAGTTGCAAGCCAGTGGTGCTTGTTACTCTTGGAGGTTGCCACCTCCTAGACGGCTTGGTGGTGGTCTCTGTCGAAGCACGCAAGAAGCTTGTGCGGTGCTCCGGAGAAGTGCTTGTGAGGGGCATTGTGCTCGCCCCGCGGGAGCCGCGAAGAGAACCTCTAGTAAAAGCGTGTCATTGAGCTACCCTCACTCAAGGGGTTGGTTCTTGCGGCGCCCGACGTGCGGGCTTAGCGGGTGATGCTAATTAGCTGCCGAACCACCAAGTGTGTCGTAGAACCGACCAATTTATAAGAATACAAGTATAATGGCAATCCACAAGCGGTCGCACTGTCATACTTGAACTCATATAAACCCGGTAGTCCGTCGAGTACCACGACGGGTCTCGATAAACGATTTACAACAACCAAGATCGTACAGGATTCAACATACATGCCACATATTACATACGGTTCGCAGATACTTTTCATCATCAGAGTATGAATAAAAAGTTATTACAAACTGAGTTTGGTAAACAAAGCGGAAGCAAATAAGTTCGAAGATAAAGTTTCCAACATAGTTTGATACAGTGCCAGCCAGATCACGGTCCACAAAAGCAAAGATAGGAATTACTAAAGAAGCCTGCCCAAGGCTTACTCCTCATCCACAGCGGGATAGAAGCAACTCTTGCAATAACCATGATACACAGTGCCATCTGCAACAATGGGAAAATAAACCCTGAGTACGAGAATGTACTCAGCTAGACTTACCCGTCATGAACCAGAAATAAAATGACTCCAAGGATTATGCAAGGCTGTATAAGTGGACATAGCTTGACAACATTTTGCGAAAAAGGCAATTAACCGTTGTACAGTTGTGATTCTTTTATCAAGTTAATTGTAACTATCCATTTCTAGATTAGCAACTATCCTGTGCCAAACATGTAATATATTATTTAGAATCATACCATAGTAACCATAGCAGGTATTGTAGTTCCATATTCATCTGAACCATCATGTTTCATAATATAGTTACTACGATGTTGGGACTAGCCAAGTTTCTCACTATCCGGGAGAGACGGCGATTCAAATCGATTTCAACCAGCTGGGAATTTATTCCTAACACAAACCCAGATCTATCAGCCACGATAGTCTTAGGTCACCTTTGGTACAACCCAGGTACACATTTCGCGGGTCCGTACCACGCCGCACAATCTGGAACACCAGATGCCAGGATGCTCAGGCCAAGCCTGCCCTTGGGCTCAGTCTAATCGTTCCCCGGAAGGAGCGCACAACAGAACGGTTCCTGGCCTGAGTTGAATTACTCGGCTTCGCGGTCGGAACGAGTTATCCAGCCAGCTAAGTGAGAGGCATGCATTCAATCTTGTCAGAAGCGCCAACAACGGTACGGTCCTTAATCGACACAGACGGGGATAAATCCACACCCAAGACCTCCATGTCTTGTTGCTTCTCTATCGACTTCCCGTCCGGTCTCAATTTATTTTTACCACATGGTTCTGTTCCACGATAGCAGATATAGCCAACCGTGCTCCGGTATCCACCTATCTCTCACAGGTGACAGGACATCACCTGACTTCTACCGGTCTAAGCATGGCTAAGCATATATTCGATCCTGGACCTATACCGGTTAAAGGGTTAATATCTAGACAAGGAATGTACATGCATCAAGTGGTTTCATTCAACTCTTATACCTAATGCATCAATCATAAATACGTAAGTAAACATTTGTAAATTACTGGGAGACTTATAATGCTCTGGGGCTTGCCTCGCAGAAAGGAAGTAGGGCGGTGGTCAGGGCACTCCGGAAGCTCTTCAGGGTTCTGCTCCACGCCTTCGGGAGCAGGGGCTTGCGGATTCTCCTGCGGGTTCCCTTCCTCTGCTTCTTCGAATTCCAGCAACGTGATCTCTTCCTCCGATCCTAGATGCATGAGTATGGTATGAGTATTACGAATGCATAATGTTAACAAGTGCATCGCGTTGTTTGAGTAGGTGCATATCTCTTCTCGATTACTACTTAACTATTTCTACAATGCATCGACTATACCACAACCAGCAGCTACTTGTTTCACTCATAACTGGAGTTCTACAAATTCAAAAACAGTGATCCTAGACTTTCTGGAAAGCTTATCAAATTCTCTACAACTTTGTTATTAACCATTTTTACAGTCTACATCAGTTTCAACATGCAACTCATCATATTCTAGAATCAGTCCGGAAATGATTTAACATGCTATATAAAGTAAGAATACTTCTACTTTATGTAATCATTCCAAATTTGACAAACTAGAACCTACCAACAGTGTAAGCATACCAATTACAGTTAAGATGATATAATGGTGAAGCCCAAACTATTTATTAAAATGCCTTTATTATTTTATTTAGATATCTAGGTTAAATAATAAACATATATCAGATGTACTTCATAAATTCTCAAAAATTTACAGTGCCTCACTAATGCTATCAAAGGACTACCATAAAAATTTCATGTCATTTTACTAAGTAGAACATTCTATATAAAAATGATAAGGCAGCAAGGCTTAAAATAGCATAAATGGAAAAAGCATGTGTATTAAATGCAAATATTAGGGAGCTGTACCTCTCCACCATCATCAAGAACAAACACCTCACCATGCTCAAAGGGGGACATTGTGCCAGCATCTGTGTTCAAGTATGGATCTACAAAAACAACGGACCAAAGTAGTAAGACCAATGCCGGACCAATGCCCCTCCAAATGATTTAACATTTGTATTGTAAAATCACACTTGCATTGTAAAATCACACAGAAAAAAAAATAACCCTCTGATTCAGCCTTTTTTGTGATAGCAAGAGATCCAAAAGGTGCCTCCACTTTAGACAGAATTCTTTAAAAAGCTGATCACAGAAAGCCATTCAGAAGCTTAAAGCATGGGGTACATACAGTGCAGCATGCCAATAAAACGACAATCGAAGGCCACGCCACAGCACTAAAAGGCCCAACACCAAACTTCACAGTGGGACGAAAAGTTTACCAAAAAAAGCTCAACAAAAGGACTGGTACTAGTGAGACAGCAACAAGCCTTCAAAACCTGACAACGGGCACGCACGGTCTCATCAATTCATGGTGTACCAACAATTTTAGTTTTCATTTCACTAGAAGACAAGGTGACAAGTAACTGGAACGATGGAACCCCAAACAAGGTAATCTTTGACTATTACTCATTGCCCCCAAATTCCACCCAGCCATAGTAAAGAATTGCGATTGAGTATTGACCACTGAGACTCCAAGCAGAACCCAACAAACTCCCGCTTTTGCCACCCAATTACCTAATCCGGAAAAGATTAAGATTAAACCCTAGCAGAATCACGGAAGCGGGTCGCACTCACCACTCACTCCAATAATAACACACTCCTATCTCACGCCGACCACCCCCGCAGCCCAAAACGGCTCTAGGGTTGTAGGGGCAAAAGCAGGGGAACACCTCGCAAAAGCCGCGGAGGGGCAAGTGAGGAGCGCGTACCGATCTTGATGCAGGTGACGCGAAGCCCGCAGGCCTTGAGGACGACGCCGATGCTGCTGGCGGTGACGCCCTTGCCGAGGCCGCTGACGACGCCGCCCGTGATCAGCACGTACTTGGTCGGCGCACGACCCTCCTCTTCCGCTGGCGCCGCTGGCGAAGACATGGCCGCGCCCTGGAGGCAGGAGAAGAGGGATATGCCGCGGTGGGAAGTGGGATTGGGAAGGGGGAACTGGGGAAGAAGAAGGCAACTGTAGCAGCAAGCGCTCGCCCCGCCCCGCCCCGTGTGCCAGCCAACTGTATTTGTTTGCTAGCGGCCCGGATTTTCCGCAGCCGCGGTTTGGATCCTGGGCCTAGGGTTTGGACCGATTGCCTGGGTGGCTGGGCCTAAGTAGATATGGACCTGTTGGACATGGGCCTGGGATTTGAAGCTCTTGGGCCTGACTGTTTCATTGCTTGAAAAAAAAAGAAGCATTTGGGGTGTGATTTGAAAGACGGGGACGTGTGTGTGGTTTCACGAGGAAACAGACAGCAGCCCTCGCTTTCTCAGGCGCTAGTTGAAGTTGAGCCATGGAATCTAGTAGAGACGCCACATGAGGAAAGAGACGGATCAATCAAATTCAACAGACGTGTGAGTGTGACCATGAGAATTTATTCGCCGTGCTGGAATAAAAGAAAATGAGCATTACATGAGCATATTTAATTCAAATAATAAAGTTTCACATGTATATAGACTTATAGAGTACTTCTCTGCATAAAGTAAGGTGGAGTCGGCTGACCCCACTGGTGAGCTCCACTGTCCTTAATCCTGGTGAAATCCAAAAACCACATAATCCTAAGTGATTTCAACCGTAGGATGCACTTTATGTTTTCTCTAGACGACTCATACATACTTTACATAGATTGGAGGGCCCACAAGTCACGTACAAGAGATTTTCAAGTGACCCACCAACACATACACATGTAAGGAGGATGGACCAAGTTATCCCACTTTGGGAGGAGGCCCCCACATGGCATAGGGGTCGTCCCCCCCCCCCCCCCCCCCCCCCCCAACCCACCCGCCCCACCCCTATGGGAATTCCCTCACATTCTTCCTCTAGTCAACATGCAAACTAGCAAACTTTTGGAGGATCTCCACTTTTGATTATATGGTGGTTTGATCCAAAGGGTGAGGGTGAAGAACAGTTGGATCCATGGGCCCACCTTCAACCACTATATATAGGGGATACCCGGTACCTCCTCACTTCCAAGACATGAACACCACTTGAAAGAAGAAGAGAAGCTCCACCAACGCCCCTGCACTCACTCCCCGCCATGGACCCCGACACCGTACGCTGTCCTAGCTGGCTGTGAGGTCACTCGCCACCAATTAACACCATGCCACTCACTCGTGAAAAATATTGGCGCAACAACATTTTGACCACCAGTTCATTACACTTTCAATATGTTTCCACCTTCGATTCACAAATAGGTGGGCATAGTGGCCATTGGAACCAACATTGAAAATGATTATCGCCGTTGGCTCGTGTTCCTAGGTTTTCACTAACATGGCGTCAATTAGAGTGGCGAACTAAATTTTGGCACCAATATTTCATTTTGGGCGCCTTTTCTTATGTCAACCACCACGAAAATGCAAGATTTTTTGCCATTCAAATAAATTTAGAACTTCTCCAAATTTGAAGTAAGATGAGACAAAGTAGAGAGGGTCCTGTCCTCAATGCTTTAAATACAAATTGTAGAGCTCAACGAGTTCTATAATTCATTTTAAAACGTTTAGGGGCCTAATTTTTATTATAAGTTCTTAAATATTTAAACTCAAAATTTTGAAATTTCCAAAAGGCCTTGGAAAAGAGACATGATCTATAAGAAGTTGCAATATCTAATGAGATCTAAAGCAACATAGTTGAAATTCTTTTTCATTAGAGATCGTTTATTAGAGGCCCAATTTTTTTAAAAAAAATCATATAAGTTAATATAAAATAGCATCCGAAGTGATTAAGTGGTGTGGTGGTAAGGGGTTCAGAAGCTTGATATCTTCCCATATGAATCCTGCCTCCAAAAGAGGGCCAGCTAGCGTGCCACGCGTGTGCTTTTCCCGGCCGTTCGATCAGGCGCGCGGACGGTCCGGATTGGGCGAGCCGCGGTATTTTTGCAAAAAAAAAACCTCGAACTTTAGTTGAATCAACCCGCAGTCCAGGTCTCGTCTCATATTTTTTTTAAAAAGCCCTCGAACTTTACCAAAATTAGGCCTGTATATCGCCGGACCCTCTCTATCCCGATGCGACCACGGCGACGGGCACGACTGGGGTGCGGCAGCGTCGGCCGCCCTCCTCCTCTAGCGCTGCTCTCCCTCGCCTGCCTCTCACCTCCGTCTCGCCCTCCCCTTCCTCTCTCTCTCTCTCTCTCTCCCCTTCCCTCCTGATGCGGCGGCGAGTGCCAGACGCCCGGCGGCCCTTCCTCCTGTGCTCCATGAGACCCTAGGTGCCTATCTCTTCCTCTCCCTCTCCCTCTCCCTCTCTGTTGATCTGTTGAACAATCGCCATCACATGTCGCCGTCTTCGAAGAAACTGTGCTAGGTCATGCATGCCTACTTTTGATTTTGGACGGGGGGCTCCCCGATGCGGGATGTGGCCGGCGCACTGTGCGTGCGTGGCCGCCCTCCGGGCGCACGCGACTCCGCCAACGCGAACTAGGTGGGCCGTCGGCACACGGCGGCTCCACCAGCGCGAGAAGCTGCTCCCCCGACGCGACGGCGCTCGGGCGGGATGGACTCCGACGTCGTCGCGGGCTACAATGTCGAAGCCTGCAAAGGCACTGCTCACCTCCTCTATCTGGTACGACTCCTGTTTCTTCTTTGTAGTTTGTATACGGCACTCTTGAGAACTGACGGGAGGCAAAGCTCAGGAGCCAAGAAGGTAGATAGTAATTGCCCAGTTTCCTTTTCTATGGAATTCATGTCATAAAAGCAACCATGAATTGAATTTCCACAGTGACTTGGCTGAAGATGACACCTCATCTTGAGAAGAAGACTGCTGGCGCTTATTGAACTTGACAGTGAGAAGAAGACACATGGTTTTGGATTCTTATAACTGTGTTGTAGTTGAAGAGACATTGGTTCACTTGTTCTTTGGATGCCCCTTTGCAAGAGACTGCTGGAGCTTATTGAACCTGACAGTGGCTCAGGGAGTCTAGCAGACATTTTGGAAAGTTTTAAATTACAGATGATCTCTCCCTTCTTCATGAACTCAATAATTCTTATGGGATATGGACAATTTGGACTGCTAGAAATGACCTCATCTTCAAAGGGCTGCAACCAAGTTTTCAGTCTAGTGGGAGTACTTTCCAAAAAGAAATTGGTTTGTTCCTCTTTAGGGCAAAGCAAAGGTCTCTTCACTCTTTTGAATCATGGTGCCCGAGTGTATTGTAATTGCAGTTCTCTTCCTTATTTTCTTTATTTCTTTCTTTGTTTCTTGAACCCCAGTTGTAACTTGCAGACTTGCATACCTGTGAACCTGTTCTTTTACTTTAATTAAAATTCTCTGTAGGGGCTACAGCTCCTCCAGTTTCCTAAAAAAAAAGATGACACCTCATCAAAAACATAAAACTTCCGCTTGCTAAACCTCCATGTCTTAGTTTTGCTAATACCATGATAACTGGTGTGATTGAGATCTGAGAATACTTGCGAATGCTGGATACACACTAAGTGCTCAAGAAATGCCTTAATTACTGGAGTATATAAATTTCAAGCCTCAGCAAATTCAAAATTTCAAGGCTACACATTTGTTCGACACTTCAACTATATACCTCAGCAGGTAAGCAGGAGTGCAGATGAAGCCGTTTCATACTTATCAATACACAAATTCCTTAAAAAATAGATGGTGGTTGCTTTTAAAAAAAATTCTATTGTGCTGCTCGCCACCTGTTTCTCATTCATAGTGCTTGCAAACCATGTGCTTAACAACTCTTTTCATTATATACCAGCCAAAAAGCATCACTTGGATTTCTGTGCCAAAAGGAGAGAATATTGTATATATGGTAACCTTGCTACACATCCTTACTGGTGTTTGGGCTATATACATCCATGAATGAATGTAGAGCCCGCATTATTTTCCTTTATCTGAAACAACACCTCATTGTATCCGCACCTTGAGGAGGTCGTGGCACTTGTTGCCTTCGAGAAGCAAGTTGCAAATTGAGATGGGTTCATTCTAAATTTGTGTGACCAAGATGCAGACCCCTGCAGTGGGAAGGGTGTAAGATGTGATAGTCGTAGCAAGAGAGTGATTAATCTGTAATAATAAGGGAACCACTCTTTACTTTCAAGTTATCTTAATTATTTGTGAATTGCTTAATATTTTATAGCCATCCACAGTTTTTGTATGAGTAATTCAGTTTTTTTAAGTATAGAATAGCATTTCTCAAATATTGTTAGAGCATGACATTTCAGTATCTTCTATCAAATTAGCAGAAAAATATCCGACTATACCTTCATTCAGGATTCTTGTATATCAAGATTAGTTGGGCCCATACCACCAGAAATTGGAAGGTTAAATCAGTTGGAAACGAGATTATTTAAGTGTGGCTCTTTGAAAGGTCCTTGTTTGGTTTTGGTAATTGAGTGACAACCTAGGTGGACTAATTGTGTTTATGTGAGATACACAGGTGATTAGTCCACAGGTACATGTGTGTGAGCAACATATGCCATGAAGGTGAAATGGCTTGGAGATGTTGCAAAGCTCACACATGTGATGATGAAGGAGCTTAAATGCACATAAGACATGACATTGAGTCATGTGATCAAGGTGGAGAAGATCAAGACAAGACTTGGCTTGATGGACCGGTTGCAAGCGTGAAGGGCAAGTCGAAGGCTTTGGAGTGATGGACCGCGTGGCGGTGAAGCTTGAGCAAGACTTGGCGCCGATGGACGATGGCAACGGCGAAGAGCAAGTAGAGTCAAGATCGATGAACCAATATGATCATATGATGATATGAAGTGGATCATATCATTGTTGATCATGTTGGTGCATGTGTTGCATCAACATTGGAGGAGATGGAATGGAATGCGCAAGGCAAAGGTATAACCTAGGGCATTTCATTTCACCGGTCATAGGTGTGTAGAGAAGTTTATGACCGGGTTTAGGATAGATGGCCGTACTATCAAGAGGGGCAAACTTGTTTGCATATCGGTCATCTAGTGCCACTCGAGTGATCTAACTTTGCATTGTCGCTAGGATCGAGTGGCGTGGCAAGTTGAGTGGCTAACATCCTTTGGGAAATGATTGTGAAAATGCTAACACACATACACATGGTGGTGTACACTTGGTGGTGTTGGCACATTTACAAAGGAGGTGGTGTTTGCAGGGGTGAGATGGGTTTGGGTCCCTCTCTCCCTCCCGCCGAGCTTGCGAGGCGGGATTCGGCGCTTTCGAGAAAATAGAATGTCTATTTTCTATTGCGCCTGATGCAAATTCTTGTGGTTAGCACACTTGAGCAAGGGTGAAGAGAATGGAGAAGATGCTGGCGTCGGTCAACTGACCGGACGCTGGATCTGAATGCACCGGACGTTGGTAGGCTGCGTCCAGTCACGCTGACATGGAGTGTAGCAGTAGCTGGAGAGTGACTGGACGCTGGCTGCGTCCGATCGCGTTCGACCGGACGCGTCCGGTCATGCTCGGGAGCTTACTGGAAACGACCGGACGCTGAGGGTCCAGCGTCCGGTCAGTTGAAGCTGCTGCGTCCGGTCAAGTCAGTGACCGTTGGAATCGGGACACGTGGTCGTCTGCGAGCGACCGGACGCTGAGGTCCAGCGTCCGGTCAACACGACCGGAGTGTCCGGTCGGCCCGACCGTTGCCCAGTGAAGGGGTAACGGCTAGTTTAGCCCTTGGGACTATAAATAGAAGTGGCCCTCGGCCATGGCTGGCGCTGAGCACCTTGGGGGCACCTTGGGACTATAAATAGAAGTTGCAAGCCAGTGGTGCTTGTTACTCTTGGAGGTTGCCACCTCCTAGACGGCTTGGTGGTGGTCTCTGTCGAAGCACGCAAGAAGCTTGTGCGGTGCTCCGGAGAAGTGCTTGTGAGGGGCATTGTGCTCGCCCCGCGGGAGCCGCGAAGAGAACCTCTAGTAAAAGCGTGTCATTGAGCTACCCTCACTCAAGGGGTTGGTTCTTGCGGCGCCCGACGTGCGGGCTTAGCGGGTGATGCTAATTAGCTGCCGAACCACCAAGTGTGTCGTAGAACCGACCAATTTATAAGAATACAAGTATAATGGCAATCCACAAGCGGTCGCACTGTCATACTTGAACTCATATAAACCCGGTAGTCCGTCGAGTACCACGACGGGTCTCGATAAACGATTTACAACAACCAAGATCGTACAGGATTCAACATACATGCCACATATTACATACGGTTCGCAGATACTTTTCATCATCAGAGTATGAATAAAAAGTTATTACAAACTGAGTTTGGTAAACAAAGCGGAAGCAAATAAGTTCGAAGATAAAGTTTCCAACATAGTTTGATACAGTGCCAGCCAGATCACGGTCCACAAAAGCAAAGATAGGAATTACTAAAGAAGCCTGCCCAAGGCTTACTCCTCATCCACAGCGGGATAGAAGCAACTCTTGCAATAACCATGATACACAGTGCCATCTGCAACAATGGGAAAATAAACCCTGAGTACGAGAATGTACTCAGCTAGACTTACCCGTCATGAACCAGAAATAAAATGACTCCAAGGATTATGCAAGGCTGTATAAGTGGACATAGCTTGACAACATTTTGCGAAAAAGGCAATTAACCGTTGTACAGTTGTGATTCTTTTATCAAGTTAATTGTAACTATCCATTTCTAGATTAGCAACTATCCTGTGCCAAACATGTAATATATTATTTAGAATCATACCATAGTAACCATAGCAGGTATTGTAGTTCCATATTCATCTGAACCATCATGTTTCATAATATAGTTACTACGATGTTGGGACTAGCCAAGTTTCTCACTATCCGGGAGAGACGGCGATTCAAATCGATTTCAACCAGCTGGGAATTTATTCCTAACACAAACCCAGATCTATCAGCCACGATAGTCTTAGGTCACCTTTGGTACAACCCAGGTACACATTTCGCGGGTCCGTACCACGCCGCACAATCTGGAACACCAGATGCCAGGATGCTCAGGCCAAGCCTGCCCTTGGGCTCAGTCTAATCGTTCCCCGGAAGGAGCGCACAACAGAACGGTTCCTGGCCTGAGTTGAATTACTCGGCTTCGCGGTCGGAACGAGTTATCCAGCCAGCTAAGTGAGAGGCATGCATTCAATCTTGTCAGAAGCGCCAACAACGGTACGGTCCTTAATCGACACAGACGGGGATAAATCCACACCCAAGACCTCCATGTCTTGTTGCTTCTCTATCGACTTCCCGTCCGGTCTCAATTTATTTTTACCACATGGTTCTGTTCCACGATAGCAGATATAGCCAACCGTGCTCCGGTATCCACCTATCTCTCACAGGTGACAGGACATCACCTGACTTCTACCGGTCTAAGCATGGCTAAGCATATATTCGATCCTGGACCTATACCGGTTAAAGGGTTAATATCTAGACAAGGAATGTACATGCATCAAGTGGTTTCATTCAACTCTTATACCTAATGCATCAATCATAAATACGTAAGTAAACATTTGTAAATTACTGGGAGACTTATAATGCTCTGGGGCTTGCCTCGCAGAAAGGAAGTAGGGCGGTGGTCAGGGCACTCCGGAAGCTCTTCAGGGTTCTGCTCCACGCCTTCGGGAGCAGGGGCTTGCGGATTCTCCTGCGGGTTCCCTTCCTCTGCTTCTTCGAATTCCAGCAACGTGATCTCTTCCTCCGATCCTAGATGCATGAGTATGGTATGAGTATTACGAATGCATAATGTTAACAAGTGCATCGCGTTGTTTGAGTAGGTGCATATCTCTTCTCGATTACTACTTAACTATTTCTACAATGCATCGACTATACCACAACCAGCAGCTACTTGTTTCACTCATAACTGGAGTTCTACAAATTCAAAAACAGTGATCCTAGACTTTCTGGAAAGCTTATCAAATTCTCTACAACTTTGTTATTAACCATTTTTACAGTCTACATCAGTTTCAACATGCAACTCATCATATTCTAGAATCAGTCCGGAAATGATTTAACATGCTATATAAAGTAAGAATACTTCTACTTTATGTAATCATTCCAAATTTGACAAACTAGAACCTACCAACAGTGTAAGCATACCAATTACAGTTAAGATGATATAATGGTGAAGCCCAAACTATTTATTAAAATGCCTTTATTATTTTATTTAGATATCTAGGTTAAATAATAAACATATATCAGATGTACTTCATAAATTCTCAAAAATTTACAGTGCCTCACTAATGCTATCAAAGGACTACCATAAAAATTTCATGTCATTTTACTAAGTAGAACATTCTATATAAAAATGATAAGGCAGCAAGGCTTAAAATAGCATAAATGGAAAATCCTATTGAAAAGTGTCAAGCAACAGATTTCTTATTTTTCTTAACATCCATATGGTACTAGTATCACCTCCAACAAATTTCATGAATTTTGGACTCATAATTAATTTATAAAAATTCATACAAGGATTAACTATTTATAAAAGAAAAATCTATAACTATAGATCTACACATGCACTGGTCCTCAAATTTTTACCCAAGCTCATGTATGACAAGAATAGCCTACCACAAAAATTTCATAATTTTTGGAGCACAGGAACTCTAGATATAAAATAAACAAATTTAAATACATTCAAAAGCACATTTCAAATCCTGATTTAAATCTCCATAAATTTCCACTGTTGAAGCTAAGAACATATTTTTCTTAAATACTATATTTCCTAAGGAACACTCACAAATTTATGTCACAATTTTTGGAGCTATCAAACTAAAGATACAAAAATAACAAAACATACTTGAATCTGGAATTTTTGAACTATCCCTAAAACCTAGAGTCGCTGACAGCAGGGACCCACTCGTTAGATGGACCCACCGGTCAGCGAGACCAAAGCAGAGCTAGCGGCGCTGCTCGGCTGATGCGGCGAGAACTCGACGGCGGTGAGTTCGCCGGCGGTGACATCATCACCATATGACCTACATGACCTAGCGCGTTGATTGGTATACTTGGCCGGCCCTATCGTCGCCACCCGCGACGACGGCGGCGGCCATGGCGGAACGGCAGGGATGGACCATGGCGGTACGCCGGTGGGGGCTACGATGGTTCGACCTAAAGCTCGGACGAGCACCAGTGGACTACAAGGAAGCTAGTGCGCACGCTCTCGTGGCCTGAGGTGGTCGGGTTGGGCCTGGCCACGGCGACGGGGGTGGCGGAGGAGCTCCGGCGAGGCGGTGTGCGGGGCTAGAGCTCACCGAGCTAGAACGGCGGGCACTGGCTGGCGCAGGGAGTTGCGGGGAAGACGGCGATGCAGTTGCGGTGATGGAGAAGCGGCTAGGCACGGCTTGTGCCGTCAACGACGACGGTGGCGCTGCGGGAGCTCGACGGCTGTGCTTGCAGGTGCTGCGGATGGCGAAGGAGACCGAGGCGAAGTGAAAATGGAGCGTGGCTGAGTGCGGGCGGGTGCTATGGACTTGAAGGCGCGCGCCTGCCTGCCTTGGCCGCGCTAGACAGAGCGCCGGCGACGCGCGGCCAGCCGCGACGTCCACGCGGCGCGCGGACTCTGCTCCGGTCGGCCACTGAAGAACGGACGATTCAGTTTGTCAGTCGCCCGAGCAGTGCCTGACAGCGCGTTTTCAAGTTGATTTACCGGCTAAACCGTGGCTCCAACTCGTAAACCGTCTTAACAAAAATCCTAGCCCTATGTACCAGCTTCAACTTTGGTTCAAGTACCTCGTTCTAATTTGCAACAGAGACGGAGTAATATCATCACTTAGATAGGGCTGTCAGGCTGTCAGTCGAGCAAACACTTAGAAAATTTTTGAAGTGCTAAAAACAGTGAAAAGCTGATTTTTGTGAGTCCAATTCAAACATGTTAGAAGCTAAATCAGTCCATGACATAAAAATAAAAGTTGTTCCTTATGTCAAACACTACAACTTTGCTTTAGTGAGCTCCTCCATGCAAGGTCCCTAACACCTAGTTCAACTTTAGTCAAACATGTCACTTTGAAATCATGATGCATACACCAACCATGGCTAAATGACCAAACTAGCCTTAGCACTAAATACCAAAGTTGTTCCTAATGATATCCTAAGCATGTTTAAACAATTTGCAAGGTCATTTAAGCATTTCATGTAGTAGTCACTCATAGAGCTATTGAAAGTAATCACATGAAATATCACTTAAGTGCTTGGTCATGAAATGTGGCCTTCATGAACAAGGTTCCTTTTGTTAACCTAAGTATAGCTAAGGTGTTTTAGTGACCAACATTACCCACTTGCATCCATTTGCACATGATCATATGCATATGTTCCAAGAAACACGAGATAACAAGCAATGTCTCATATGTTTCGATCAAATGTTTCAATTGTAAATGATGATTTATGAATGCTTGATGCTCATGCTCATGTTATGCAAGTCAAGTTATGCAAGGCTAACACCTGAGGTGTTACAGCCCCTCCCCCTTATAAAAATCTCGTCCTAAGATTTGCAAGGCCTACCATTCTTGGAAAAAGGCGGGATAAACTTCTTGCAGATAATCTTCTCTTTCCCACGTAGCATCTTGTTCACTATGATTGTTCCACACCACCTTATAAAACTTAATGATCTTACTCCTTGTTACTCTCTCCATCACTTCTAATACTCGAATTGGCTTTTCTTCATAAGTCAAATCCGATTGAAGTTGCATGTTGGTGGGTGCAATAGCTTCTTCCGGTACTCGAAGACATTTCTTTAGCTGAGAAACATGGAACACATCAAAGATTGCACTCATCTCTGGTGGTAGTTGTAGCTTATACGCAACATTTCCTTTTCGTTCCAAAATTTTGTATGGCCCTACATATCTTGGTGAAAGCTTCTTTTTCATCCCAAATCTCTTCACACCTTTCATGGGTGATACTCTTAAGTACACATAGTCACCTACTTCAAAGGTTAGTGGTCTTCTTCTTCTATCGGCATAACTCTTCTGTCTTGATTGAGCTGCCTTCATGTGTTGTTGGATGATACGTACTTGTTCTTCGGCTTCATTGACAAAATCAATACCAAAATATCTCCTTTCACCGGGCTCAATCCAATTCAATGGAGTTCTACACTTTCTGCCATACAAGGCTTCAAATGGAGCCATTTTGATACTCGCTTGATAACTGTTGTTATAGGAGAATTCAGCTAAAGGTAACCATTTCTCCCATGAACCTTTTGAAGATATAACACAAGCCCTAAGTAGATCTTCTAGGATTTGGTTCACCCGCTCTGTCTGTCCTGAAGTTTGCGGATGATAAGCTGAACTCCTGATTAGCTTGGTTCCCAAAGCTTGGTGTAAGTGTTCCCAGAAACGAGCTATGAACTGCGGTCCTCTATCCGAGATTATGGTCCTGGGTACTCCATGCAATTTCACGATTTGGGATACGTATATCTCAGCGTATTTCCCAACTATATACCTCGTGTTCACGGGTATAAAGTGTGCTGACTTGGTAAGACGATCAACAATGACCCAGATTGAGTCATGACCTTGTGGCGTTGTTGGAAGGCCTGTGATAAAGTCCATGCTGATTTCCTCCCATTTCCATCCTAGAATAGGCAATGGCTGAAGTAATCCAGCAGTTTTCATGTGGACGGCTTTCACTCTACTGCAGTTATCACACCTAGCAACATAGGCTGCGATCTCTTTCTTCATCTTAGTCCACCAAAAACGGGTTCTTAGATCTTGATACATTTTACTACTACCCGGGTGGATGGACAATTTGGACGAGTGAGCTTCTTCTAAGATTTGATTCCTTAGCTCACGGTCTTTTGGCACCACTAGTCGGTCCTCAAACCATAATACACCTCTTTCATACAATCTAAAATGTTTGGTTTCTTGCCCTAGCATTTTTCTCTTGATGTGACTTATTCCTACATCTGTCTGTTGTAGCTCTATGATTCTGCCCTCAAGCGAACAACTGATTGTGATATTGTGGAGTACTGCAGGATGTAGCAAGTTGAATCCATCTTCCAATAGTGCTTCCATAGTGTTACAATGGGACTTCCGACTAAGTGCATTAGCTACTACATTTGCTTTGCCCGGATGGTAATGCACTTCCAAATTATAGTCCTTAATCAATTCCAACCATCTACGTTGTCTCATGTTCAGTTCTGGCTGGGTAAAGATATACTTGAGGCTTTTGTGGTCAGTATAGATATGACATACATTGCCCAACAAGTAATGTCTCCATATCTTTAATGCATGGACAACGGCTGCCAGTTCCAAATCATGTGTAGGATAGTTGACTTCATGTTTCCTCAATTGCCGAGAGGCATATGCAATTACTCTCCCTTTTTGCATAAGCACACATCCCAAACCTATTCCTAATGCATCACAAAATACATCAAAAGGCTTTTCAACGTCTAGTTGTGCTAGCACAGGTGCTGTGGTCAACAAAGTTCTAAGGGTGTGAAAAGTGGTTTCATATTCTAGTGTCCATTTGTATTTCTCATCCTTCTGAAGTAGTCTGGTCATAGGCTTAGCTATTTTTGAGAAATCTGGAATAAACCGACGATAGTATCCTGCTAACCCTAGAAAACTCTGAACTTCATGAACCGAAGTTGGGGCTTTCCACTCCATGACCTCTTGTACTTTTGATGGGTCTACTGAGATTCCATCTCTCGATAAAATGTGACCTAAGAAAGGTACTTTGCTCATCCAAAATTCACATTTGCTAAACTTGGCATATAGCTTATGCTCCCTCAATCTGGATAGGACAATCCTCAGATGTTCTTCATGATCTGACTCATTTTCGAAATAAATCAATATGTCATCGATAAACACGACCACAAACTTATCCAGTTCGGGCATGAATACCGAGTTCATTAGGTACATAAAATAGGCTGGGGCATTTGTTAGTCCGAAAGACATAACCAAATACTCGTATAAGCCGTACCTAGTAGAGAAAGCGGTTTTAGGTATATCCTCCGGTCTGATCTTTATTTGATGGTACCCTGATCTCAAGTCAATTTTGGAGAATACCTTTGCCTTCGCTAGTTGATCTAACAAGATGTCAATGCGGGGCAATGGGTATTTGTTCTTGATGGTCACAGCATTGAGTGGTCTGTAATCTACACACATTCTTAGTGACTTATCCTTCTTTTTCACAAACAATGCTGGGCATCCCCACGGAGATGAGCTAGGTTGGATAAGACCTTTGTCCAATAGATCTTGCAATTGAACCTTGAGTTCTGCTAACTCATTGGGTGGCATTCTATAGGGCCTTCTGGATATGGGTGCGGTACCTGGCACTAATTCAATCTTAAATTCCACGTCCCTATCCGGTGGTAGACCTGGTAATTCCTCTGGAAATATATCCGGAAACTCGCAAACCACTGGAATATCACATATGGTGGTGGTTTGGATAGCACAGGCTAAATGTTGGGGTTTGAAATCGTGGGAGAGTGGAACTAGAAAAGCATTCCCTCCCATGGGTTCTCTCAACATAATAGTACGGGTGCTAGTGTCAATAAGAACACCATGATCCTTCATCCAATTCATGCCTAAGATTACACTTATCGACAACCCCGGCAATATTATCAAATCTGTTGTGTACTCTCTCCCTTGTATCAAGATGAGTATGTTTTTGACTATCTTTTTGGTAGTAACAGTACCCCCTGCTGAACTTATGTTAAAACCCCCTTTACTTACTTCTATTATTTCTTGATCATGTCTAGATGCAAATGCTTGACTCATAAATGAATGAGAAGCTCCCGAATCAAATAAAACAACAGCGGGATGCTTGTTGACAAGAAACATACCAGCCGTGACAACTTCTCCGGCGGGCACTTCCTCCACAGCGGTATAGTGCACTTGTCCCTGACGTGCCCTGACATTCACCTGCCTCTGATTGTTCTGATTTGAGTTACTATTCCTCTTGGGGTGGGGGCACTCCTTGGACCAATGACCCAGTTGGTTGCAGTTGAAACAAGGTTGATTACTTTTGAATCCGGTGGAGCTGTCCTGATTGCCATTTCCTTTTGGTAAGGCAATAGTGAACGTCTTACGAAACGGTTTCTATGGCCTGTTATTCTGAGCTTTCGGTGGTGGAGGCCTGAACTTGGATGCAGGTGGACGGAATGGTGGCCTAGCTGCGATAGGCGCTTTTGACTGGAAAGATCCGGATGCACTGGCCTCATATGCCCTCTTGCGACCCTTAGCAACTGCATGTAGGTTGTTGTGGTTTTCTTGGGTCAAGGCATCACTAATAAACTCATTGTACGTGGCACATCGAGAATTTGCCATAGTCTTCATTAATTTGGTACCCAAACCTCGCTTGAAACTCTCAATCTTTTTCTCTTCAGTATCCACAAAACTTGGAGCATATCTTGACAAGTTGTTGAATGCGTGCATATATTCTGTGAGTGACTTGGTTCCCTAAGTGAGCCTCATAAATTCTACTGCTTTCATGCACATCAGGCCCGGGGGAATATGGTGTCCCCTAAAAGCCAGCTTGAACTGATCCCAGGTCACTCTCGCATTAGCAGGCAGAGACGACAGAAAGTGCGTCCACCAGATTCCTGCTGGTCCTTGCAATTGATGAGAAGCATATTCTGCTTTCAGGTGCTCTGTGACCCTTAGCAGACGAAATTTCTGCTCGATGGTATTCAGCCACTCATCGGCCTGCAGTGGTTCCTCAGCCACCTTGAAGATCGGAGGCTTCATGTCTAGAAACTCCTTGAATGAACTGTGCTGATTTGGCTCGGCCCCCGGTTGTTGTGGGTGGCCACGAGCAGTGTTTTGCGCGATAAGGCGCAAGGCTTCTTCCATTGTCCTCTGGCTTCCTAGGAACTGGGTAAAGAATTCTTGAGCAGACGGTGGTGGTGGGGGTGGCAAGTCATCCTGGTTGCCATCCTGGCTGCTGCTAGCTCCAGCACGGGTGCGCGTCATCTGCGAAGTTGCAACAATAAGCGATTATTGGTTGATGCCAAGAGATTGCAGATGAATTAGGTACTCATGCCAAACTAAAATTACTGGAGAAAATTCTCAAAAGCACAATAAAAACAGAGGCATAATAATTCATTCTCGCAACATGACATCGCCAATTTGACCACTTATCGTGCTCATAACGCGTGTAAATTTAAAGCGTGATTACCGTCAAGAACTGGAATTGCATTGACGTTCAACCATACGTGCGATTAACATTACATGATAGTCTGGTTACTAATGCCAACTTGGAACTATAGGTCCATTACAGAATAAAGGTGATACACGAGTCCTACTAAGTGCTAAGCGACCTAATTCTCATCATGATCACTATCGAGGTCAGACGCAGAATCATCTCCTTCCTCAGGTTCTACTTCTTCTTCAGGTGCCACTTCTTCTTCTTTGTACTCTTCTAGATCCATTTCTGCGGCTCCAGGTGGTACATATGGGTGGAGCTGATTGTGCAGTAGATGAACCTCTTCATGCAGATTATCGTTGTATTCTTCCGCATTGGCCAGCTGCTGTCCTAGCTCAAACTGTCGAGCCCTCAGGACATCTTCCCTGGACCAAGCTGCATTTCGCTGGTGAGTTAACCGGGTCATTTCTTTAGTGAGCCTCTCTATCTCGGCGTCGTGCTCCCTCTGAAGCTGACGTCGGTCTTCGCGGGCATGACCAAGAGCACCAGACACACGTCTGAGGCTACCTTCAACTCCCTCTAACACTCTCATCACTGCGAACATGGCGCTCATGGCAGGGTTATCGCTGTTCTGCCCTTCTGCTGCACCAATCTCCAAAGATCTTCCTCTTGCCTGCTGCCATGAGTCAGTGGAGGGATTACCTCTTGGAAAGACTCCAACCATAGTGGCTGCCAGCTCCTGAGGAAAACGATCCATGATATCCCTCAGGATCCCAAAGGCTGCCCTGCCAGCTGCTTCTTCAGCAGTCCTGCCAGTCGACTCATAACACCAACCTGTCCACTCAGAATCGTCACCTCGGGGATGGACAATGGCCTCCACAGTAACTAAGAGACCTTCTCCCAACCGCTCATTTGCCCAAAAGTAGCGGGGTTCCATTCCATCGGGATAACCTACATAGCTGAGCACTCTCCACAAGAGTGTAGGCATCCCAAACTCTCCAAGGAACATGTGACGTTGACGGGTACGTGGAGCCAGCTGACGGCTAGGAGCTCTGCCTCTGGTGGACTTGCGAGCAGTCTGCTTGGTGCGTGCCATCTGCACCATCAACATGTACCCTTTTGTGAGACAATGCCATAATGGATAAGAGTTACATAACCGAGTAAGAATTTTATAAGGGGAGGAACCATGTAGTTTTGTGAATGGTAATTTAACATGATGCATGCTTGTTCCGTACGTCCTTACAAACTTAGGAAAAATTTGTTTCTAATGGTAGACACGGTGGCATACATACGTTCTCTCATATAGATCGTAACTAGTCGAACTACACGTTTCGTTGTTAGTGTACCTACATAAAATTTCATTTTAGCCCTAAACCCATAATGAAATATGCAGAATGTAATTGTAAATACTTTCATATATGTATCCCCATACATATACTTCCATATCAATCTACCCAACAATAATTTAAACCCACAAGTAAATACGTACCATGTACACATGCAAGCATGCATACATAGCCGTACCAAAGCTAACTCTTCCCGACCGCACGCTCACATCTTGCGGTCATACACTCATCTTACCTTGGCGTAGAGGCATTTGATCCATACATTACCACTCAAGTGAATGGCATCCATACTATAGCACGCCGTATGGACGACGAAGTAAAAACCCCCATGTTAGTACTTAAATAGCCACCTAATAGTCCTTAATCTGGGCATAAGGAAAGTGATCATTGGCACACTTTAGATTTCAAATACCTATTAAATAACTATTAGTTGCTAGAGAAGGGTTTTTGGAACACAAAAACTTTTATTTTAAATACACTTGTGACAATTAACGTTGAATCCTGCTCTGATACCAGCTGTCGCAGAACCGACCAATTTATAAGAATACAAGTATAATGGCAATCCGCAAGCGGTCGCACTGTCATACTTGAACTCATATAAACCCGGTAGTCCGTCGAGTACCACGACGGGTCTCGATAAACGATTTACAACAACCAAGATCGTACAGGATTCAACATACATGCCACATATTACATACGGTTCGCAGATACTTTTCATCATCAGAGTACGAATAAAAAGTTATTACAAACTGAGTTTGGTAAACAAAGCGGAAGCAAATAAGTTCAAAGATAAAGTTTCCAACATAGTTTGATACAGTGCTAGCCAGATCACGGTCCACAAAAGCAAAGATAGGAATTACTAAAGAAGCCTGCCCAAGGCTTACTCCTCATCCACAGCGGGATAGAAGCAACTCTTGCAATAACCATGATACACAGTGCCATCTGCAACAATGGGAAAATAAACCCTGAGTACGAGAATGTACTCAGCTAGACTTACCCGTCATAAACCAAAAATAAAATGACTCCAAGGATTATGCAAGGCTGTATAAGTGGACGTAGCTTGACAACATTTTGCGAAAAAGGCAATTAACCGTTGTACAGTTGTGATTCTTTTATCAAGTTAATTGTAACTATCCATTTCTAGATTAGCAACTATCCTGTGCCAAACATGTGATATATTATTTAGAATCATACCATAGTAACCATAGCAGGTATTGTAGTTCCATATTCATCTGAACCATCATGTTTCATAATATAGTTACTACGATGTTGGGACTAGCCAAGTTTCTCATTATCCGGGAGAGACGGTGATTCGAATCGATTTCAACCAGCTGGGAATTTATTCCTAACACAAACCTAGATCTATCAGCCACGATAGTCTTAGGTCACCTTTGGTACAACCTAGGTACACATTTCGCGGGTCCGTACCGCGCCGCACAATCTGGAACACCAGATGCCAGGATGCTCAGGCCAAGCCTACCCTTGGGCTCAGTCTGATCGTTCCCCGGAAGGAGCGCACAACAGAACGGTTCCCGGCCTGAGTTGAATTACTCGGCTTCGCGGTCGGAACGAGTTATCCGGCCAGCTAAGTGAGAGGCATGCGTTCAATCTTGTCAGAAGCGCCAACAACGGTACGGTCCTTAATCGACACAGACGGGGATAAATCCACACCCAAGACCTCCATGTCTTGTTGCTTCTCTATCGACTTCCCGTCCGGTCTCAATTTATTTTTACCACATGGTTCTGTTCCACGATAGCAGATATAGCCAACCGTGCTCCGGTATCCACCTATCTCTCGCAGGTGACAGGACATCACCCGACTTCTACCGGTCTAAGCATGGCTAAGCATATATTCGATCCTGGACCTATACCGGTTAAAGGGTTAATATCTGGACAAGGAATGTACATGCATCAAGTGGTTTCATTCAACTCTTATACCTAATGCATCAATCATAAATACATAAGTAAACATTTGTAAATTACTGGGAGACTTATAATGCTCCGGGGCTTGCCTCGCAGAAAGGAAGTAGGGCGGTGGTCAGGGCACTCCGGAAGCTCTTCAGGGTTCTGCTCCACGCCTTCGGGAGCGGGGGCTTGCGGATTCTCCTGCGGGTTCCCTTCCTCTGCTTCTTCGAATTCCAGCAACGTGATCTCTTCCTCCGATCCTAGATGCATGAGTATGGTATGAGTATTACGAATGCATAATGTTAACAAGTGCATCGCGTTGTTTGAGTAGGTGCATATCTCTTCTCGATTACTACTTAACTATTTCTACAATGCATCGACTACACCACAACCAGCAGCTACTTGTTTCACTCATAACTAGAGTTCTACAAATTCAAAAACAGTGATCCTAGACTTTCTGGAAAGCTTATCAAATTCTCTACAACTTTGTTATTAACCATTTTTACAGTCTACATTAGTTTCAACATGCAACTCATCATATTCTAGAATCAGTCCGGAAATGATTTAACATGCTATATAAAGTAAGAATACTTCTACTTTATGTAATCATTCCAAATTTGACAAACTAGAACCTACCAACAGTGTAAGCATACCAATTACAGTTAAGATGATATAATGGTGAAGCCCAAACTATTTATTAAAATGCCTTTATTATTTTATTTAGATATCTAGGTTAAATAATAAACATATATCAGATGTACTTCATAAATTCTCAAAAATTTACAGTGCCTCACTAATGCTATCAAAGGACTACCATAAAAATTTCATATCATTTTACTAAGTAGAACATTCTATATAAAAATGATAAGGCAGCAAGGCTTAAAATAGCATAAATGGAAAATCCTATTGAAAAGTGTCAAACAACAGATTTCTTATTTTTCTTAACATCCATATGGTACTAGTATCACCTCCAACAAATTTCATGAATTTTGGACTCATAATTAATTTATAAAAATTCATGCAAGGATTAACTATTTATAAAAGAAAAATCTATAACTATAGATCTACACATGCACTGGTCCTCAAATTTTTACCCAAGCTCATGTATGACAAGAATAGCCTACCACAAAAATTTCATAATTTTTGGAGCACAGGAACTCTAGATATAAAATAAACAAATTTAAATACATTCAAAAGCACATTTCAAATCCTGATTTAAATCTCCATAAATTTCCACTGTTGAAGCTAAGAACATATTTTTCTTAAATACTACATTTCCTAAGGAACACTCACAAATTTATGTCACAATTTTTGGAGCTATCAAACTAAAGATACAAAAATAACAAAACATACTTGAATCTGGAATTTTTGAACTATCCCTAAAA
This sequence comes from Miscanthus floridulus, assembly GCF_019320115.1. Taxonomy (NCBI): domain Eukaryota; kingdom Viridiplantae; phylum Streptophyta; class Magnoliopsida; order Poales; family Poaceae; genus Miscanthus; species Miscanthus floridulus. The sequence continues at coordinate 60,955,186 of NC_089593.1, forward strand.
CCTAGAGTCGCTGACAGCAGGGACCCACTCGTCAGATGGACCCACCGGTCAGCGAGACCAAAGCAGAGCTGGCGGCGCTGCTCGGCTGACGCGGCGAGAACTCGATGGCGGTGAGTTCGCCGGTGGTGACATCATCACCATACGACCTACATGACCTAGCGCGTTGATTGGTATACTTGGCCGGCCCTATCATCGCCACCCGTGACGACGGCGGCGGCCATGGTGGAATGGCGGGGATGGACCACGGCGGTACGCCGGTGGGGGCTACGATGGTTCGACCTAAAGCTCGGACGAGCACCAGTGGACTACAAGGAAGCTAGTGCGCGCGCTCTCGTGGCCTGAGGTGGTCGGGTTGGGCCTGGCCACGGCGACGGGGGTGGCGGAGGAGCTTCGGCGAGGCGGTGTGCGGGGCTAGAGCTCACCGAGCTAGAACGGCGGGCACTGGCTGGCGCAGGGAGTTGCGGGGAAGACGGCGATGCAGTTGCGGTGATGGAGAAGCGGCTAGGCGCGGCTTGTGTCGTCAACGACGACGGTGGCGCTGCGGGAGCTCGACGGCTGTGCTTGCGGGTGCTGCGGACGGCGAAGGAGACCGAGGCAAAGTGAAAATGGAGCGTGGCTGAGTGCGGGCGGGTGCTGGGGACTTGAAGGCGCGCGCCTGCCTGCCTTGGCCGCGCTGGACAGAGCGCCGGCGACGCGCGGCCAGCCGCGACGTCCACGCGGCGCGCGGACTCTGCTCCGGTCGGCCACTGAAGAACGGACGATTCAGTTCGTCAGTCGCCCGAGCAGTGCCTGACAACGTGTTTTCAAGTTGATTTACCGGCTAAACCGTGGCTCCAACTCGTAAACCGTCTTAACAAAAATCCTAGCCCTATGTACCAGCTTCAACTTTGGTTCAAGTACCTCGTTCTAATTCACAACAGAGACGGAGTAATATCATCACTTAGATAGGGCTGTCAGGCTGTCAGTCGAGCAAACACTTAGAAAATTTTTGAAGTGCTGAAAACAGTAAAAAGCTGATTTTTGTGAGTCCAATTCAAACATGTTAGAAGCTAAATCAGTCCATGACATAAAAATAAAAGTTGTTCCTTATGTCAAACACTACAACTTTGCTTTAGTGAGCTCCTCCATGCAAGGTCCCTAACACCTAGTTCAACTTTAGTCAAACATGTCACTTTGAAATCATGATGCATACACCAACCATGGCTAAATGACCAAACTAGCCTTAGCACTAAATACCAAAGTTGTTCCTAATGATATCCTAAGCATGTTTAAACAATTTGCAAGGTCATTTAAGCATTTCATGTAGTAGTCACTCATAGAGCTATTGAAAGTAATCACATGAAATATCACTTAAGTGCTTGGTCATGAAATGTGGCCTTCATGAACAAGGTTCCTTTTGTTAACCTAAGTATAGCTAAGGTGTTTTAGTGACCAACATTACCCACTTGCATCCATTTGCACATGATCATATGCATATGTTCCAAGAAACACGAGATAACAAGCAATGTCTCATATGTTTCGATCAAATGTTTCAATTGTAAATGATGATTTATGAATGCTTGATGCTCATGCTCATGTTATGCAAGTCAAGTTATGCAAGGCTAACACCCGAGGTGTTACAAGTGAGCGGTCGACACAACGGGGACTAGCGTGTTGGCAAACACGTGAACCTCGGGAGAAAAATCATCGTGTCAACCTTGTTCTTCCCGTTGGTTTGCATCCCCGTTACACAAGCTTGCGTTTACTTTCATATACATTAAGCTTGTGTTGTTGCTTTTGTAATTAGTTAGCTTGTGTAGCTTGCTAGTTACCTTCATGCTTGAGTAGCATAGAAGTAGCTCCCTTGCGTGGCTAATTTGATTTGTGTAACCTTGTTAGTCACATTACTTAGTTTGTGTAGCTAAGTATTTGCGCTCTCTAATTAGGCATTGGTTGCCTTGTTATTGAGCATTGCTAGTGAGCTTAGTTAGCTTTGTGCTTTTGCTTACTAGCATGTGTAGAAGCTCCCTTGTCACTTAAAGTACTAGTGGCATAGGTTTGTGTAACCTTGCTCCTAGAATTGTTTAGGAGAGCTCTAACTAGCCCGGCACCTTTGTTGCATAATTGTTTTCTTTGCAAGGTGCTAGTGAACATATATAGTGGGGTGTAGTCTTGGCTAGACCGTTAGTTTAAATTCCGCATTTGTATCAGTTAGCCGACGCGATTAAGTTCTAGAAAAGACTATTCACCCCCCCTCTAGTCGCCATCTCGACCCTTCACTCTTGTTCTTCTGATGTGTGATGACATTATTATTATTTAAGTGGATACATCCTTTTAGAATTTGGCGATTTGGTAAGTTCAGACGGTCATTTCTAAATTTCATATGATTATTTATCAATTATTATATCATTGTTGATTTTAATCCCACTCCCTATCAGATAGATCTGATTAGATATTGATCCCAAGATACTCTAATTTATCTCTCCATTCTCCAGTAAGTAGCAATGCTACTTTCCCATTCCTTACATTCCAACTGAATTTGATTTTGGTAATGTAGCTTTGTTGGGATCCTCGGTTATCTGGTATGCACTTCTGTTGTCAAACATTTGTTTCATCTAAACCTCTGAACTATTCTATCTGCAGTTGCTTTAACTATATACATTGAAGAGTTGCCAGTTCCGACTGTAATGCACATTTTGTTTTCCAAAGAGCAATGCACTTGCTTTGGAAATTCATAAGTTGCAATACTGTATAACTCTAAGGCTTCGTTTTAACTTTGCCATGCCATAATATGAAATTCTGAACTTGCATGCGTGTAATCTAGCATGATATAAGGCTTGGAACATCTCAGGATCAACAAGTATACAAGATGTATCAGGAAGCATGCGAAGATGAAGAACCCAGGTTTGATATGTTGAGCCTTCAGAAAACTTACAAGCATGCAACTCCAGCAAAAGAAGTAACCGAGAACCAGAGAGGACTATTTCTCCTTTATCAATCTATTTGCCAACATAACAATACTAATTAATTACAATAAGAATCTAAATTAGACACTTGAAAGGTAGATTAACTAAGAGCATAAGAACATGATATACATGTTTCAGTGTCCACACAAGCCAACAAAAGGATGGCGCGGCAATGCCGCGCCCGTGTCTTTCTAGTATATTATGAGTTTGCATCCTCTATAATACACGAGTGCGTGCGCGAACAGTATGTTCCGACGAAAGGGGCTACCACTACTTTGATCAGCGAAAATTTCCTCAAGATCCATCGTTAGGCCAAGAACTAACAACTCGACCTCCACGGTCTTCTGAAACTCGAATATCATATAATGAGTTCATGAAAAATGCTCGCGCTTGTATGTTTGTGAGCTTGCTGGCTCAGCTAGTTCCGCTGCTCCATACACGCACCATGCATTCCCATGCGTGTGCCCGATAGACAGAAAGAATGTGCATACGTATGCGCATGTAGCCACACGAAAGGGACCTTAGGTAACAGTACGTGTTCAGAAGAGAAAAGCTAGCTAGCTAGCTAGCGCGCATGAAATAAGCCTTCGGACGACCCCAGCGCATTGCGACGGAAAAGTCTAGAAGACGAGAGATTAATTGAACGAAGCCGGTTCATATTGCGAGAACAAACGAAGCGCGCCCGATATTATCTGAACCAGCGAACAAACTAAGATCGGAAGAATGAAGCCGAGATGCTTCGTGTGTGTGGCATGCATATGCATGCTTCATGGCAACAACTGGAATTTGCTTCATGCATGATATTTTTTTTAATTTTGAAATAAATTTGCTTCATGAATCATGATGAATGCATGGTTCCACGATGGAGCTCCGATCAATGCAAGTTTCTCAATGGCATTGTGTTTAATCATACTTCCCTTTTTAGGTTTGTTGACGCAAAAATATGGTGATGCGTCTTACACACAGCAAGCCAGAACAATCTGAGCGAGGTCAACCCGTAGATCTTGCTTGGCTTCACAACAGGACCAGTCGATCCTGAAAATCTCGAAAGGCATGCCAGTCAATTTGACCTGCAATTGACAAGGAGAGGAAGTTTTATCAGTAGTTTAGGGTGGAACATGCCGGTTTTGTCCAAACAGTTCTAAGTGTGCTGCTTCGAGAGCAGCCAAACAGAAGAATCGACTAAATAGCCGATACGAGGAGAAATCGACTGTTAAGGACTGTGATGTTTGTAGTTCATGATTGATTTATGATAGTGTACGGTGCACCCAGATATAAGTAATATCATCGTCTAGATAGATATAACCAGCGTAAAGCATTGAGCCGATAAGTTTAACGAGGAAAGATATAACATGCGAACAAAACGACTGTCTAGTACAAACGAATCTACAAACGCTCTGAATCTGATCTGTTTTCATCAACAGTGAGGTTCGACCGGGTCGATACAGCCATGATAATGATAACAAACTAAAGCCAAAGAATCCATAAAACAATCTATATATTGACAGGTTCATAAAAAAGCATGCTATAGGTGTGAAGGCACAGACGAATCAGCTAAAATAGTCGATGCATGCATAACAAACAAACAGAGTACATATCGCGATCACGAACAAAAGCACTAATCGATAATCTCTAATCTAAAGTCTTACCAGTGAGGTTCGACCGGATGAATGCAGCTATGGTAGTGTCATTAGATTAGATCTCATTAACTAGTGAGTTCATGCAAGATCGAAAACATGCCTTTGAATGCATACTGTGCTTGATTGGAATAGAGGTAAAACCGTCGATCTAGCAGAATTAAGCCATCAATTATGAGATTCAAAGTGTGACCAGACTATAAGACGACAATTATAATGATATGATGCTGATCTATCTCTATCTCAATCAGATGATTTGTTATAATTAATGAAACAATAATTATAACAAGATCGATAACTGGTGAATCAATCAAGAACCGCCAGAAAAATCTTACTAATCTTAGAAGATTCGATAACTGGTGATATTGTATTAAACAATAAGTTATTTAACACAAGATCAATAACTTTGATCTATATTATGATCCATAAGAGATCAATCAGCTGATACAGCCTTACGAATAATGATACAGATCGATAACTAAATTATACTATACTCGTAAAAGATCAATCGGCTGATGCAGCTTTACAAGCATAATATAAGTCGTGACGGTACTCACAGACAAGCCGGAGGTCGATCAGTCGATGCAGCCCTGCTTGTTGAAGAACTCGTCGAGATCTATAGTACTCCTACACCTAAGGGTTGGCGTGAAGCCAAAAAAAAGTAATTGTATTGATTGGTTGTTCGTCTTTACAATAACCGGGGTCCAATATTTATACCCGAAACCTAAACGTGAATCCTACTCAAATATGACTCATTACAATTTTTGGAACAAAAGAAAATATTCCTAACTTAAAAATAACTTGAACTCTAATCTTTTTTCTTTTTTAGAGTTCGACATATTTTTCTCCGACGCCATCCGTACGTAGTCTATTGACGTTGTCTGTTGACGTCATCTATAAAATAGTCGATTCCGGCACTGCATCAAAACCAGCCGATATCGATTCATAGCTTGTTCGGCTAAGCAAGTTCGGCTTGTTTTTTCCAGCCAGAGCAGTGTTTTTCTCTCACAAAATTTCAGCATGAAGAGTGCTTTATTTCATCCCAGCTGAACACCCAATCACATCCGATCAATTCCTTGATGATACAATTTTAGAAGTTTCAAGTTCCCGCTTTCTTCTTTTCAGATTTTGGTGTAAACAAGATCCATTAGCAATAATTATTACGTGGTTGTTAGCACTATGGAACTGGACGATAGCTTTATTAGCGGGGCCATACTGTATTAGCTAAGCTATTAGTTGAGCTTCATTTGGATCTTCTATCTAGTATAGTACTTATTCGTTTGGAAAAAAAAAACATGCATGTTAATAATCTTTTAATAATTTGGAAGCTGTTTAGGTATCGTTTGGCAGAACGTTAAAACTTCTCTGAAAAACTAAAACGCGGTCAAAATAAGTTGGCTGGCTCAACTTCAACGGTTTAGTACAAATATGTGTTGTGTGCAGAAACGTGGCAAGAAAAAAAAATGTAAAAAGACATGTTGTTAGCCTTTCAGTCTCAATTTATTTTTGTCGTAGACAGCTTATAAACTATAAGTAACAAATATGCCCCTAGTCATTACTGTAGCTCCTTTTTCGGTGTTTAATAATACTAAATGCAGCTGCATGTGTGATGTGAATAGTAGGCAGCATTAATAATACTAAATGCAGTTCATTCGCGTTTCCTCTAGGCTTGACGTTAGTTGTCCTGGACATAATAGTAGGCAGCATTAATAAACATGCATGAGCGACCGGATTGTAAAATAAACTAAAATACTGTTCCAGCTGATTGGTGTGAGATGAATACTGTTTGGGTGAAATCACTGTTCACATGACACAGTGATCCGTGAGGGGCTAGCCATCCCGCCACCGACCAGCCAGCCAAACAGCCTCATTATGACCTTTTTTTTTTTTGCAAACGTGCGTAAGCACGTATTTTATAACATAATTATCTAAGAATATATGGCCCGTTCGCGTGTCCTTAAATTCATCTTGATCCGTTTTTTTTATCCGGAACAGTATTTTCCTCTCACAGATTTCTCTAAACCATCCAAATTTCTCCAGAACCATACCATCCGAATGGACCCCACACAAACACACACACACACACACACACACACATATATATATATATATATATATATATATATATATATATATGGATTGCATACCATATGAAAGACAAGCCATCTTCTCAACATTGGTCTCTTTATTTTTACCATTTTACCTCTCTATAGTTCAGAGTAGAGCCGGGGTGTTCCAAACAGACATATTTGATTGAATATGTTTTTACTTGCATTTGTTTATCTCAAAATCATTTCCGGAGGGGTCTCTATCAAGATGAATAAGAATTTCAGGTTTTCAGGGGTGCAAATCAGAAAATATCCAGCATCCATCCAACCAAACTCCTCTCGGGCGCTTTAAAATCCTCTTCACTTCAGTGTGTCACCATCTCCAATTGCCATTGGCCAGCACCCGTCGCCGGTCCGATGGCCGCCAGCTCCGGCGACCACACTGCCAGTGGCGGCGGCGTTGGATGCGCAAGTGGGGAGGAAAGCGCGTGCTCCACACCCTTCGTAAGCGCGCTGTCCAGCCCCGACCGCGACCCGTCGTTCTCCGCTGCGGGTTGCTTCTACAGCGCGCCGTCCAGCCCCGCCCGCGACCCGTCGTTCTCCGCTGCCGGTTGCTTCTACAGCGCGCCGGCGAGCCCCGCGCGCGGCGGCCCCGGCACTGCGGATGAGTACGACGGCTGCGAGCTGGGATTCGACTTCGACTTCTCGCGCTGCCCGTCTCCCGCCGCGGCGGCGATGTCCTCCGCCGACGAGCTCTTCCACAACGGCCAGATCCGGCCAATGCGGCTCACGTCCTTCCTGCTCCGCCCGCAGGCGCTCCCGTCTCTCGACGGAGACGTCCCCCCGCCACCGCAGCCGCCGCCTTCGGAGCAGCCGCCGCCGCACGAGCGCGGCCGTCTCCGCCGGAGCCCGCCCGTGCACCGCCGGTACCGCTCCCTCTCCCCGTTCCGCGCCCGCTGGCTATCGCCGTCGTCGTCGCCTGCCCCGGCGGCTCAGTCCGTGGAGCCAGCAGCGGCGGGCGAGGCCGAGGCGGCCCCGTCGGCGTCGCGGTCGTCGTCGTCCTCCTCGACGGCGTCCTCTGCTTCCTCCTCGTCGTCAAGAAGCTACTACCGCAGGTGGGGTTTCTTGAAGGACATCCTCCACCGGAGCAAGTCCGACGGCGGCGAGCGCCCACCTCTCCCCTCCAACCCGTCGCCTCCGCTGCCGCCGGCGGCGCCCAAGAGGAACCCCTCCCCGTCGGCATCACGAGGCCGCGGGAGGGCGAGGAGGTCGGCGCATGCGCGGCTGTACGAGGCCCGGCGCGCAGAGGCGGAGGAGATGCGGCGGCGCACGTTCCTGCCATACCGGCAGGGCGGCCTCCTCCTCGGCTGCCTCGGGCTCGGTTCCCTCGGCTTCGGCGCCATGCACGGCCTCGCGGCCCCGGCCGCGGCCGGCAAGGCCAGACCGTGATGCGTGCCGTCGCCAACCCCACCTCCGTGAACCCCTTCTCTGCTCTTCCGACTTGAGCGGCCGTTCTTGGAGCTCAACTGTTCATGGCTTAGCTTAGTGTTTAGTAAGTATGTAGTGTTAAGTGAGTGGCTGGGACAAAAAAGGTTTTGTCTTTTTTTTTTTTGTTGTATAGAAAAGGGATCAGTGGGCTGTTTGATCTCTGTTTGTAGTAATCTTACAGTGATGTATTTTTAAGTGTTGATGACTGCTGAAAATGTTGGTCGTCTGCTGGTGATTCTTTGGTCTGGTTGGAGTTATTTGGCTGACATGTCACTGTGGTGATATGGGAAGAACCAGGAACTGAAATGTCGCGCTCTAGGCTCTAGCACTGAGCTCTTGTGTGATGCAGACATGTTTCCAAGGTTTCCTTTCCAAGGTCGTTGGGCAGTCCATGCCATTTTGTTCGGCTGATATTAAAGTCGGACAAGCTGTTTTGTTTTAAAAGAAAAATACTGTAGATTATAGCTGATAAGTTCAAACGAACAGGCTAATAGAAAGCTGATGTTCAGCGTGTCGCTCAAAATACAGTGATGGTAGCAAGAACACATGATCCTTTTCTTGGTTTCAGAAGATTCTATTTTTTTTTGGATGGTTGGTTTCAGAAGATTCATCCTTACACATTGCCATGTTTGTAATTGTGTTGGATCTGAATGATATTAGTAACGATGAAGATTAACAGTAACAAGAATCTGGTACTGAGATACTCCTGTTTCCTCCGGTCACTGCGTAGGTCTGTCTCCACTGTGGCTGCTTCACACATTCTGATACGAATGAATGAGGCACATCTGATGGTAGGTGAGCTGGGTGTCCCCAAAAACTCTCATCTTCCAGCAGGTTCCAGCCTACAGCCTGTTCAGTTAAAACGATCGTTTACGACAAGCCATAGCCAAACGAATATGCTACTAGTTACCAGCAGTGCACTAAGAGCAAGTATAACAGTAGGTTGTAAGCCGGCTGAATATTGAGGTGGAAAAAAGAGAAGAGAAGCGGGTTGTAAACTTATAGCCGGCTTAGACACAACAACTGAGAAATTCTTTAAGAGAGACAAGTGGATCATGTATTAATAGTGAATGGGCCAAGCAAAGGTTGCAAAGATCCCTACACCTAACTTGCTGACTATATTATTAGACTTGCTCTAATGTTGTCGCTAACTACTCCTACTAGTATGTACACTCCTGTATTGGGAGGACAGGGGCAGCTGAAATGATGGTTCTTTTTTATCCTGCTCCCTCTTTGGTTCAGTAACTTCCAAGACTACTCATGACACCATGTGAGTAAATCCAGAAGGTTTGCAATATTCTTTTGTTAGAGAATGATATTGGGTGATAGACACTACTTAATATTATTTTACAGTAAGATATTTTACATAATGTTATTTTTTTGTTAGAGAATAGTTAGCTCTTAGGCACTATATGTATTAAAACAATAGTTTTTAGGAGATGAAAGAAAAGCTAAAAATGGCATTATTCACCTCACTTTTCTACCATAAGCTTTAATAGTTATCTAAAAAAATTATAACTTTTGTATATAAAGTCAGATGAAGACGAACTTTATATAAAAAAAAGTAGAGCTCAATGAGATCTACAACTTTATAGATGACAATTTTTTGATTTAAAATTATTTGGAGTGCCACAAATTCTTTTTAAATTGTCAAATTTTGAAATTCAAATTTTAAAATTTTCAAACGACTTGAGATGTTGGCATAGTTTATACAAAGTTATAGTTTATCAATATGATCTATAACTTTGTAGTTTACAAATTTTATATAAAATATTAGCTTTTGGTCCCAAAATAAGTGCACTTATAAGTATGGTCCACTTAGTTTATAGTAGGTTACTTTCTCTATTTCTTAAATCCAATCATTACATGCTAAAATAGGTTTCGATAGGGGTAAAAGCATCTTCAAGAGCCTTTCTAAATCTTAGTGTCTAAATCATTATTTAGAGAGTTATTTGCATAAAAATCGCTTTCTATATCTTTTCACTCTCCAACAACTTTTCTATATATCATGCGCACTCTAGATAATCATTCTCGTCTTCTATTTTTAGCTAGCGAAAAATCTGGAATAGAAGATTGTTATATTTGCATAACTATTTGGAGAAGTTGTTGAGGGTATTTTACATCAAAATCTCTATTCTTATCATATAGAAAGTTTCTTGGAGACGCTCTAAAACGTAATTTCTAGTAATATTGATCACATTTACACTCTAGAAAAACGGATCTTTATTTTTCGAGTAATGATGAGCTGCTCCTCTCGGCATTGATTGGCGAAGCCGCGAAGGTTGTTTTGCAGTTGTAGCTGGGGCTCGATCAGTGTATTCATTGTGTTGTTGCCTTGTTGGATCTTCGGCAGCCAGCAGTCAAGAATCTGGTAAAAGCCTTCAAGAGCTTTTTGCTAACAAGACATGGAGAAAGTTGCTAAAAGCCATGAGTGATCACTGATAAAAGTTGGCCTGCAAAATGCAGTGCTGGTAGATCTCTCTTTTTTCCCCTTGTGATTTTCCACTCGTTTCAGCATGAAAGATTTTGGCAGGTGCAAGGCCAAACAGGCCCCCTGCTGCACTTTGCATGCAGAGCAAATGGGATATGAGGCCTTGTTTAGTTCATCTCCTAAAGTTTACCTTCCATCTCGTTGAATGTTTGAACACATACATGGAGTATTAAATATAGACTAAAAAAATAACTAATTGCACAGTTTATGACTAATTTGCGAGACGAATTTTTTAAGCCTAATTAACCCACGATTCGACAATGTGATGCTCCAGTAACATATGCGCTAATGATGGATTAATTAGGCTTATTAAATTAGTCTAATAGATTACTGACGGATTCTGTAATTTATTTTTTAATTAGTATCGACACCTCTACGTGACATTCAAAACTTTACACCCTAAATTTAATCAACGCTGTGCTGTGACAAGAGGAAGAGAAACACGTGTGCCGCAACTGGCTCTGAACAAGAAATGTAGGGAGTATGGATACATTTTTTTTTATACATGTATCTTTTTCAATGTTCCTGTCTGATTCTTGTGCCTTTGGGGTCCATCCGGCGAGGCATGCATGTCATTCCCCATGCCTGCAAGACTGCGACAACAATGCAGAGGACGCCGAGTCAGATGAACCGTGTGGCAATGCGGCATGCCACCATGCCTTCACGAAGACACGAGCAGTAACATATACGGATATACCAGGGCTACTGCTCTGCAGATAGGTAGTTTTGGTTGCAAGACAAGGGCAAAGCAGGACGATTCTGTCTCTGTTTTAAGCGATGGGATGATTTCATTTCCTATTTGGTCGAGAGAAAAAGGATCATTCCTGTCCTGGTTTGAGGGCACCAAAATTTTTTTGAATAAGACTATGACACGTGGGGCCCACATAAACATAATCAGCATTTTTTTTTATTTTCCCTTCTCTGTTTTCCCCTTTCTTCGACATGGGGCCCACAGAGTTGATGGAAGCTTGGGCCGTGTTTAGTTCACCCGATTTGGCGCAGTCGGAAATACAGTAGCATTTTGTTTTTATTTGGTAATAATTGTCCAATCGTTGACTAATTAGGCTCAAAACGTTCGTCTCATAAAGTACAACCAAACTGTGCAATTAGTTTTTTATTTCGTCAATATTTAGTACTCCGTACCGTAAGTTTGATGTGACGAGAAATCTTCTTTTTGCATAGTGCCAAAGTTTGAATTTTGGTGGAACTAAACATGGCCTTGGCCACGTAGTGGGCCCGAGGCCTGAGCTCACCCGCACGGCTACACGTGGCGGGGTCAGCGATGGAGGTCGCCCACGACTGCACATGGCAGGGCCGGCTGCGAACCTCACTCACACGGTGGCGCGCAACGGTGCTGATGGCGGAGGTTGTGCGACCACTCCTCTTCTCCCTCCGCGCCCTCAGGTGCCACGCCGCCGCCTTGCATGCCTCTGGTGATGCCCTCCACCGCGTGGGGTTGCTGGATGCGCCGCCGCCTGCTCCTACTCCATGGATGTCTCGTCAGCCACCAGATCGACATAGTGCAGCCGCGAGGAGGGATGACTCCGTCCATCAAAAAAGCTGGACGCAGAGTCAAGGAATCCACAGAGAATATTCTAAACGGATGTCCTTGAGTCTACAACTCTGATTCAAACACCCTTAAAATGGGTCCATCCTATCTTGTCTCTGGAAATCCCATGAACGAAACACTATCTTAGAATCCTTTGGAACGTAATTTTTTTTTAAAAAAAAATCATCCATAAGTTTATAAAAAGAAGCAGATTTTTTTCACAGAAAGATGTAGAAAATAGAAAAAAAATTCGCGTTTAAAAAGAGGCCTTAGTGGATGGAACCCTATATCGTAACCGTATATCCTTAAACCTTAAACCTTACCCCAGAAACAGAATGCACATCCAGTGAGCGTTCAATGTACATCACAATCCAGCTTACCTTACCCCTTTGGGTTTTTAGTTTGGCTGTTCGAGCTTGTCTTGTTATGAGAACTTATAAGATATATACTGCTACAGTTGAGATTACAAAAGGTGCTGTGAAGAAAAAAGAAATCTTAACTGTATGCGTTTGTTGGAGAAACATGAATATTATATTATACTGACATTGGAGTACGTACGTATCCGGAGAAAATGGCATACAAGGAATTTCTTAAATGAATATTATTATAGAGAAAATTTCCATATTCCACACGTGCTGATCTTCCATTGCTTAATCGCTAAAAATGTCACGTCAGGTAGAAATTTCATAATTATGGGCACTGGACGTGATCTTATTAACAATGTCACGTCATTAGGGGCGCCGCTAGGACAGGATTTCAACAAGAACATTCCTACAGTATTTCTTGCACCTTTGAGAATCACAGGGGTTGATCAGCTAGAATGCATGCAAAATGGCCAACCAAATGATGGCACACAGCCCATTCCAATAGCTAGCCGATATATGATGCTTGTCTAGGGTTTTTTCACCTGAAGACCAGGGTGTCCTCGTCCTCTTTTGACCCGCAAAGAAAGCCTGCCTCTCATCGAATTCCATGCTTTGCGATTGCATCATGACGACGAGGAGCGTCTCTGGCGGTACACGTACCACGACTGACGACCCTACATGCTCGCGCCGAGATGCTTGCTTTTGTTTCCTCTTTCAGATTATTCATTTTTTTTCAGGCAATGTTCAAAATATTGCGTGTTTAAATTGGCCCCACTGTTTTCGCAGCAGATTAATAAATGGTTCTTTATGTACCAGTGTACCACATATATCAAGGTCCTATTACTACCGTGTTATAAAGGACCCAAAATGCGCACAGAATGTGTGCGATTGTTGAACAAGAGTATCTTAAAGCCATAACTGAGTTTGGTGCGTGGGTTGGGAAGGGATCACCAGTCTCTTCTATCACTCTTGATGGGCCGGCCATTAGCAGGCCATTCATGCAGGGGATCTAATCATCACAATAAGTATGCTAATGGCACCGTTCGCTTCGTTGAAAAAACAAACCAAAACACTGTTCCAGCTGATTTATTGCGAGAGAAAAACATTGTTCCGGCTGAAAAAACAAGCCGAAAAGACGGATTATAAGAGAAGCAAAAATGGCGTGGTTCGCTTCACAATATGTAGTGTTACTGTTTTTTTAATGTATTTGTGCACCAATCCATTTGGTCACCGTTTTCTACTTGTAGAATGTCTACTGTGGCATGTACATAACTGAAACTTTTGATAGTCACACGAAAGCACAATTGCACTCACAAAATACATTTAAATGTATTTGAGGCGCTAGGAAAAAAATGTGTAGAACACACAAATTTCAGCAAAGTTGTACAGCACAATGCAAAGGAGCGATGACTGTAGCACGATCGATGCAGAGCAGATGTATATAGTACTATCATGGATGAAGCATGGAGCCACAGTTAGGGATGTATATAGTCCGCCGTAACATCTGGGACAGGAAAGTATATGTTCCAGCAGCGATGTTACAGGAAAGTATATGTCCCGCTCGCAATATTTCTTGCCTGACGGACAGTGGCGGAGCCAGAATTTATACTCAGGGGGCCGGCCGTCAGGAATTATGTTTAGAGGGGGCCGGCTCGGTCTTTTTCATTGTGATAATTTTATTATCCAGTTATGTTTTGTATGATTATATTATCTAGAAGATATTAATAGGTATATATGACAAGAATTTTATATAATCTCCCTCTTAATATAAATAAAAAATATTAAGTTATACTACTAATTTTTTTTGTTGTGAAACATTGGGGGGGCCATGGCCCCTGCCAGCCCCCCCCCCCCCCCCCCCCCCCCCCTGGCTCCGCCAGTGCTGACGGATTAATACAATCCATAATTTTACATGTCAAACTTCGTAGATGCTTGCAGAACAAATCGCCCTTGAGAATCACACATTCTACGCTTTGCCATGCACAAACCCTCTGTGATGTGTAGCCTATAGTTCAGCAAAGCAGCGGGGACAAATAATCAGTTGTGACCCACCATCAGATTTAGACAATAATATTGATACATATTTAGGACAAATCACATGATTCTCAGAGGCAAATGGTAGAAGCCAATTATAGCAGTTTGTTCTTTGTTTCAGAATTGTATCATGTAACCTCAACAAATCAGGGCAAAAGGGCAAACAGGAGGAATAAGACAACGGAGACTAAACCACTAAATAACAGCCGATCATCTACAGATGAACGCCATCACTGCTAGAGTTCTAGTAGCTGTTAATGTCTTGCATGACATGGCTAATCTTTCGTTCAGATGCTCCCAACCATGCGGCTCTGTAACCTCAAAGTCAAGAGAGCAGACCTACCAAAGAATACAGTGTTAGAATAATCAAAGAGGGATTTGAGCATAGTTAGTTGAATATCTGCTTGTGCATGTGAAAAAGCAAGCTATTCATTCTGCACGTTAATGCAAATTTAAAATCTATCAAAAGGGAGGTATACAAATGATTTAACCCATTGCATTTTTTCCAAGAAAAACAGACACAAATTTCTGCTCTAGTATTCAGGCGCTAGACAAATTTGCCTGTGCTAGTATTCAGGTGCTAGCTACAGCATACAGAGTACGCCAAAACAAAAACAAAATCAATAAGTCTATCAAACTTGATAGCTTTTATATATGCTATTAATGTCAAATTCATCACTAAACTACTATAGAAAGTAGATCACCTAAAAGCACATATCGATGGACATAGAACAATATCTAATTAAGCCTTTTTCTGGATTCACTATATCCAATTGATATGTGATGGAAGGGTCAATGTCGACAGAATATCATTGGCAGTTCTCCGAGGGGTATCCCACGAAGGTAGATTGATCGGCAGAGATATGTGTAATCGAAAACAAGAAGGCAACAGGGATACAAGGGTTAGACAGGTTCGGGCCGTCAGCACGACGTAATACCCTACTCCTGTGGTCTGTTGGATTGTATTGGCTTCGTATGATATTGCCTGTGAAAGCTCTAGTTTGGTTTTGATAAATTGATGAAACCCTAAGTGCTAACCTAGGTTATCAAGTGATCATGAGATAGGTAGCACATTCCAAGTGATGAAGCAAATGAAGACCATGACATGATGATGGTGATGCCATGGTGATGATCAAGTGCTTGGACTTGGAAAGAAAAAAGAGAAAAACAAAAGGCTCAAGGCAAAGGTATAAATGGTAGGAGCTATTTTGTTTTGGTGATCGAGACACTTAGTGAGTGTGATCACATTTAGGATCGATAGCCATACTATTAAGAGGGGTAAAACTCGTATTCAAATGCGGTTATCAAAGTGTCACTAGATGCTCTAACTCATTGCATATGCATTTAGGATCTAGTGGAGTGCTAACACCCTTGGAAATGTTTGTGAAAATATGCTAACACATGTGCACAAGGTGATACACTTGGTGGTTGACATATTTGAGCAAGGGTTAGGAACTTCACCGGCGCCGTATACAAAAAAGATGGAGGTCACTGTAAGTGATTGGACGCTGGTCTCGAAAGGACCGGCGCGTCCAGTCTGTAGAAGCAGCGAAGACGCTGGCGTCGGTCTCTGACCGGACGCTGGGTCACTTAGTGACCGGACGCTGGAGGGTTGCGTCCGGTCATGCTGACGTGGCAGCGCACAGGGAAGACGCCGGGTGACCGGACGCTGGGTGAGTCCGGTCGAGCATGACCAGATGCGTCCGGTCGTGATTTCTCGCTTCTGGATGCTTACTAGAAACGACCGGACGCTGAGGTCCAGCGTCTGGTCACTTCGCAGCAGCGCGTCCGGTCATCACTTGACCGTTGGGATCGAGCACTCAATATTTGAAGAGTGGGGACATGTGGCATACATCGCACGACCGGACGCTGAGGTCCAATGTTCGGTCAATATGACCGGCGCGTCTGGTCGCCCCGTATTCTGTGCAGTGAGGAGCCCAACGGCTCTATTTCGTAGGGGCTTCTATTTAAGCCCCATGGCCGGCTCAAGCTCACTCTCTTGGCCATTTGCATTGACATAGGAACCTTGTGAGCTTAGCCAAAGCACTTCCACTTATCTCCATTATTGATTCATCATCTTTGTGGGATTGGGAGAGAATCCAAGTGCTTTGCTTGAGTGTTTGTATCTAGAGGCACTTGGTGTTCGTGTTTCACTGCGAGTTTCGCTTGTTACTCTTGGTAGTTGCCGCCAATTAGACGGCTTGGAGCAGCGAGGATCGTCGAGCGGGGGTTGGTGATTGTCTCCGGCTCCGATTGTGGTGATTATGAGGGGTTCTTGACCTTTCTCCGGCGGAGATCCGACCACCAAGGGAGTTCCTAGCTTAGCTGGTGACGCTTGCACGAAGAATCCGAGCACCGGGGAGTCCTCGGCTTAGCTGGTGACACTTGCATGAAGAATTCGAGCACTGAGGACCCCAGCGTAGCTGGCGATGAAGTCCATGCGATGAGCAGTCCAACCAACTAGTCGCCGAGCAGGAGTGAGCACCGAGCAGTCCGACCAGTTGGTTGGTGGTGAAGTCCATCTGATAGGTGGTCCAACCACCAAGAGAGTCCCTAGCTTAGCTAGAGATGCTTGCATGAAGAATCCGGATGCCGAGGAATCCCCAGCGTAACTAGTGAGCCCCCAACGTAGCTGATGATTAAACCCATTCGATGAGCAGTCCATCCAACTGGTCGGCGTGCGAAGTGAACGTCGAGCAGGAGTGAGTGTCGAGCAGTCCGACTAGTTGGTTGGCGGTGAAGTCCGTTCGATAGGTGATCCGACCACCAAGGCAGTCCCCAGCTTAGCTGGAGACGCTTGCACGAAGAATCCAGACACTGAGAAGTCCCCAGCGTAGCTAGCGAGCCCCCAGCGTAGCTGACATGAAGCGACGAGCAATCCAAACGCTGAGGAGCCCCCAACTTAGATGGTAAGCCCCCAGCATAGCTAACGATGAAGTACGAGCGACGAACAATCCAGTGAACTAGTTGGCGGCGAAGTAGAAGCGACCGACAAACAATCCGATCAACTAGTCGGCGACAAAGTCCATGAACCTAGCGGTCTGACCAGTTGATCGGTGGAGAAGTCCGAGCACCAGGTGGTCCGACCACCTATGTAACACCCCGGTGTTATGCAGCATTTAGGCACTGCAAACCATGCATATTGTGCATCATCAAGCATCCTAAGTATCCATGCCTAATCATGTAAATAATAACTGAAACTATGCTTCGAAACGTATGAAACATGCTCGTGAAACATGAATGTTGCATACACTTGTTTAGAGTTGTTTTTGCCCTAATTATGCTTGCTAGGTTAGTAAAACAAGTTTGGCTATAATTGTAAATCATCTAAAATTATTTGGCACAGTTTTTGGAGCAAAGTTTGTATTCAAACTTTTGACAAAATATGCATTTGAAATCTTTATTAAAAATGGTAAAAAATTATCCCTATTTAGCTTTCGCTTCCCAATTCAAAATCTATGCAAAATTTTTAGTTGGTCCCTAAAGCAAAGTTGTAGAGGATTAAATTCTAAGCAACTTTTATTTTTGGGACATTTTTAAAAGAAGTCATTTTCTTGCTCAAAATGATATTTGAAAACTGATATTTGGAAATTCCTTGAAAATAGAATTTGAAAAAAGGTTTCTCTCCTTTACTGGGCCGCCTCCTCACTTCTGGCCCGCCAGCCGAAGCCGGCCCACGCTCCGCCCCACGCCACGCCTCCGCTTCGGCCCAGCCCGTTGGCCTGGCCTGCCTCCGTGCTGGCCCGCTCACCCGGCCTGCCTCAGCACGCGCCGCACTGCGCCGCGCCATTCCCGCGCTCGCCGCGTGGCCGCCATGCACCGGCGACGCACGCCGTGCGGCAGCCTCGGCCTGCATCGCCCTCCATGTGCTCCGCCTTCAAAGCTGTCCGAACACGCGCACGCCATCCTGTCTCCTCCTCCTTTCTCTCCAGTTCAGAGCTCCGCGGGAGCTCTCGCCACCGAGCGCTGCCACTGCCCCACCGGCGACGTACCCCTCCTCCCACGCCTTTTTCTTCGATTCTCGCTGCCAGCAGCTCCGCCTTGGGTCCCTGCCTCGATTGCGCTCGCTCACGGCTACCATCGTCGAGGTAAGGGCCGAGCTTGGTCGCCTCCTTCCTCTCCGGCGAGTGCGCTGCCGCGATCGCGTGGACCGTCACGTAACCGGGCCAACTCCACCCTTCCAGTCGGTGCGGCTCAGCGTGGTGTGCACGCTGGCACTGCCTGCGCCACCGGAAGAGCTCGCCGCCGGTGAGCACCGGTCGGCGGGGCTCCTCCCCTGCTCTTGGGTCACTGACCCGTGGGGCTGCAGGGCCCTGCCGTAGTGGCCGGTGGAAGTTCTGGGTGCACAGCACCGGGTGCACCCAACATTTTCGTCGGCTGGTTTTAAAAAGGACTTAAGAAATGCTTTTTCAGAATTCTGTTAAATGCTTTGGAAATTTATAATTTGCTCAAATTTGCTCCAAATTTGTTGAAACAAATTTTGCTAGGTTCCTTGTCACCAGATCTACATGATAAAAATATTGCATACCAATATTGAGATACTTTTCTGTAGAGCTTTATTTAATCCTTGATATTGCTAATATCTTGTAAAATATGTAGTAAAACCTATATGCTTCAGAAAAATATGCTTCCAAGTGTGTTATTCTTCTTGTGTAATGTACTTCCTAGGAAAAATATATGCCATGCATGTCTTGTAGAAAAATTGTGAGATGTAGTTCAAGTGCCTTTAATGGCTGATTTTTGTTATTTTTGCTAGAGAGCAAAATTTGTATAAAACATTCATGTGATAATTTTTGTACAGTGATTATTTCCTGTGTAGAACATAGAAAAAAATATTTCATCTGTTGTTTGACACTTTTCATAGTACAAAGTATTTTCATGTTCATAATCATGCCATAGCTTGTTATTTTTGTGTAGGCTAATCCACTCATTCAAATGCCATAAAAATCTGATGGTAGACTACTTAGGGTAGTACTGTGCTATGGTAATTTTCTAAGATTTTTCTAAGCTATAAAAATAGATGTTGTTATTCAAACCTATTATTAACTAGGGTTAATCAAATGTTGCTTTGTGTATGCTTAAGAAATTAGTGAAGCTTTGGTGTATCTTTGAAGCATTTAATGAGATGTGTTGACTTAGCATATTAGTAGTAGAAGAGAATGCAGTAGATGACATGTGCTTGTAGTATATGTTCTTGGATGATGTTGACTACCTTACATTCAAGCATATCCATTGTGTTCATTTCATCCGATGCACTTTTTGGCATAAGCACTTACGCACATGCATCATACAGGATCGCAAACCGAGAGCCTAGTCGTCATACCCGAGGAGCCCAAGGAGCAGCTTGAGGTGCAGCCACAGGAAGTGACCAAAGCCGATGATGAGGACATTGAGGAACTTTCGGAGTGCCCCGATCACCGCCCGAGCTCCTTCGAGAGAGGCAAGCCCTAGAGCATTTTCTCCCTGGTTTGCCATTATTAATTAAATGATTTACTATTAATTGATGCATTACGTTCAGGAGTTGTTTGCAACCGTTGCTGCATTATACCTTGGCTACCTTTGTTATACTATATCCTTGTTACCCTGGTATTCGCAGTCGAGTCAATGCTTAGCTGGCTTAGACCGGTAGAAGTCGGGTGATTTCCTGTCACCTGCGAGCTATAGGTGGTTACCTGGATCTACTTGGATAACTATGTAGTCATGGTATAACTAAGTGTTAAATGAAGTTGAGACCGGACAGAGACTTACATAGTTTTGGACTGTAGTGCTTTCTGTCCGTGTCGATTAAGGACCAACCATTGTTGGGCCTCGAGTCATGTTGAACGCATGCCTTACATTTAGCTGGCCAAATAAAGTACCTTTCGACCATAAAGCTGGGAGATTATTCGGGCCGAGTAGATTGCCCACAGCGCACTGTGTCGGAGCAGGTGTGGTAGGACACGGGGGCGAGAAGATAAGACCAAAGTGCAGTCGGTCGGCCCCTGGGTACATGTGGTTCCTAGCAAACTCAAGATTTTCTGGATAGTTGACTCGGTGACCGATACCTCACTTTAGCGGGTGAGTGAGGTTTGTGTAAGGAATAAATCACCAGCTGGTTAGGAATCGATTCGAATCGCCATCGCTCCTGGATAGTGAGCACTTGACTTGAGTGACTTCATCATAGTAATGTTGATGGAACACTTGGACAGTTATAATGAATATGACAATATGGAAGTTGTTAATGATCATTGGTTATCATTATTGGCTTAATCACATGCTTGCTCTAGTATTGGTGTAAATGTAGTCGACAGGTTAATAATAATTAACTTGACAATAATGCTTTTGGAAAGGTTCTTGAAATACTAAAAATGCCTCTTTTTGCAAATGAGTCAGCTACCTCACTATAAAGCCCTTCACAATCCTTGGTGTCATTTTATTTTCGGTTATGTCGGGTAAGTCTAGCTGAGTACCTTCTCGTACTCAGGGTTTTATTTCCACTTGTTGCAGATGGGCAGATGTATTATGGCTACTGTATCAACTGCCTTTATCCTGTGATGGGTGATGCTTAGGACCATGGGCATAGTCATTCCTTATTTCTCATCTGATGCTTTTGTTGGAGATGATCATTAGCTGGCACTATATTTGAACTCCGTGTGAGTGTGTGTGGTTTTGAACAAATGGCTTCCGCTACTTCTATTTGAACTCGTTTTGTAATAACTATGTTTAAACTCTGATGTATCTGTGATGCGAACTTTTATGTAATATGTGATGGTGACCGCTAAACTTATTATGATCTTGGCTAGCATGTGAGTTGGTTTGAAATCCTTTGTGATTTTATGGACTACCGGGTTATACGGGCTTAAGTTTGCTAAATCGTCTGCTCTGGCGGATCATTTTCTTACTTAATTTCGTATAATTGGTCGGTTCTGTTACAGCTGGTATCAGAGCATGGTTTAGCGTGTTACTATTCACATGTGTATTTAAAACAAAAAGGCATTGAAAAACGTGATTTCCAAACTAAAAAGTGTGCCAGTAGTCATATCCTTTATGGCTAGTTAAGGACTCTAGGTGGCTTAATTAAGTACTGACTTGGGGTTCTTGCATCATATTTCTTTTTCGTCGCTCATACAGCGTGCTATTGTATGAGTGCCACTTGTTTGAGTGGTAATGAATGGATCATTTGCCTCTACGCCTCGATAAGTGTGAGTTGTGAGAGCATGATCGGATACACCGCCAATCTAGGGTGAATGCTTATATGATGCTAGAGTAATTACATGTTCTACGCATATTTTACAAAGATATCTCCTGTGTGGGTATTCCGTCCGTTGAGGTGATGCCATCAATAGGACGATGGTTCGGGTAGTTACTACCGTTGTACACGTATCTGGGGATTCGTGTAGAGCATGTAGATAAAATTTACTGCTTTTATGCATTCATTGGGAATTGGGCTGAAATGAATCTTCTACAGGTACATAACAACGTTATCGTGTAGAACGTATTAGCTATGTATTTGAGAGATCATTTGTATGCCACCGAATTCGTCGCTAGAAATTATTTATTTCATAAGTTTGTGAGAACGTACGACACATACATACATCATATTACTTGTGCATTTCATTCATGTCATGCATTCCTCCCCTTATAAATTGATTATCTCATTTTGATAAAAGTCGTATCACCAAAAATATGTTCCCACGAAGTAATAAAAGAAATTTTGCTACAGATGGCCCGCACGAAGTAGACTACCCGTAAGTCCACCGGAGGAAGAGCGCCTCGATGTCCATTGGCCCTGAGGGAGCACCGCACCACGGACACCTTCTTGAGCGAGTTTGGCATGCCGACCTTGCTTTGGAGAGTGCTCCATGATGTGGGGTACCCAGAGGGTCAAGAGCTTGTGTACTCTTGAAATGAGAGCTAGTTAGCAGAGGATGGACTTGCAGTGGTAGAGATCATGGTTCCTGCTCTTGGTGATGCTCCAGAATGGGATGGTTGGCACTTGGAGTTTGAGGGTCGCACTCCTGTGGAGGGTGCAGAGGGAGCAGCTTTTCGTGTCATCCAGGATATCATGAGCAGATTTCCCAGTGAGCTTGTAGCAGCTCTAGCTGGCACCTTTCCTAGGGATGATCCTTGTGATGCTATTTGGGTTCAGCCTCAGGGAAGTGCCTTGGTCAGAGGTCTAGCTGAGGGATAGGCTAGCGACAACCATGCTATGAGTGCTATGTTCGCCGCCATCAGAGCGTATGAGGGTCTTGAGAGTACCTACTGGACTTTGACTGGGTTACGTGGTCATGATAAGCTCAAGGTGAGAAAACTGAAGAAGAAGCAGGCACGTGCTATAGCTAGTTTGCAAGAGCAGTTGGCTGATATGAACTTACAGTGAAACCAGGCGGTTGAGAGAGGTGATAGAGCTATGCAGCGGGTGCATACGTTAACTCAAGCCAACAACAATGCAGACCGCATGATTGGACAGTTGGTTCAGGAGAGGAATGAAGCCTGGGACGAGAGGGACCTTCTGCTGCAGAGGGTTGATAAGCTCGAGGAGTACAACATCAACCTGCACGAGGAGTTTCACGCGCTCTACAATGGGGTTGGCCAATATGCTCCTCCAAACGCCGCTGGCATGGACATCGACGATGACGATGAGGACGAGCATGTAGTTTCACCTAGGGGCGATGGTGACGTCTCCGACCCCGACGATGGCCCCGAGGAGTAGGCTAGTTGCCTTGCACTAGTATCTAGGTCCTGTCACGATGACCTTTTCTTTTGTTGGCATGTAACCTAATGTATCTTGCTTCAAACTTATGAGACTTGGCATGTGATTGGAACTTGGCTAGGAATGCGATATCTAAACGCATAAAAGTCCAGTGTATGTATGCTGACAATTTGGTTGTATGGACGCGATGTTTGCTTTTGAAGTAATTTAATTAGTGATGTTGTTTTAATTGGGATGTAATTATTGTGCCTCTGTTTTATTGTATGAATTTATTCTCTCCAGTAAATTCAGTTTGGCATAATTTTTCATTCACTCACAATTATTACAGCTTCACTCAAGCATTACTTGTTGCTGAAATATGCAGATGGCAAACACTCGCCATACCACGTATGAGGCCGCTGAGACCGGTGCTAACGGTGCGAGGACCGGTGGTGGTGGTGGAAACTATGTCAACAACAATGAGCCTCCCCATGAGCCGCATTTGCCACCTCCTCCCCCGTTTACCCCAGAGGTGTTCCTCGCACAGTTGCTCGGGAGTCAGCGCAACATGGAACAATCCCAGAAGAACATGGAGGATTTTCTACGTACCATCGCCAATAATGTTCAGCACAGTAACAATCAGGGTGGTGGCATTGGGGTGAATCAGCACAGCAGCTTCAAAGATTTTATGGACACCAGGCCACCAATATTCAAGGAAGCAACAGAACCACTCGATGCTGAAGAATGGATCAACACTATGAAAGATAAATTCCGTGTGTTGAGGATGATGGAGGTATTGAAAACTGAGTATGCTGCACATCAGTTGCAAGGACCAGCGGGAATGTGGTGGAAGCACCATCACACAACCTTCCCTCCAAATGCTCAGATTTTGTGGAGAGAGTTCGTTGAGGCCTTCCGTGGAGTTTATATTCCACCCGGGCTGACCGAGATGAAGTCGGGAGAGTTCTTAGCGTTGAATCAGGGCACTAAGACCGTGATGCAATATTTGCTTGCTTTCAACAACTTGTGCCGTTATGCTCCCGACATGGTTGACACCGATGCTAAGAGAATCACCAGTTTCAAGAGAGGACTCAATCCAAAGATGATGAAGCATGTGGGTACCAACACCCATGTCAGATTCAATGACTTCATCAGTGATTGTCTGAAGCAGGAAAAGAATAACAACACCAGCACCGCAGCCAAGACTCGCAAGAGAGCCCTATAAGGTGGTCCATCCCAAGTAAGAGCACCTATGGGAGGTCGTCCTCCCTATTGTCCATCTGCACCTGGCGCTAGGTTCAGGCCACCTCAGCAGAGAGGTCAGAATTTCCGTGGACCCCAAAAGCCTTACAAGATGGCAGTATAGTCTAACAAGGCAGCCGCAACTGCGGTACAGGGCAGTTCCAAGAGAGCTGTGGGGTCTGTTGGTACAGTGAGGGGGCCCTGCTACAATTGTGATCAACCCGGCCACTTCTCAAGGTTCTATCCTTATCCGCCCAAGAAGAAGCAATAGACCTATAATGCTCGGGTGCATAGTATGACTGTGGATGAAATTCCTGAGGGAGAGCCCATAACCGCTGGTAAGTTTCCTATCAATGAAAACCCTACAATTATTCTATTTGATTCTAGATCATCGCATTCTTTTATGAGTCAAGCATTTGCACAGAAACATGAACAACTATGCACAGAATTGGGTAATGGTTATCGTATAAGTTCAGTAGGGGCTAATGTCTTGACCAATCGGATGGTTCGAGGGGCAACCCTTGAATTAGGTAGCAGGAAGTTTCGAGTGAACTTGATAGTCATGCCTGGACTAGTACTGGATGTCATTATAGGGATGAATTGGATGAAGGATTGGGGAGCAGTTATATATACAGGAAGTCGGGTACTTACCCTTAAGGATCCCCTGGGTGAGGGTACTTTCCAAGTACCATTGCCTCGGAGAACAGACCTTATAAGTGTGACATGTGCTACTGAAGTCATTCCTATTCATCAGATTCCGATAGTGTGTGAGTTTCTGGATGTATTCCCGGATGAGCTACCTAGTCTTCCGCTAGATAGGGATATTGAGTTTGGAATTGAGTTACTCCCCAGAATAGCTCCGATTTCAAGGAGACCCTATCAGATGCCTCTAGATGAATTAGTTGAGCTAAAGAAGCAACTAGAAGAGTTATCAAAAAAGAGGTTTATCCGACCAAGCAAGTCTGAATGGGAATGTCCCGCCTTGTTTGTGAAGAAGAAGAAAAAGGGCACGTTGAGAATGTGCATGGATTATAGGCCACTTAACGCTATAACCATCAAGAATAAGTATCCCTTGCTTCATATTGATGTTTTATTTGACCAGTTAGCCAAGGCTAAGGTGTTCTCAAAGATAGATTTGAGATCCGGTTACCATCAGATCAAGATTAGGCCACAAGATATACCAAAAACCACATTTTCCACCAGATATGGGTTGTATGAGTATCTTGTCATGTCCTTTGGCTTGACAAATGCTCCTGCATACTTTATATTTTTGATGAATACAATTTTCATGCCAGAATTGGATAAGTTCTTGGTTGTGTTCATTGATGACATTCTGGTGTACTCCGAGAACGAGAAGGATCATAAAGAGCATCTGAGAATTGTCTTGACCAGACTTAGAGACCATAAGCTATATGTGAAGTTTAGCAAATATGAATTCTGGTTGAAGAAAGTTCCTTTCCTTGGTCACATTCTGTCAGAAAATGGAGTTTCAGTCGATCCAAGTAAGGTGCAAGAGGTTATGGATTGGAAGGCACCGACCACAGTTCCTGAGATTAGAAGTTTCTTAGGATTAGCCGGTTACTACCGTCATTTTATACTAGACTTCTCAAAGATTGCCAAGCCAATGACAAGTCTGCTATAAAAAGATCACAAGTTTGTGTGGACAGAGGAGTGTGAAGCAGCTTTCCACACCTTGCGGAAACTATTGACCACTACTCATGTTCTCGCACAACAGGACATTGAGAAACCATTTGATGTGTTTTGCGACGTATCAAAAACTAGATTGGGCTGTGTCCTTATGCAAGAAGGAAGAGTCATTGCTTATGCCTCACGTCAATTGCGAAAGCACGAGGGCAACTATCCGACACATGATCTTGAACTTGCTGCAGTTGTGCATGCTCTAAAAATTTGGAGACATTATCTACTTAGTAATGTGTGCAATATTTTCACAGATCACAAGAGTCTCAAGTACATCTTTACCCAACTAGAGCTGAATATGAGACAACGAAGATGGTTGGAATTGATCAAAGATTACAACTTGAATGTGCAATATCATCCTGGAAAAGCCAATGTAGTGGCAGATGCTTTGAGCAGAAAGTCACATTACTTGAATGTGCAGCCATTACTTGAAGATGGGTTCGATCTAATGCATCCTGCTGTGTTACATAGCATTCAGATTAGTTGCTCTTTGGAGAGTAAGATAATAGAAGGCCAGAAAATCGACAAGGGGATATTCCACATCAAAGAGAAATAAAAGAAAAGCCGTCTAAGCACTTTAGAGTGGATGAACAGGGCGTGTTGTGGTTTGACGACCGTCTTGTGGTTCCCAAGGATCGAGAGCTTAGGAATAAACTCATGGATGAAGCTCACCTTTCTAAGCTATCTATCCATCTGGGAAGTAGTAAGATGTATCAAGAACTAAGACCTCGTTATTGGTGGACCAAAATGAAGAAAGAAGTTATAGCATATGTTGCCAGATGTGACACGTGTTGTAGAGTGAAAGCCATTCATATGAAACCTGCTGGTTTGTTGCAACCTTTGTCAGTCCCTAGTTGGAAGTGGGATGATATAAGTATGGATTTTATCTCGGGTTTGCCCACTACTCAAAAGGGACATGATTCGATTTGGGTGATTGTGGATCGTCTTACCAAGACTGCTCATTTCCTACCTGTCACGACAACTTATCGACCACCTCAATATGCTGAGAAGTATATTATAGAAATTGTGAGGTTGCATGGTATACCAAAGACTATAGTATCTGATAGAGGGCCATAGTTCACGGCTCACTTCTGGGAACATTTGCACAAAGGCTTAGGAACTAGTTTGATTCATAGTACCGCTCATCATCCTCAGACAGATGGTCAGACTGAACAAGTGAATGCTATTCTAGAGGATATGTTAAGAGCCTGTGTGTTGTCTTCTAGGGGATCATGGGAGTCATGGTTACCATTAGTTGAGTTTGCTTACAATAACAGTTATCAAGAAAGCATCCAGATGGCTCCATTCGAAGCTTTGTATGGCAGAAAATGTAGAACACCATTGAATTGGGTCAAGCCAGGAGATAGAAGGTATTATGGCATTGACTTTGTAGAAGAGGCTGAGAAGAAAGTTCATATTATTCAACAAAATATGAAGGCGGCCTAGTCGCGTCAGAAAAGTTATGCAGACAGAAGGAGACCCCTTGTGTTTGAAGTTGGTGACTATGTTTATCTGAAGGTCACGCCAATGAAGAAGAAACGGTTTGGAGTCTAAAGAAACCTTGCCGCTAGATTCGTAGGACCATACAAGATCTTGGAAAGAAGAGG
Organism: Miscanthus floridulus; assembly: GCF_019320115.1. Lineage (NCBI taxonomy): Eukaryota > Viridiplantae > Streptophyta > Magnoliopsida > Poales > Poaceae > Miscanthus > Miscanthus floridulus. The sequence goes on from NC_089593.1 coordinate 60,982,961, forward strand.
TCCAGTAGCTTATAAGTTAGAGTTACCTAAGACAATGAGTACTGTCTTCCTAGTTTTCCATGTATCACATCTCAAGAAGTGTTTATGTGTTCTAGAGGAAAGAATAGAACCTCGAGGCATCCAACTCAAATAAGATTTGGTGTATCGTGAGCAATCGGTCCGTGTGTTAGACACTAAAGAACGTGCTACTCGGAAGAGTGTGGTGAAAACATACAAGATACAGTGGAATCATCATGATGAGGGAGATGCAACTTGGGAAACGAGAGAATATCTATAAAAAGCTTATGAAGATTTTTATAACAAATGGTTCGTAACCCAAATCTCAAGACAGGATTTTTATAAGGGGGGAGGGCTGTAACACTCCGGTGTTATGCCAGCATTTAGGCACTACAAACCATGCATATTGTGCATCATCAAGCATCCTAAGTATACATGCCTAATCATGTAAATAATAACTGAAACCATGATTCGAAACGTATGAAACATGCTCGTGAAACATGAATGTTGCATACACTTGTTTAGAGTTGTTTTTGCCCTAATTATGCTTGCTAGGTTAGTAAAACATGTTTGGCTATAATTGTAAATCATCTAGAATTATTTCGCACAGTTTTTGGAGCAAAGTTTGTATTCAAACTTTTGACAAAATATGCATTTGAAATCATTATTGAAAATGGTCAAAAATTCTCCCTATTTAGCTTTTGCTTCCCAATTCAAAATCTATGCAAAATTTTTAGTTGGTCCCTAAAGCAAAGTTGTAGAGGATTAAATTCTAAGCAACTTTTATTTTTGGGACATTTTCAAAAGAAGTCATTTTCTTACTCAAAATGATATTTGAAAACTGATATTTGGAAATTCCTTGAAAATAGAATTTGAAAAAAGGTTTCTCTCCTTTACTGGGCCGCCTCCTCACTTCTGGCCTGCCAGCCGAAGCTGGCCCACGCTCCGCCCCATGCAGCGCCTCCACTTCAGCCTAGCCCGCCGGCCTAGCCTGCCTCCGCGCTGGCCCGCTCACTCGGCCTGCCTCAGCGCGCGCCGTGCCGCGCCGCGCCGCGTCGTTCCCGCACGCCGCGCCCGACCGCGTCAGGGCGCGCTTGCCGCATGGCTGCCATGCGTCGGCGATGCACGCCGCGCGGCAGCCTCGGCCTGCCTCGCCCTCCATGTGCTCCGCCTTCAAAGCTGTCCGAACGCGCGCACGCCACTCCATCCCGCACGCCATCATGTCTCCTCCTTTCTCTCCAGTTTAGAGCTCCGCGGGAGCTCTCACCACCGAGCGCCGCCGCTGCCCTGCCGGTGACGTACCCCTCCTCCCGTGCCTTTTTCTTCGATTCCCGCCGTCAGCAGCTCCGCCTTGGGTCCCTGCCTCGATTGCGCTCGCTCGCGGCTGCCGTCGTCGAGGAAGGGCCGAGCTTGGCCACCTCCTTCCTCTCTGACGAGTGCGCTACCACGGTCGCGTGGACCGTCACGCCGCCGGGCCAACTCCACCCTTCCGGTCGGTGCGGCTCAGCATGGTGTGCACACTGGCACCGCCTGCGCCGCCGGAAGAGCTCGCCGTTGGTGAGCACCGGTCGGCGGGGCTCCTCCCCTGCTCTCGGGTCACTGACCCATGGGGCTGCAGGGCCCAGCCGCAGTGGCCGGTGGAAGTTCTGGGAGCACAGCACCGGGTGCACCCAGCATTTTCGTCGGCTGGTTTTAAAAAGGATTTAAGAAATGCTTTTTCAGAATTCTGTTAAATGCTTTGGAAATTTATAATTTGCTCAAATTTGCTCCAAATTTGTTGAAACAAATTTTGCTAGGTTTCTTGTCACCAGATCTACATGATAAAAATATTGTATGTCAATATTGAGATACTTTTCTGTAGAGCTTTATTTAATCCTTGATATTGCTAATATCTTGTAAAATGTGTAGTAAAACCTATATGCTTCAGAAAAATATGCTTCCAAGTGTGTTATTCTTCTTGTGTAATGTACTTCCTAGGAAAAATATATGCCATGCATGTCTTGTAGAAAAATTGTGAGATGTAGTTCAAGTGCCTTTAATGGCTGATTTTTGTTATTTTTGCTAGAGAGCAAAATTTGTTTAAAATATGCATGTGATAATTTTTGTACAGTGATTATTTGCTATGTAGAACATAGGAAAAAATATTTTATCTGTTGTTTGACACTTTTCACAGTACAAAGTATTTTCATGTTCATATTCATGCCATAGCTTGTTATTTTTGTGTAGGCTAATCCACTCATCCAAATGCCATAAAAATCTGATGGTAGACTACTTAGGGTAGTACTGTGCTATGGTAATTTTCTAAGATTTTTCTAAGCTATAAAAATAGATGTTGTTATTCAAACCTATTATTAACTAGGATTAATCAAATGTTGCTTTGTGTATGCTTAAGAAATTAGTGAAGCTTTGGTGTATCTTTGAAGCATTTAATGAGATGTGTTGACTTAGCATATTAGTAGTAGAAGAGAATACAGTAGATGACATGTGTTTGTAGTATATGTTCTTGGATGATGTTGACTACCTTGTATTCAAGCATATTCATTGTGTTCATTTTATCCGATGCACTTTTTGGCATAAGCACTTACGCACATGCATCATACAGGATCGCAAACCGAGAGCCCAGTCGTCATACCCAAGGGGCCCGAGGAGCAGCTCGAGGTTCAGCTGCAGGAAGTGACCGAAGCCGACGAGGAGGACATTGAGGAACTTCCGGAGTGCCCCGATCACCGCCCGAGCTTCTTCGAGAGAGGCACGCCCCGGAGCATTTTCTCCCCAGTTTGCCATTATTAATTAAATACTTTACTATTAATTGATGCATTACGTTCAGGAGTTGTTTGCAACCGTTGCTGCAATATACCTTGTCTACCTTTGTTATACTATATCCTTGTTACCCTGGTATCCGCAGTCGAGTCAATGCTTAGCTGGCTTAGACCGGTAGAAGTCGGGTGATTTTCTATCACCTGCGAGCTATAGGTGGTTACCTGGATCTGCTTGGATAACTATGTAGTCATGGTATAACTAAGTGTTAAATGAAGTTGAGACCGGACGGAGACTTACAGAGTTTTGGACTGTAGTGCTTTCCGTCTGTGTCGATTAAGGACCGACCATTATTGGGCCTCGAGTCATATTGAACGCATGCCTTACATTTAGCTGGCCGAATAAAGTACCTTTCGACCGCAAAGCTGGGAGATTATTCGGGCCGAGTAGATTGCCCGCAGCGCACTATGCCGGAGCAGGTGTGGTAGGACACGGGGGCGAGATGATAAGACCAAAGTGCAGTCAGTCGGCCCCCGGGTACATGTGGTTTCTAGCAAACTCGAGATTTCCTAGATAGTTGACTCGGTGACCGATACCTCACTTTAGTGGGTGAGTGAGGTTTGTGTAAGGAATAAATCACCAGCTAGTTAGGAATCGATTCGAATCGCCATCGCTCCTGGATAGTGAGCACTTGACTTGAGTGACTTCATCGTAGTAATGTTGATGGAACACTTGGACAGTTATAATGAATATGACAATATGGAAGTTGTTAATGATCATTGGTTATCATTATTGGCTTAATCACATGCTTGCTCTAGTATAGGTGCAAATGTAGTCGACAGGTTAATAATAATTAACTTGACAATAATGCTTTTGGAAAGGTTCTTGAAATACTAAAAATGCCTCTTTTTGCAAATGAGTCAGCTACTTCACTATAAAGCCCTTCACAATCCTTGGTGTCATTTTATTTTTGGTTATGTCGGGTAAGTCTAGCTGAGTACCTTCTCGTACTCAAGGTTTTATTCCCACTTGTTGCAGATGGGCAGATGTATTACGGCTACTGTATCAATTGCCTTTATCCTGCGATGGGTGATGCTTAGGACCATGGGCATGGTCATTCCTTACGTCTCGTCTGATGCTTTTGTTGGAGATGATCATTAGCTGGCACTGTATTTGAACTCTGTGTGAGTGTGTGTGGTTTTGAACAAATGACTTCCGCTACTTCTATTTGAACTCGTTTTGTAATAACTATGTTTAAACTCTGACGTATCTGTGATGCGAACTTTTATGTAATATGTGATGGTGACCGCTAAACTTATTACGATCTTGGCTGGCATGTGAGTTGGTTTGAAATCCTTCGTGATTTCACGGACTACCGGGTTATACGAGCTTAAGTTTGCTAAATCGTCTGCTCTGGCGGATGCTTTTCTTACTTAATTTCGTATAATTGGTCGGTTCTATTACAACCTAGATGATGATCCTACAGTACAAATGTGTAGAACGGATAGTACATGATGTAAAATATATGAACTCCAGAGAAGAATCAGCAATGGTGATGAAATAGCGTATGCAGCTCGGCGATCAGTTGGTGTGAACACTTAGTGTTATTATGAAGATGTATTTATATTTAATATAAACCACCCGACCAGTTAGTGTGTAGCTGAGTCTCCAGCCCTAGCTAGCCCGTTAACCAAAACGCGGAGCGCGAGGCCCATGTGCGTGTAGGAAGAACAAAGCGTCGTTAAGGAGCCGCTGCCGACCACCCATAACGCAGAGGGCAGACACTCATGCATATGTAGGGAGAAGCCAGAGATAGGGCCATCTCTAGGGACATCCGAGCGTCAATATGACTATTCGGGGGTTCGTCTTAGACTTAGTTCTATTCATCTTTAAGATGGTATACATGAAAGAAAATCGTTTGGTGAACAAACATGGTGAAAACGGCTCGGAGAAACATCATGGAGATATATGAAGGCTGAAGAATATTTAGAAAAATATTAAAGCGTGACTTAGCTTTAAACAGAATGTTTGGTCGGCGGCGTATGGTGTTATCTATTCGGCGTTGACCCGAGTATCCGGCGGGCGATGAGTTTTCGATCTCTTCTGTTCTCGATGGCGGTGAGGCCCCCGAAGATAGTGGCGACCACTTTGTCGTGATCTTGGAAGGCGTTATTGTTGTCCCTAGGTGGTCGGCGAGCTTCTGACCAACCTGATCGATGGATGCGATTAGATCGTCGTTGCCGGTCAGCTTCCTCGAGTAGCGGGGCAGCTGGCGGCGAGCTGTTGGTGAAGGCAACCTCAGAGGTGGTTCCAAGATCAGATCTGATGTTGCAGGGGCTGACATGGCCGGCGCAGAATCGATCTGCATCGGATCGATGATCTCTCCATCTCCGTCAGCATTGATGACCCAAGAGATCGATCCGACCGTAAAGATCTAGCCGGGCTATGGGAAGGACGAGGAGCATGCAAAACGTGTCATCTTGTTCGTCATAGAAACAACACGCACACCCCTATCTGGCGCGCCAACTGTCGACAGAATATCGTCGGTAGTCCTCCGAGGAGTATCCTACGAAGGTAGATTGATCGACAGAGATGCGTGTAATCAAGAACAAGAAGGCAACAGGGACACAAGAGTTAGACAGGTTCAGACCGTCAGCACGACGTAATACCATACTCCTGTGGTCTGTTGGATTGTATTGACTTCGTATGATATTGCATGTCATCAGATATGGGGATATCAACTAGGAACACCTGCCCCTCCTTATATGCTCTGGAGGGATAGGGTTACAAAGAAAATATCCTATTTGGTACTATACAATATCTTAGGGGGTGTTTGTGTTTCTTCTCTTAAATTTTAGTCGCTGCCCATCGGATGTTTGAACACATGCATAGAGTATTAAATATAGACTAATTATGAAACAAAATGCATAACTTGCGACTAATTTGCGAGACGAATCTTTTAAGCCTAATTAGTCCATGATTTGACAATGTAGTGCTATAGTAAACATGTGCTAATGACAGATTAATTGGGCTTAATAAATTCGGTAATTTGTTTTTTTATTAGTATCCGAACATCCTATGCGACACCCTCACGTGACACCTCCTAAATTTTAGTCACCGGATCTAAACACCCCTTTATTGTAGTCTTGCGGTGCACGCCTTGATCTTGTGGGCTGGACCACATCTGATGGTGCAACCCATGTCTTTGTCTTGTGGAGGATCATATCCCCACAGTCAAATACTTCACTTTTCAAAAAGAGTGATACACATGGGATACACGATTGTCATATAAGGATACACGAATGTCCGAAAGTGGCAACTTTTGTTGGAGCAAGATATCTGAATACGAAGATATTGATTGTAACAACAAGTTGGTCGCAAAATGCTACAGAATTTTCCTAATACATTATGTATTTTGGTTAGCTTCCAAAGCAACATATCATGATAGAAAAAAAATAATCCAAAACACCAAAGGATGTGAGAAAATTTTGGATATGCCAGCAGCAACTGCACTTAGGTAACAAGTAGGATGGCATGGAGGACAGTTTTACCCTTTCATATGCTTGGCAGTGTGACCGGTGGTGGAAATCTTGCATAAGGAATACCAAGGAACACTACATTGCTCGAGGTGCAGACCTTCTCAAGAAGCAATGTCTTGGTGTCCAGTACAAAATATTCAGACTTTCGCAACTCATGACAAATTTGATGAGACCCTCGTAGAGCTAAGTAACGCCCTACTGTGCTCACAATGGTCCAAGTATAGTTGATCCCAGAGTCTTTGGGCAATGGAATCAGTTTGTCATGCTGCCACTCTTGCGCGCCAACACCATTGCTTTGCCAATTCTTGCAATACAGGTCAATTGTGCCATCAGCAATAGTTAAGAACCCGAGTCTGCCTTCCTGTGCCCCGATAATGGCACGCATTGAATCAAGATTGTGGGGTGGGAGGTCAATGACATCCATTAGGCAAACAGATCGTGCTAATAATACCTCACCACGTCTGGTTGCAGGAAGAGAAGATGAAAACCACGACCCTGCCTTTGCCTTTGTGCTGCACAGTCCAGATAACTCTGAATGATTCCTCCTCGTCATTCTCGCCGGCTGGAGCGAGAACGGGTAACACAGGCCGCGTTATACCATTGTCTGCGGCGAAGGCCAGTAGGTCGTCGAGTATGCAGGGAATCTTGACATACCGGCGATGCAGGGGGTCGCAGACTACGAAATCCTTGAATTGGATTTTGGTGGAGATGCGCCGGCAGAGGAGGACTCGGCCATCGCGGGCATGGCGAAAGCGCCACATGCTGGGGTCGGGGAGGAAGGAGATGGTGAAGTCGGCGGCTTGCTCGAGCGCGCGGGCTTCCGGGGCGGAGCGGTGGGGAGGCTCGACGGGGAAGAATGGTTGGTATCTGGTGGAACTGATGAGCCCGAGGACTGCAGGGGAGCGGAGGCACCTTAAGCGGCGGAGGAAGCAGAGCGCGGAGACGATGCGGCGGAAGGAGGAGCAGGCGGCGGAGACTTGGGCGAGGTCGGTCGCGGCATCGAGGCGTAGGAAGATCTCCTCCCAGATCTCGTCAGGGTGTACAGTCTGCGCCGCTGGGGCGCTGGCGGTCCGGTACGTCGCCGACGTTGATGCCATCCGCGCGGTCGGCAGGCTGTGGGAGAGGGATTTGGGATTAGAGATTCGAGGTTCGGGGGAACAGGGCACTTTGCAGAAAATTGTATATTGTGGAAACAACACGCTTCGCATTCAAACGTAGACTTTATAAAAATAATCCTCGGACTCTTAATTTTAATGACATTAAGTGTATTTTATCTCTTTTTAATTTAAATACATGTATTTTGTCCCTGAGTGGACCCTTTTGCCCTTCTGTCTTACTAATGCACCTGCATGAGCCAAGACCGACGTATCGTTTCCTCTTCACGCCGCCGCCCGCCCGATCTCCTTCCTCGACGCGGTGCCCATGGCAGACTCCCACGCGCCGCCGTCATCTACCCTTCCCCCGCCGGCGTGTGGCCTGCCCGGCCCGGCCGCGGCAGCCTCGGCCCTAGGCCTCGCCCTGCTGGCCGTAGGCCTAGCTGCGGTGGCTGCGTCGCCCTCAGACCTTGGGCGCGCCGGCCTTGTCTGGCCTGTCCGCGAGGGCCACAGGCCTGGCCGCGCCCAACCCAGACGCCATGAATGTCGAAGCCCAGCCGGCAACCATGCACAGCCGGCGGCCAGCCAGCCCAGGCAAGCCAACAAGGCCGCCAACCAATGTGAGCAGCACCAGCACCCACATCTCGTACGTAACAGCAGAAGGGCAAAAGAGTCAGATTAGGCTCCAAGTACATGTATTTAGATTCAAAAAGAGATGAGATACACTTAATGTCATGAAAATCAAGAAACGTTTGGAGAGTTATTTTTACGAAGTTAATATTTAGAGTCCCAAATCTGCGAAGCTGATTGTTTGGAGTTCCAAATATGCAATTTTCTCGGCACTGTGGCGTGTGGCTACCTCCCAGTTCCCAAACTTATCAGCCGTCAGTGAAGAAAAAAAGTCAGTATTTTTCTTTTTTTGAAAAAAAGACATACCGCTTGGTGACTGACCATGAACAGTGGGTCGCGTGTGGATAATGGTACGTAGTAAGTAGGGATGAAAATGGTACGGATATTTTCCGACCATATTCGAAACCGAATCCGTTTAGAGGGGTTGAGATCTGTCCGTATCCGAGTCCGGATATCCAATATCCGATACCATATCCGTATCCGAATAATCAAATCGCATATTTATGATGTCGATATCCAATCGTATCATATCCGACATAGTTGACACTATCCGTATTTAAATCCGAATCCGGACAAAAATATAAAAACAAATGTAATATCAGTGATATCCATCCGTATCCAATCCGTTTTCATCCTTAGTAGTAAGTACCTATTTAGGTGCCTAGTGAGGTCTCAGCTGAGTAAGTAAATGCATACATAACTTATTTTGCTAAACTACACTTTACATTCTTTTGGATGAAAGTTCCAGAAACATACAGAATAGATACATCATTTTCCTTTGAGCTCAACGTTGCTGGCTTGCCCAGAAGCCGGCTTATTCGGCTTATCCAGAAGCCGGCTTGTTCGGCTTTTTTTTTCAGCTGAAACAGTGTTTTTCTCTCACAACAATTCAGCCAGAACAGTGTTTTTCAGCTAGTTTCAGCCAAAATTCAGCGAGCCGAACGGGACAAATAATGCTACAATTAAGACGTACGATTGCTAGCCCTACCATATGCGGCGTGCAGCTGCCCTCTCCTGGTTTTTGCGAACGGTTTGCCTGTGAGTTGTGGCGGCACGGTTGCCGGCCCTGCAAGTTGCAGCGCTTAGCTACCGGCCTTTCAAGGCGCGGTGCGAGGCCGCTGCCTCCCTGCCCCTGCGTGCAGCTGCTGCGCAGCCACTGCCTACAAGCACCGCCGGATCCCTGCCTCCACACTACTACACAAAAAGATTTTATGAGACGTTTTGAAATTGGACTCGTAGGCGGGCGGGCTTTTAAACCGCCTCGGTTAATGCATGGTATTAACCAAGGTGGACATTTTTTATTAACAGAGGCAGTCTCAGTCAACCGCCTCACAAAATTGATTTATAGAGCGGGCAACCTAACACGACCGCCTCGGTTAATAAATTAACTGTGGCGGTAATATTATAAGGCCCGTCTCGATAAATAGTAGCCCAGGTCCTAGCCCAGACAAAGCCCATATCCATTATTCTGTTGGTCTCGTATATAACCAAGACTAAGGGTTAGTTGCTCACTCTCCCCGGGCCTCTCTCCCAGTCGTACCCGCTCTCCACTTCCTCCCTCCCGGCGCTCGCTCCCTCCCTCCCTTCCACGCTCGGCGCTCCCTACCTCTCTCTCGGCACTCCCTCCCTCTCTCCCGGTGCCTCCCTCCCTCTCTCTCTCGGCGCTCCATCCCTCTCTCTAGTGCTCCCTCCTTCTCTCGGACACGCGGTGCGATACAGGGACACGCCGACGCGATGGCCGTGGCGGCATGGGGCCACACGACGAGATGTGCGCGGTGGCGAGCATGGCTTGGTGGCGCATAGGGGCCGGGCCTAGGCGCAAG